>NW_027526361.1:116978626-117179173 GCF_048455015.1 Haemaphysalis longicornis | reverse complement strand
AATGACATTGTAGGGCGAACGCGATCAATGTTAATGTCACCTAGCACACGTGTTAATCTGGGATAAAGATGACATTTATGGCTCAAGCTCAGCAAGAAACAGCTGCCCATTACAACATGCAGGTCGGTATAGTTGGTCGGCAGCAACTATTTGTTAGGCCTACTTATACGCAAGACGATAAATTCGCCTTCTGGAAAACAAACGCGCAGCTGTGATGCAGTTTCCGCCTCTCTGACAAATACTGCAATACCCCCACCTTTCGTTCCTCACCGAGTGTACGAAAAAGTCTGGAAAGCCCAAATGCAGTATCTAAGAAAACCTTCTGATGAAACGTTGATCTCAGTTAAAATCAAGGCGTCAAAAGAAGAACGCAGAGAGGACTTTAGAACACAGAACGGATCTCAGTGTTTCCGGAGGCTACGGATTTTGGCCTGTGCAAGCCGAATGGAATTTTCCTTTGAAGTGGTGACAAATGTTTCCACTTCAGGGAAGCTACTGCAAACCAGCTGTTTTTGGTGGTCCATACGGAGTTGATCCTGTCAAGATCCCTCGGCCTGTCAATGTAAATCTGAGACTCGTCCTCGACCTTGTTAAACAAAATCCTTCCGTTTATGATCCAGATAAACTTGTAACCGACTTCCTTGGCCCTTAAACTTGTAAAGCGGTGCAGTTCACGGTTCGCCATGGTGCAGTTTTTGTTGAAGTATAGCCTAGGAACATTTGTCTGAGCCAAGGCGGCCAGGTGTTTTTGGGCATTAGGGAACTTCTCTTTGATTGCTACTCTCGTTGTCTGTACCAAGATAGCGGGAATTGAGCCTCTTTTAGCCGGTAAATGGTGTACACCAAAGATTTTTTCTTCTTCAACGTCCTCTAACTTCAGTTTTAGGGCTACATCCTCCAAAAATGCCGGCAAGTCTTCACGAGCTGTGACAGGAAGACTATGAATCTCAGAGTTACACCTTATGTTCTACTGTTCCAAGACGTTCCTTTCTTTGTTTGGTTTGTCAATTTGTTCATTCTGAGAGATTACTGCTAGTGTAAGAGATTCAACTTTGATATGTAAGGTAACCAGATCTACTTCGTTAGTGGTCACGGTGGAAAAGAGTGAATAGTATTTTGAGAAAAGAGTGCCCATTGCGTCTTTCACCTCCTGGACGTTCGAAGCAACCCCTTGTACAGGCATTTTGAAAGCTACCTCATTTTGAACCGTTTTAAGAAGAGCTTGAATAGTTGTCAGCGAGTCAAGTTTACTGTTGACAGTTGAGATCTGTGAAGAATACGAGTCACCTCCTCGGTCAGAGATTGGCTCAGACTGCTTTCATGCGCCAGTTCCGCAAGTTTGGCACTTCCAGTGTTCCCAATTTGCAGCGGTAATCTTTGAGTACGCGCTTTAAGTAACTGCTGAACAGCCCTTTCCGAGAGGGTAACCCGGCCGCTTCACATTTAGAGCAGGTCAAGAATTTGCCATCCGGAGGCAGGGGCTCTGAACTTTCGGCACATGAAGGAGACATTGGTGTGGAAGTGAGCGGCAAAAGACACCTGGGAGAAAATTTGCAACAACCTTAGCTCACTTCTCGAGCTGAAGAGAAGTGTTTAGGGCCCGTGAATGGACAGGCGCTGACTGCAGTGGTGCGCGAGGCGGACGGCGTTTATATAGCTGTTGGTCGGTGCCAGGGGGCTGTTCTTGACATCTTCAGCATCCGAGGGAGAGAGGTCGATCAGCTAATTACGTAGACAACGCTGGCCAGAAGCTTCAGATACGCTGAACCTTCGCCGATCTTCGTCCAAGATAACCTTGCGCTGTTCTGTTGCAACCAGGCTGACGTCCACGTGAGCTTAGCGTTGATGCTGTCGATGAAAAGTTATGGGTCCATGAACGGACAGCCGCTCACTGCCTATGAACTAACTTGCTGCTCTAATGATGTTTTTTTAATTAGTTTTTTACTCGGTTTTTCTTGCCTGAATAATTTTTTATAGAAATTAAAAGTGACAAATTACAGTCGTCTTCTTGTACGCCGCTTTTAGCTGTGGTCGTCTGCACTCTGCAGTGAGCAGACGATCAGAGGAGTCTTTCCCAAGAAAGGTATTCTGACCCAAAACATTATCTAAGCAAATAATGATGTCATGAAGAGTACAAAAAGATCAATTTAGTTTTTACATTGATGTCGCAGAACCAAAAGGGCCAGTTTACTGAGACGGCGCTGCAGTCCACTGTTGTGTAAGTCCCCTACGGGCCTTACAAGTGTGCGGTCTGCACAAAGTTTTCACCACCAAAGGAACCCCTCGAAAGCCTTGGAAGGCAGGTTAGCCAAATTTGCAGGGACTAAACGCATGCTGACCTATCGACCACGCCAAAATGTTTGCACCGTGCGCTAGAATGAAGCGGTGGCCAGGGTGTTGCGCCATCCGCTCGATGGCAGCATACACACAACGAGCGGCACTGATGATGCATTACGTCTGCTGTGTTCTCCGCTTATGTCATACCAGAGCGCGGCGAATGCGCTGCGGTGGCACAGACGGTGACCTACGCCTGCGCGCTCCTTAGGTGGCGCGCGCCACTATCAAAAACACCCGTCTGTAATACATGGAGTCTGTGACAGCAAGAACCACCTGTCAAGGATCGGTGGATAATCAATTCGAAAAACGGTACCGGTACCCATAACAATGCTCTGCGTGGTTCAAGAAATATGTGACATTTACCGCCGTCTGAGAAAAGCAGTCACTTGTGAATATCTACTGTATTTGGCGATGCCTCACCTGTATATGTATATGTGCATGTATAACATCAAATATAGAGCAGTCACTTATATTTTAATGGGGAAAATGCAGACATGCATTCTTTATTCTGTTAGTATAACGGTCCCCTTGAGTTGGAATTTAAATTTCATGTAGGGAAAGTTTTAGCGGTTAGAAACCCTGTGGCGCACCTGACTAGGCTGTAGAAAGGAGAGCGAAATGTCGGTAGAAAGCTTTGCTTTAAAATTAATGTTTACTTTATTGCAAAAGCTGCTTGACGTCTCTTTTGATTGTCGAGCAGAAACTCAAGAGGCGCTGGGCTCCGGAGAGGGATAGATATTGCGTGGTGGTCATTTGACCTTTGAAGAACTTCATTTGACCTTCGAAGCGCCGGCACTACCGCATTTTTCGCTACCCGACGCCGCCTGCATTCCGCTCTACGGTTGCGTTTTTCAAACTTTCCGAAGCCGGTCGGTCGCCTGCGGGGGATAATTAGGAGCTCCAAGATAAGGAACGTATACGTCGCAAAGTTGACCGGAAGGTGGGCAGAGATGGTGAAACGACGAGACACAAACATCCTAGTGTCTCGTCTTTTTGCTCTTCCTGTCTGCTATCACGCTCAACTGTACGACGTATCATAATACCAACTGCACCAATCGATTACGGTACCAAGTCGTAAGTACGACCATACCGCCAGTTACTCTTTCACTGAAAGGAACATTTCAAAATCGACATTTTCCAGCCACCACTCACTTTCATTTCTCTCTATCGCGGTACAGAAGGAAGGGGGGGGGGGGGTAATGTTTTTCCTATCCATGAGACTTTCCAGCTTGCAGCTTGGAATATCAGCAGCGATACTACGCATACACTACTCAAGCATACACTTAATCACTTGCACAGACAGGAAGTTGACATTCTGGCTGTTAATGATGCCCGCGTATTGGATATGTTTTTGTAGGTTTTGACTTGTAAATTTTCACTGTTTTATTAATTTTGTATAATCATTTTTTCAATGTATGTCGTAAGTGTCCGGAAATTGCTGTGTCGTCATTGCTGGCATTGCCGCGTCAGTGGACGGTGCCCTGTCAAGCTGCATTGTTGCAGCTTTTTCTCCGTCTGCTTTTTTCACCTGTGTAAGAACATTAGTGGAAATAAAACTTTGATTGATTGATTGATTGATTGATTGATTGATTGATTGATTGATTGATTGATTGATTGATTGATTGATTGATTGATTGATTGATTGATTGATTGATTGATTGATTGATTGACCAAGTACACGTACGGGCGTTAGGTGGAGAGGGCAAAGAAAATTAATATGCATAGTAACTCTATAAGTAATAAAAAATTAGACAATATTTGTTTCCTTCGTTCTCAGGATCCCTTCAGTAGCAACAGGTGCACGCTCGACTACGATGGACTGGTGAAAAATCTGCAGAAATTGAAACACCTGGTGATAAACAGAGAAACGGTCTCCACTGGCGAAGGCTTGCCATCGGACGGCCTAATGCCCGGTCCAATCGGCATGTAAACACGGCAAACACAAGCTGCAGGTAATCCTTTTGCCACGCCATAGTCTGCTTTCAAGACTAGAACATTCACAACAATGAAAAATTACATTTCGTTAATAATGAGTTAAGACCACGCAAAATGCAAGTCCGAAATTCACAGAGCCCGGCTCCAAGGGGACGAATGGATGCATGAGAACACTTTTATGCAGTATCAATGATGGGTGTTTAAACTGGTTGATAGGAGTGGGCCAGTATCCGTGTGTCCCTCTGCCAGCTGCGTAAGCCTCAGTGATGATCGTACGTTCAGCTACTAGTTCTGAGCAGTGATGTTCCGTACTGGGAAGAAAAATTCCCATTTCTATGTTCAGAAATTCCCTATTTTGTAGCATTTCCCCCGCAAGTTCTTCAAGTATTCCCTCCAACTTTCCCTGCATTGTCGTTTTGCAGTTGATAGATCTTTACGTGGATTCTTGTTCGCTTTTGGGCGTTAGCTAGCGCCACCTATGCCTAATTTAGGTAGACTTCCGGACGCGGATGCCGTTCAGAGAATTAGAGTTGCATCGTGAACTAAATTACACCATCGCCGCTCAGCAGCATTTGACTACGCATTTCACGTTTTGCACCACACAGCATGCTTACTTTGCATGCTAAAGTTTTAAGTTATACTGCCCGTATGACGAGGAACGAAACATTGTTGGGTAATTGATGTCATTTTAGCTCAGCGCCGGGACTGTGTTGAAAGCACGCGGTCTAAACCGCACCCAAAGCATATTTTTCTATTTTTCTCAGCAATACATGCGAATAGGCTTGAGCCCTCCAGCCACCCCTGTTTCATGCTTTACTAGATCTTGCTAATGGAGTATTATTTCCTCTTTGCTCCGTCCCTCCTGTTTTATAAACTGTATGGGGAGCGGTCTGGGATGCCTGTGGCTTGCGCGAGCATGACTGCCGATATTTGAAGACAAATCCGCCGAATTGTAGCGGAACTTTTAAAAAGAAAACAAAATACTGATGCGAGGTCCGGTTTACTCACAATATTTGTCGTTTTTACTCCAAGACTCTTAAAATTTCTTGCATCTGTTAAAGGTTCCCTTCTTCTCTTATGGCCAAAATTACACCTGAAAATTCCCCAAAAGAGAACAAATTCCCCTCACGGAACATCACTGGTTCTGAGCTGAGCATGAGAGCCTCACAAGTGTCTGTAGTGCGCGCGTCTGATAATTGTGGGCACGCCCATATCATTTGGACCGAGCCTACCAGGCTTTCGAAATGCTTGTATTTAGATTCAAATTTGTCGGGTATAGTTTATTGAGTACGTTGTAGCAAATTGGGGTACGTTCCCATCTGTAATTTCCGCAAAAAAAAAAAGGACAGGATGCTCACCTACCGAGAAATCTCACAATTCTTGGGTTTATAAGGAACGAATACGCAGATGCAGACCTCAAACTCAGCAAAAATGGATCCGAAAGGAATTTTTTTATTCCATTAGGTTCGCATGGCTTTCTACATAAAATACGCTGAGAACATATCTGAAAAAAAAATATGTTCAAAGACCATTATTACTGAAAGTTATAACTTTTTTAATTAAGAGGTTCAGGTAAACATGAGCGACGTTTGTTGCTGCTATGCATCACTAATTATCAAATATGAAATTCGCAACCTAGACATTTCTTGTTGCAGGAAGCGACCAAGTCTCCGACGGGCATTGAAATTACGGAAGGTGCGGTTCAAGCAAGAGTTCTGACCACCAGCAGCCGGTGCCATCCAATTCTTCAGATTGAAAAAGAATGGTGGAACGCCCACTAAGTTGTGGAGAGGCACAAATTTAAATCGCGTGTCTCTGGCGAGAACAAAATCTTACAAAGATAAAAATTAAATGAACGTATTCCAAAGAAACAACCGGTGTTGGCGGTTCGATTCAATAAAGCTTACACTGTAACTTCCATCACCGTTAATGTTTTCTCTCCAAGCGGATCGTCGATCGCATTGGACGACATACGGGCAACACCAAAAGCCATGACATCATGCAAGTAGTGGCATAACAATTACTTCTTGGAGACATATGGTACCTTTAATGGCGGACATCCCGAAGCATGCACAGAAGTGTGTTTGGAAAGTAAGCCCTGGAAATCAGTTAATAATGCAATTCAAGATTGAGGCAAGAAGTCGTACTCCGCCAATTAAAAAAATCACGCCATATCCACGGAATGAATGATGATAAGTGGGGCGAAGCTCGAGAGGGGGAGATCATCGGTAACCGTAACTCTCCCGTGAAAGTTCGCCCATTACATCATTAAGAAAGACGTAAGACTGTGTGCGTACATTGTACAAATCAACTTTTATTTTCGGAGTCAATGCTCCCAGGCCCGGACCTGGTGAAAGACCCCTCGCCATCGAGGATTACCCCGCACCTCACCACAATTTGTCACGTATGATGGGACACAACGGTAAAGAAAGAACTTTTATTTAGGGCGAACTTGCGCCCGAAGAAGACGAGAGGAAACGAGCAAAGGTCCTTGCGTCTCGTTCGATCTCCGAGAACGACTGCCTGCGTTCGTGGCGTGATCTCTTGCGTGATCTCCCCCTCGCAGTGCACGTGCGCTCGCGCCTCCGTTGGCGAACACAGACAAGCTCGCGCTCCCGGTGCCGAGTTTGCGCTGCCGGTTGCAGCCGGTTCTTGCGCGTGCAACGCGGCCCACTTTACGACATCTCCGAAAGCATGCGGCGGTCACGTACCACGAGACACAAGGGATGGACAGACCCATGACTTAAGGAGCTTCGCCCCTAAAAACTCTGCATGACTGCCGATGAACGCTTTCACTCATTCTTTCACATCCAGAACCACTGCGAGAGCATCAGTTATCGCCAGCCTCGAGCAGCACAGCGTCATTTGCCCGTCCCAGCAGATGCTCGTTCCGTAAATGGTTTGCTTTTGTGGCATTTTTTAAACGTGGCTATCGAATGCGCTTATTGTTAGAACTATAGGAAAGACGGTCAATGACAGCTACACCACTGTAATGACTGAGGCTTGACTTTGGGCTAGCCGGGTACACATGACACCTTTGGAACAGCGCGAAATGCTCGGACAGAGAAAGGGCAAACAGATACAAGCGCTGACGAGCAACTCGTCAGCGCTCGTGTGTTTGCCATCTTTCAGTTCGATTTCTTTCGCGCTGTTCCAAAGGTGTCCCTGTAATGACGTAATTCCAGCGCCCGAAGAACGCCAAGAGCGGGAAAGGGATACAATTATTTTGGGCAAGTTAATAAATCATCTGATGGACATACAGGACTACTTTTCGGCTGAGGTATTTCATGACCCCTTATTTTAAGTATTCAGTGCATTTGTTGACTAGATTATCAAGCACTTTGGATATATAAAAAGTCGACAAAGGTGTTACAGGGTGCCTTAAATGCAAGTCGTAATTTTTGCCCAGCAGGCATTCTTAAAGCTGCGTAACAGACAAAATCGCTGTCGCATAAACTTGCCGCCCAACCACGTCGCGGAAATTCACACGGAATGCCATTGTGCAAGACGTTTGTTCTTTGCAAGTAAGAGAAGTATTCAATGTTCTCTAGACAGGATTTCGTCGTTCAAGCTTTGGTTTTCCTATTTTACATCATTTGGCTGTCGACAGCACTGATAGTATTAGAAGTTCCACATCATTACGTCAAAAGCTATTCTAAATAAGGAAAGCGCACACTATAGCAAGAGTCTATCAACTAAGGCCAGCTCGGGAATATTTCCAAATGATCGCAAAGTTGAGCGCGGTAATACGTACGGCTGGGGCACCAAACTGACGGCAGCTTAAATGTGCATGACTACTTCGATCAAGTATGATATTGAACATTTGGGACACGGTGGGCTTCTCTCAGAAGTCTTGTAAAACCGACCTGTCAAAAAGATATTCGCTTACAGCAGGCTTTCTAATGGAGCACTTACTAAGCAAGAAAACTATCTTGAAGTCTCAAGGACTTTTGAACATTTTGTGTTACCAATTCACTGCCTACACAGCAATACGCCTAATGGCTTCTGGAACAATAGCCAAATCATTTGTTAAACATGCCATTGCGCAGAAAATATTTCCCCCTTCAGCATTAATTGTACAACCGAACTTTGTGCAACACACAATGATTTTAAAGCTATTGTCACTAAATTGCCACAAGGTCCAGAACTGCTTGGCATGCTAGAATAATTTCTCAGATGGAACGGCACTAGTCCCAGAAAAAGCGGTGACCCACCATCCCGATACAAACGATGAGCAGTATTGATCTTCGTCGTGCTCTAATGTGGACGGAACTCGCTATAGCTTTACCTTATGAACGCCGATGCACTATCTGGCGAGTCACCGCAAATATCGCAGCTCTAACCAACACCGACTTTTAAAAAAAAGCCGGTGTAACTGAGTCCGGCGTCCTTGCTTCCGAGAATTCTTCGGACTGCCACGGTATACTTTGGTTGCGACATGCGAAGTTTTTGCTAAAGCAGGGTCGATGACACCATTTGAGCCCTTTCTCCGGATGACCTTAGCTTTCGTCTCATTCTCCTGGCGAGCGCGTGGTTCCTGCGTTCTTTTAGAACTTCCGCTGTACGGCGGGAGGGTGCGCGTGGCTTATGGCTTGCCTTTATAAGCTTCTCGAACAAGCCACATATGCTCCGTTCTGCTAGTGAATAGAGAAACCGATGAAACTGCGTTACTCCCCACCCACGTGAGGCCTCGCCCACTACAAGCATCCGGCCGCATGGTACTAGAGACAGGGATTGTGGGACAGTGTTCGGGGGTTATACAAATAACCCTGTTAATATTCCGCTTGGCGAACACCCACCAAAAAGACCCCCAGGTGCAAGTTGTGTCAAGCCCGCTTTTACATACATCCGCAAGTACCCCTCATTGGGCGACAATACAAAGCTTGGTGCTCTAACGCTTTTTTTTATTAGTGGTGAAATCACCCAAATGAGACCTCTTGCTTTAGTAGCCGCAGTTCTCGGTACAGCCTCATGTACAGTTGGTCAGGAAACCTACAGATGGAAGCGTACGTGTCGGTGTGGTTAAGTGGATAACTCGTTACAAAACTTTGAGGTCGTTGAGCTTTTTTTTACTATGAGAAGAGCTAGTACTTCCGCTGGGGCCACGTAAAGTGCCACGGAAATATGAAAACATACAAACTTGCTGCAAGTGCTGACGCTGCTCCCTAAGCCGTGTAACACTGGAGTACTCGCTGAAGCAGAAAATGTGGGTGTTTAAATGCAATCACAAACGAATCCCGCCGGACCATTAGGAGAGGATGGTTATAGTTAATGCACTTAGTCTTGTTTAACTCAATGATGCACTTTGTTGAGTGCTTTGTTCGCAACTAGAGTGCGTAAAAGACCTGCCCTTCAATAGCCGGAACCAAAGCTTTAATACTGACACAATTATGTACCACTGACATTCCACAAAAGAAGAAAATTTCGAATTTGGGAACAGAATTATGCGAAGCGGGAAACGATACAGCAATATATCAATAATTTTTTGCTGCCAGCATGCTTTGAGTGGGCTCGTGATTCAGAACATTACCTCTCGGTTATACATAATTAAGATGAACATAATTCCACTACACTGGCAATGGTGCGACCTCACAACAACTTCGGGTGAAGTCATGACTGCGCTTGCCAGCAAAACGTTAAGTGGAAGCGGGATGACGGTCGCGATCATAACTAGGCCTTCGTGTGAGCTACAGATCCGTGACGGAAAGCGGCGAAAAGATGGGCGGGTTTCGACATCTCCGGGCATTTCCCGAATGCGTATATGCGCTTCCCACTGAGCCCAGCGAGCTGTCGCCTGAGGTCGCTATGGGAGTTATATCAAATCAAAAACCCACCTAAACAGCACAAAACCACCCAAACTGCTACAAACAACAGCAGAACTGACCCAAAGGAAACCATACGACCTAATTATAAAAGTTACCTAAATATTTGCTTACTCATGCTAGCTCAGCCAGCTATTTGCCGAAGCGAACTTATAGCGCACAAAACCGCCCACATCAAAACTAAAAATAAACAGAGCTCATGGGATTCGAACCGAAGCTGAGAATCTTGTTACACATAAAATAAACCACAGCACCACATTACCAGACAGTACATGTTAAATAGACGATAACAAGCACGTGGATACATGTTCAAACGTGCCTCTAGACAGCGCGATGTGCCACTTGGCTGTGCTCAACAAGTGGCGCTTATACACCTCCCAGACATCTCTCGGACACCTTCCGTGCGAGATGAGTAGGGCGCAACACAACATGAGCACAGTGCACCCAGTAAAGTATTAAGAACGCTTTGACTAAGAGCTTAAATTCCGTTTTCTTTATTACCTTTTTTTGTAACAAATGAACACGTGTCAATGCCGGATTGAGAACCTCCGCCCATACTTCGATTGGCTGAAATATTTTAAATAAACATCAAATGTTGACAGCTCTTCCAGTACACATAACCATTCCAGCTCAGGTTCCAGTAAACGATACGCTTCAAGAAGACTGGTTACAATTTGCGAGGAATACTTGCTCACTGTCATGGCATTCACATCACAGTAGAGCACGGCCATGGATACGTGAGCGCCAACTTGCGAGCAAACATAGGATCCTCACTATGTCGTACGGTACGTCATCATTTTCCCCTGCCAAGAAACGCATCTTACGCGGCGTTACAGGAAGATCTCTCTTTATCGTTCTCTGTAAAGCATCCCAGAAAAAGATGGCATCCCAGCACTCTATGAAAACGTGTTTAATGCTTTCGGGTTTATTGCACAAAGTACAAGTTGAGGACCACGCCAAGAAAATGTCTTTTTTCCTCCATCAATGGGCAAACAGAAAGTGTCCCGGTGTGCAACTTACAGAAAAATGTTTTCACCGAAGAGGGGACTAGCATATTTTTCCCCCGAGACAAAACATCGCGGCCATCGTCTGCACCAAACAATGAACGATACAGAGGTACGGGTAAAAGCATTTTGTTCCCGTTTTTCGTCAGTGTTTTCCTCTGTACATTTGTCAAATATTCCGGGATAAAAGATTGCACCCCTTCTTTCCATTATTCTCTAACGACACATATTTCATTGCTTGTTGACACAATAAAGCCTGGAATTACAGTTGATAGCGTAGTTTGTTTACACGCCACATGGCGCCACGTTTCAGGCTTCAGAAATTCTAGTGCAAAACTAAACTAATATTGGCCTGTTCATTTAAACATTCCTTGCGGTTACCCCAGTGTTGCCCCAGTATATAAAACGCTGGCTTTCATATGACCTAGACCACATGCACTCTGCAAGAATCGGTTGTCCGCCCTAGGACAATTTCAAAAAGCATTTGCGCTAGGAGTGCGGATAGGGGCAGCCCATCAAACAACAAACAAAGCAGCGCCGCCTTATAATTTTCAAAGGATGTTGAAAATACATATACAATTTAAACGTACAAACACTTGTGTAAAAGGTTTTCAATAAGCGCAGGAACGTTTCAACAGCTTCAGTACCTGCACGGTTTGCAGGCCACGTGACGAGGACACGTAATGTGGTGCCACGTTTCTACACTACGAACTACCACCTTTCAGGTATTGAGAAAGGTTAGTAACAAATTAAAATTAGTTCCGACAAATTGTTGTAAACTACATAAATCGTTGTGTTTCGCTTTTCACGCTCAATTTTCGTTTCCTGCACGGCCACGATGTCTATTTCTTCTTCATTTAGTAACCTATAAAGTTGGCATTAGTTGTGCCTTTTTCCAAGAACTCCTACGTTTAAAGTCGCAATCCGCAATGATTTTTTTTTAGCAATACGATTTCAAATTAAGAGGAAAGAGCAAAACGAGAGAAGAGGAAATACAAGAGTTGCCTAGTGACATCTCATTCAGGTCGTTTTCCGTTTGCCGGAGTCGTCGCCGCCTTCGCATACAAATCCGAGCGCTCCGCGGTGGTGGTCTCTTTTGTTTTGCCGTTTCCCTCTGCCACCTCCCCAAAACTTGCTTGTGTTCGACGTGTTCCGTCCATAGGACTGCACGGACCACAAAAGCATCCCCAGTGGCGTCATGCACGCCTACTCACCGTCCCGATTTCGTCGTGCTCAACTGACTGGGTAACGCATTGAATTTGTGTCGTTCCGGTGGCACGCTCGGCCTCGTTTTCGTCGAAGGCCGTCGGAGTTGTGTGGTCGGCTTCAGTGGCAGCTCCTCGGAGCCCGCAGAACCAGCGCTCAGCGTGTTATCCCTGGTGCGTTCCCAGGACCTTTTGCTCGTAGCCTCAACCGAACCCGGCGCCGCATCTGCACCTTCTCCCATGTCCTCTCTCACCACTTTGTCGTCTCTTGAGTGCTCGTCGTCCTTCGTTTCCGCCTCCTTCTGGGCTCTAATCATTTCATCCGTCTTCTCGGAAGGCACCGCCTCGGTGTGACTGCCGTCTTCCGCCGGGGAAGTAACTGGCTCAGGGAGCGCTAGCTCCTTCGCGTGCTCGTTGTCCTCACCCCTTGCAGTGTCCTCGGCATCGTCTTCTTCCATGACAAACGGCGCCTTCGCCGTGTCCTGCGATGTGCCGGGTACGTAGGCGTACGAACGCACGCACTGACTCTCGTAGTGACCGAAGCGACGACAAAGAGCACAGCGCCGCACTCGCCCCTGGCATTACGATCAGGGTTTGCTCTATGGTGACCCATACTTGGTGCGGAATGTCGTTCGCAGTTACGCCCGCTCTCAACCTTAGGGTGACCACGCGTGTTGTCGACGACTGCGCGGTGCATCCTTGCACACACCACCGGTCCCTAGCCACGTCGGTTACCTTTCCGTAAGTTCCTATGGCGGTCGAAATTTGTAGTCTTGGACGTGGTGGAGCACCCAATGGACTTTTAAGCGCACCTCCTGGTTCCGTGAGTCGATGACGAGGCACCGACGGCCCTTAACTAGTAGCCGACCGGCGGCCACCAACTTCTCCGCACCTTCCGCCTCCTTGAACGTAACTGCCCACACATGGTTTATCAGATATGCCCCCAACGAGATAACCTCGGGGAGCAAGGCCAAACGAATCAGCGTATCGCGGAAATCTTAAACCTTGTACGGTCTTCCTTTGACATCTTCGTGCAAAAAAAAAAGTGTGTTGAAGGCAGATAGTCCAGATGGTAGATGAGGCAGCATAACTTGATATTCGTGGGTATCGTTTTAAGCAACAGCAGACCTGTTGCAGCGGGCCGACGCGCCCGCCAAAACAGCTCCTTTGGTGGAGCTTGACATTCTGCACATTCTCCGCTCGTACTCCAGAAGTAGAATCCGCTTTGACTAAGAGCGCGTAAGCTGCGCCTGTAGTATTGTACCAATTGTACTGTGTGCGCAATTGTATTCTGACATCCGAAAAGCCCCTGGCCCACCTGTCTGCACGCCCTCAAATTGTAGCGCAATTGGTCATGGTAAAAACGGCTCAACCTAACCTGAGTACCCGGAAATAATGCGAATATTATGGGCTGTTTTACCTCTAAGCTTGTGCACTTTTCCGCGTAAGTTATTATTGTAAATCCCTGTCAGCTCTGCAATAGCTTCCCTCGTTCGCAGCTGTGTTTTGCATAAGCGCACTTGTGGTGAAATCACCTTTATGACAAGCCTCGACGATGGTGATATTGCCATGCACGTATTCGGATAACAACTGACCTTTTTTTTCAACAGAGCTAGCACTGTAACACACGGACACTTGTAATGTTCACGCTCTTATTGCCCGTAACTTTCATTACTTTCAAATGATGGTTGCGATGTTTGATTTCTTGCTTCCTTGTGTTCACCTAGGTAAAAAAACGGCGTATAATTTCAACAGCGAATATAAGCGCAGGAACGATTGTCTTGCGTCCCTTGTCGGTGTTGTAAGGACAGCATAAACGATGAACAGGCGCAAGTTCCCTCGTAGCTCAGTCCCGCACACCAATCGAGCTGCGTGGCATTACGGTTGTCCTCGCGAGGGAGTGGGTAGGATAATGCCCGGAGCCTCATAACTGAAGAGCAATCAACGTTAGAAGGAATGACAACCCCTTCAAATTGGGATCTATTGTATGGAATCAGGCTGTTAAATACGCAAGAAAAGTAAGCCGCGCAAACTTACGCTGCATTAAATATACGTACATCTGCGGCTACGACGACGAATTGATCAGTAGCGAGTACTTATGTATTGTAAATAAACTTGAAAAATGACCTAATTACTACCTTTCTTGCGTGCGAAGGTGAAAACAACCCACGCAGATTCATCGCACTAAAAGGACAACAAACAACCGTTCGAGATAAACTTGTCAATCCGAACAGAGCTTCGTATTGAGAGAACAGAACTCCCACTTGTTTCTCTTGTATGTGCCCACAGAGGAAAGAAACACTTTGTGCACGCACGGCCTTTCACGGAGAGGGAATCTGTGTCTTGTTGCGGCCTTGTCCTGCGGTAGAGAGGCGAAGTTAAATCTTAGCCGAAGCGTACGGACCCAGTTACGCCAAAGGGCAAACTTCGTCGGTCCGAGCATGTAGAGTGCAATGGCAAATATTCTCAGATGTAATATTCACGTGTTGGCTATTCTGGAAGCTGAGGACCACGAGGCGTATACATGTCGCTTGGGAACCATTCGCGCCTGCCTAGTGCGAGAGCACTCGCACAATTGACGTGAATATACGGCAATGTAGTTTCGAATGGGTCCCAAAGCTATCGTCATGCGTCTATCAGCGAGGATGCAGCCAGCAGCTTTTGAATTATATATGGGCTGACGGGGCCGAAATTCATCATCCTTGGAATAATCATCTAATGTGTTATGCAAGGTTATACAGTAAAAGCTCGTTAATTCGGATTTCTAAGGACCGCAAAAAATGTCGGAATTAACCGAATGTCCGTATTATCGAATGGTCGAAATAAACACAATAAATGTAAGTTTTTTTTCTACATACCTTTATTTTACGAAGTGCGGTCACAGGAGAAAGCTAAAGGAGCCGCACTGAATCGTTCCACGTTAAAACGGCGTTCAGCGATGCTGCACTCCAACGGGAACAAAGCCACAAAATGGCACCGATGGCACCGCCAGACCTACACGCGAAGAAAAGACGTTCAACCAGTCTCAAGTCAAGCCAAGTCGATAATTGATGTCCACGGCGATGCTGCGTTTGAGCTTCACTTTTGTTCCGAATTGTTCTTTTTTCGTTTTTGAGCCTCGCCAGCGGCCTGAAAGTCGCCGAATTATCCGATTTGCGGTCAAATCTGTCCGAAATAACGAGCGCCCTGTCTCATAGAGTGATGCGTATATTTACAGGGACCAGATGACGTGTCCGAATTAACCAATTTTCCGAATTAACGAGAGTCGAATTAACGCGCTTTTACTGTATTGTTTTGTTCCATCAGTAGCAATACTGTTGAGCGGAAAAAACATTTTCTACTAAAACCTGTGTCTTCCGCTCTTGTGAACTATGCCCCACGTGTAGTGGCCTTTTCAACCAAAAGCCTCGTCTATTGCGTTTCAAAAGGCTGCAGACCTGCACATTCTCGTCCGAGTGTCGGTACACCCGAAACAGAGAATTTGCTGTGTAAACACTTCTTGTGATCAACCTACCGCACAAAGAAGTAGTTTTCGAGCCACTGCATTACGTTACCGTTTCCTTGAAATTCGTACCTGTACCACTGGTAAGGGGTAACTTCTAATCCATGCATAATTTTGAGCAGACGTGGCAATAACTGTTAAGGGGGTACTTTGCAGAGTCAATGGGAATCAGGGGGAACGAAAATATAATAGATGGCTAAGAAAACGACGTGACGAAATAATACCCCCAACGCTAGCCTTATTCCCTAGGCAATTAAGTTCTCCACGTTAAAGTTACTATTCAGAAGACCAATAACATTTTATTATTTTGTTCCGCTGCCTAAAATCGAACGTGCGTTTGAAAATTCCCCCATTAAGCTCAACGTATTTCCTGCAACGTAATAGGGTTCATACCATTCACTCATTTACATATGCACCATATTTATGTGCTCAGAATTGGGCAACAGATTCACGCGAAGATCACAGGACACCAGGACGGTCTAATAAAATGCGCTTTCTAGAAATCCAGTCTAACGGTTTGGCCTTCAGTAAGGACAAATATCACGAGTAAATTAACGTCTTTGGACAAAGAAGAACAAATTCGTTAAAGAGAGAGAGAGACAGCCTTTAATAGAAAAGGATGACCACTGGTCACGATGGGGGAAAGGAATGGGGAGGGAGGGTAAGAGAAAAAAAAAACAAATAAATGCTGGTCGTTCTCAGTAGACTCAATAACTGGGCCAGTTCTTAGAACCTGCAATTCATGGGCCAGTTCATGGTGATCGCAATAGGGTTAGAGCACATACACCAGTTCGTTCGGGGGAGGACCCGCTCAAACAACCCGTGCCAGACCGCTTTTAAATGAATAAACCGCTATTTCATATAATAGTTGTGCATCAGTTTGTTGTGGATCGGGATGGGGTTGGGGAGATTTAAATGTACGGTGCGTGGCGAAAGCTGGGCACCACCAAACTAGGTGTGTGAGGTCTGATGGAGTGGTGGTACGGCAGTAAGGACATCGAGGGGGCAGCTGAGGGGTGTACCACTTGCGAAGTGTTTCAGGTGTGTATGCTGAATTTGCAATATATTTGTTAATAAAAATTTCGCCTGAGCGGGGAATAGGAGGTAGGCGGCTGAGGTAGCCAGCTGGAGTTAGGGCTTTTAGACGTGTGCGTCGGTCCTTCTTGTGCTGATGAATACGCATCGCTGGGGAGGGAGAGGGGGACCGCGACGGCCTTACCCCAGGCACCAGTGGAGGATAAGAGGGGGAACTCTCCTGAGCGGCCACATGAGCCGCCTGGTTGCCTGAAGAAAATGGTTCGTGGCCAGGTACCCAGTCGACGCGGATGTTGGTGTTGTTCCGTTTGAGGAGTTGAATTTGAAACAGAATTTTGTGGACGACAGGGTGGGTCGAATCATACGATCGCAAAGCTGTGAGGGCCTCGTACGAATCTGTGAGTATGCGTATGGAGGGCGGTAGAGGTGGGTCACAGTCAAAAGCGATAGCTGACACTGCGTTGTTAATAGCGCACAGCTCCGCATCGAGGCTGGAAAGTTCTTTGCCAAGTATGGTAGTGTACCCTGAGAGAACCGGTGCCTCAGGGCATGTCCAAGCAAGGCCCGCGCCGTACTGGTTTACGCTTGCGTCCGTGAAAATGTCCAGTTCGTTCTGAAGGCGATCCCTTTGGAGGCGTCGGATTCGTCGCTGTCGCAATAGAGTATTAGTACGCTCTATAGGTCTGCTGTGCGTAGAAGTATCAATTGCTGGTCGCTGCCAGGGTGCTATGGGGACTGGGTAATAGAAGGTGAAGAGGTATTAGAACTAAAACGTCGACCAGCACAGCACGTAAGGGCGGCCACGAATTATAAAGGACCAAGCCAGCAGCGCGCAACAACTATCCGCGTGACACCTTCCGGCCCGGCGTCTGCAGTCGAAATAGCTGAGTGCGCATGCGAGTCGTTCGCAAGTCAATGCATATCAATTTTCTCAGTTTTGTTCTGGAGGCTTCGTTTTCTCTAAGGCAGCAGCCAACGCCGCCTAGCGCGGCAGGGCGAGCGAGAGGCACGATTCGTGGCAGCGTGCGGCATGGGCTGAAGCTGTGCTATTAGAATTTTTGGGTAGTGGAAGAAGCGCCGCCTTCTCCCCATAGTGCCCTTGAAGCCGAACATGTTAACCGCCGCGCGTGGCGCTGGTGTGCCCCGCCCGAGGAGATCCCGAGGCGGCGGGCCTTGCCGCTATGCTGCTGTTGAGTGGTTCACGCTCGGTTTTGGTGTTGCTTAAGTCGCTGCACATGATACTTTTGTGTGTGTGATTGCAAGAGCAGCCTAGCTTGCACTCCACTGATCATTAAATGTTCTTGGTTCTTTTTTTGTTTGTAATTTCGAGAGGACATATGCTTGCGGCGGTCTCTTATTTCCGAAGGACCATGGCCCATGCGGTTTGAAAGGATAGTACAATGGCGTGTTGTGGGATTATACCCCTAATAAATTTATGTCATTGATACAAAGATTTTATATTTGCGATTTATTTTGCCCTGCTTTTATTTGTTGAATTCCTAACTGTTTCATAATATCTTGCCTCTGCAAGACGTGGGCAGCACTTATAATGAACTTGTGCATTCGTAATATGGTAATCGTTTTATGTTAATGAATGGCCAACGTACCACCGAACTGTACAGTTTTAAAATGATCCCGTTATAAAGTGCGCCATATGGTGCTTTTCTGAGAATTACAGTTTTGAACGTTGATCATTTTCGCTGCCTTGAGTGAAGTTATAAAAAGCATATCGTGTGTATTGTGTGGATTAGTGCACTGAAATGGCCCGGGCAATGTGGGAAGCATTTTCTCTGGACCGAGCGGGGCTCGGCCTTCAACAATTTTTTTTCGTGCCGTGCTGGCCCGTTGCATGCAGTGCCCGAAGCCCGGCAGTCATGCGCCGCAAATTCTTGATTGTTGATACCAAAAAGTTAGCTCATTCAATTAGGTTAAATGACAGAAAAATCGAAGCGCGAAGTCACTGGAGCTCTTTTAAAAATAAATTTCGTCGATATTCTCCAAAATTCCTTTTTTGTGTCAGGATATATATTTACAAAGCTCGGTCCAAGTTTAAAAATTGTAAGTCCAATATACTCGCCCTATGGTTAGGTTTTCAGGTTGAAAAGGCCAATTTTTTTCAGACTCATGTTTATAGTCTTTCGAACGCGGGCTGATATTTCAAAACAGTCCGACGGGCTCAGGTTTAGTTTATTAAATTTTGCCGGGTACGGGCGGGGCTCGGGCTTATATTTAAAAAATTGTCGGGTTAGGGCCGGGCTTAGGAACTGTGGCTTGCGCAGTGCTCTAGCGTGATTATATTTAAAAAAAAAACGAAAATGTGCCTAAGTCCGCCTGCCTAACGCACCATGCTGTTTCCGCGGCTGACAAAATGCGACAGAAACATAAGCAAACAATGAAGAAACAGTATTCACACGCTAGCCTCGGTCACTAAAAGCACGACACAAGCGGTCTGCTTGGTTGGCCAAATGGGTTGAAAAAACGAACAAATAGTACATATGCGCACGGCATAGCTGTACTTTTCCCATAAGAACCTTGCTACCTTACTAATAGCATTAGCAATGCTATTGCAACGCGCATTCACCCCACCAGGGATGAAATTACACTGCAATAGAACTGATGCCCCTCGAATACAGACGAAAATGAACGCTGCGGGTTGCGTTTTTTATTTGCTTCCGTTCTCCGTTGTTTTGTGTGTTTTCTCACACGCGCTGCGTTTGCGCGCATTACCGGGACTCGTTTCGCGTTGCTCGCGCGCTCCGGCGAGTTGACGCTTTCGTGTGGTACTGATTCCTACCTGCTCTTGCTTCAAGCGCACCGAGCTTCTATTTCACACTTGCATTTCGACTTACATGTGGTTTCGGTTTTGCTTTCCCTTCGTGTTTCTATAGTCTGCTATAGTTAAGCGCTCCACACGATCGTTGGACATGCGTGGGTGAGCGCACACATGTGGTAAATATTTACAGTATCGAAACCGAACTATAAACAGATGACACAATGACATTATCTCCCCACTGTTCAGTCGGTGCACATGATCTTGGTTTGGGAAATTTTAAAAGGAGCCTAGCAGGAACCACACTTGTTTAAATGTTCTTGGTTCTTTGTTTTAATTGTTTGTAACGTGGATGTAAATAATTAAATGTAAATAAGGTGTAATTATTTTATGTTTATCGGTGTACATTGTGCAAAACAGTATGCAGTTTTAAAATGATCGCGCAGTAAAATGATGCTGTGTGGCTTGGTGCTTTTCTGAGAATTGCGGTCGTGAATCCTGTATTTGCACGCTTTCCGTTGACTTGACTGAAGTTTTAAGACATCTGTCATGTGTGCTTCGTTGGTACAATTTGTAAAAAAAAAAAAAAAACGTAAATGTTTGCGCATGCACGACGCTGTTTGCTCGGTATGCAGAACTTGATAGAAAAATCAGCGAAAAATATGAAGAAAAAAAAGCAGAACTATTGACCTTAAGCAGAAAGCATTAAGCACCCCGGTCATTCCTCAGTTGACACAACACGATAGAAAAACCATCAAACAACGAAGGAAAAAGTACCCGCACGCTAGCCTAGATTGAGCACGGCGTGCGCGGTCTGCTGGGTTGGCAAATGTGATGAAAAAAAGGAGCAAACAGTAAATACACAACGTAGTTACCTTTCCCACAAAAAAACCGTGGTACATTAATAGCATTCTCTACTATTTTGACACGAAAAAAGAACTGTAGCTCCTCGAGACTGCCCGACGCACGCCTGCCCGCCTCTTCCCGAGGGGAAAAAGCGCTCGTTGATGATGATGATGATGATTAGTGGCTTTCCCTTTGAATCGGGGCGTCGGTTGTCAGCAACCGACTTGCCAGTTTTATTACGCCTACTCGCCCTACTCCCAGCTAACCTAATAGATTTGCATCCTCCCTCCCATCTCCCTCTCTTCCCTGTTTAAAAACTCATCGCCCCCACCCCCGTTTTTTTCTCCCCTCGCTGTTCTAAATTCTCATCCGTATGATTACTCCGCCTGCGTACTCATCCCTTCCCTACTTTTCCTCCACCACCACTCCAGTCACCTCTTCGTCGCCTCTATGGCCTTGAAGTTGAGGTTCACCCTCGCCCCAAATCCCAAAGCCTCCACCAGCGTCGTTTCCCCCTCACCCTGCGGTGGTCGTATCTCTGTGCAGTTCCTGACAATATGGTCTATAGTTTCCCGATCACTGCCGCAGCACGCACATGTTTCATCCTGCTGCCTGTAGCTACCCGTGTATGCCCGGGTTCTCAGGCACCCTGCCCGTGCCTCGAATAGCAAAGTACTGCCTCTGGTATTGTCATAGAATCCCTCCTTCTTAATTTCCCTTTTCTCTGCCCTATAAGTCTCCAGGGTTTTTTTCGCTTCCATGGGCCTCAGTATGCTGTTGATGAGGATGATTATGGTGATGCATCGCCTGTTGTTCCCCGCATGTCCCGCCTGAGTGTTAATGCTCCGGCTGCTTTGACAGTTGGCCGCTCATCTGACACCCCCACAGGTATAACTCGTTCCTCGATAAGGGCTGAGTAACCTTTGAGCGTGATCAGTGCATCGGTCCCCTCAACTAGCTTATCCGTGGGTGCAGAAAGCGCGGCCGCCTGTACGGCTTCGTATCCGACGTAAGGACTTCCTGCGGTGGCTGTGAGCGGAACGTAGGCCAGGTGCGTCCTTAGTTGTTGCCCAAACGCTGCCATCAGCTTTATCTGCCAACCCGTAGCATCGTATCTAGGTACGACCGACTTTCATATTAAGCTCACTTCCGCTCCTGAGTCTACTACAGCGTCGAATGGTTCACAGGAGCTTTCAAGCGTAAGCGCTGCCAACCCGTGTTGCTTCGGCTGCTTATATAGCCCAACGCCGTTTGTCGTTGCTCCGTTTGGCTCGACGGCTGGCGACGACACTCTTGCAACCGCCGGTCTGTTTTCAAGAAGCGCTGCCATGGCTTAGTGACTTACCTTACAACTAGGCCAATTTTGGGACACTTCCCGGTGAACCTATCAGTGCCCTTGCATTCAAAACACCGTTTCTTCCACGTAACGTGCTCCGCGATACCTGTGACCGTTTTATGTTCGTTTTGCCCTTCCTCTACACTTGCCTTTGTTGCGCACGCCTGCGCCTTTCGCTCTTCTCAAAGTTCTCCGGCAGATTTGCATGGAAAGACAAAAACGCATCGCCTTCATTACGAACAACCTGCACCCTCGTGTCGGGGCTCAAACATAGTTTCCAGTGATCCGCAACAAGAAGCAGTTTGAGTTCCCCAAATGTGCCTACCTTCGAACTCCCGATGTCGAAGTCGAAATAGTTCTCAACGAGCAAGGCGAACGGATCCCAGCACTCAGTTTCTCCCCTTTTTTACCCTTTTGTACTCAGCTGCCGAAAGCCTGAGACCGTTCCGAATGCTCCACTTAAGCTTATGGAAGTTTTTTCGCTCCTCCACGGTCAGCCTGCGCCGCAGTCCTCGTGCACTTTCGCTCAACCGTGGCGAAACAAGCCCAGACCACCTCCAGCTCGGAACATCAAAACTGTCTAGCGTCGCCTCGACGTCCTCGAACTACTTTGGCACGAGTACCTCTTGGTTTGACAGCTCTGCCAGTACACCCTTTAACTTTCTTGCAGATTTCAGCCGTCTGCCGTCTTCTACCCTTCCGCCGGGCGATAGGCTGTCACCGCTATCGTGGAACTCAGCCTCACTACGGGCCCGCGGCCGCTGGCTTTCTAACATCAAGCGCTGCTTGGACCTTTCCCGCTCAGCAATTTTAAGGTGCAGCTGGAGCAGCGCAGGCTGCTGTCCGGACGCCGTATTTTACGTGCCACTATCCTAAACACCACGCCGCTGTAGATGACTTCTAACGCCTCGGCGTTTGCTGCCCCGTCCCCGTCAATTTACCACTTGTCCAGTTCTCTGTTTCGCATGTTCTAATGCTTTGTCATTGCCTGCGAAGGAAATAAAATGCCCTCTTCCTTCTCGGAAGTCGGTGAATTCGCCTTCCTTCGTCGGCCCGTTGCTTCGGTTGTCAGTTGGAGGTGGTTGGCATCAATGTCGGCCTCAGAGTAATGTTCAACTGTTGGCTCCTTTGTGCCCTCAAACACAAAAAACAACTTCGATAACAGGTTTGGTTTTCCTGCCGTAGATATAGGTCGTGCACATCTTCGCTTGAAATTATTTGCATTTATGCAAACGTTTATGGTGCCTACATTTCCGACGTTCGTAGCCTAAATATTGTTTGGCGTGCCTGTTGTTGGCGCCTAAAGCGCGTATTTGTAACGTTGGAATATCCGGCATCATGTAATTACAGGCTGGAACGCAAAGATTGATTGATTGAAGACACGTTTATTCCATTTTCTTGCGCTTGCGCGCTGCTATGGATAGATGGGTCGGTAGGGGATTGGTAGGGAAGGGGAAAGTGGGAAAGGATAATGCCGCCATTCACTGCGTCAGCGGCCTGGACGCAACACTATGGTCGCCTGGAGTCATAGCCACCGTACTGTCCTGCGCGTCGCCACAAAGCCGGTCGCCAACGACTGGTGCTGCGGGGTCCAACAGAAAAAGCAGCAGGGCGCGCCACAAGCTAGTAACGTACCCAGCAGGAGCTTTTGGTGGCGGACAGGACCAGGACTGGAGAGACGTGGGCCAGGGTCCAAGTCGCACGTTGGTGAGGGCACGGTACCGAGGAATACTGTAGCGGGGGCAGTCCCACACTAGATGTTGTAGGTCTGCCCTGGTATGGCAAGTGCTGCAGGTGCTCGGGACACTGGGAGCGGCCCCACGGCGATGAAAACGGTGGAGCAAAAACGGTGTGAGCAGTGTTCCCGTCTGAATCCGTTGGATGATCACAGTTTCCCGCCGGGAGAACTCACGGGAAGGAACTGCAGGGATCTGGAGGGGGTTGGCCATGGCTACGAGGTAAGCTGTCCGGCGCGTTTGACTAAGCTGCCGTTCAGCCGTGGGATCGGCTTCTTCTTGAGGGACGGGCAAGGACCTAGTAGCCACGAGTGGGGAGGGGCTCCGAGCTAGCACGGAGAGTAAATGTGCGCGTGCTAGTCGGTGCACTTTCTCATTTCCAGGGATGCCGCAGTGGGCTGGAACCCAGTGAAGTGTGAAGCCGTTACCCGATGCCCGGAGTTTCATAACGTTGCGGCGAATGACTTCGGTGACGGGGCTGGTGAACTGCACATTGGCACAGGCTCGATACGCTGCCTGTGAGTCTGTGTACACATGGTGATGTACAGGGGAGCTTGTTAGGTCTTCCTGGAGAGCTGCGTCGAGATAGTCACAGATAGCTTGCAGTTCAGCTTGTGTGCTGTGGGCCGGAGTGACACCGACGTGGTGACGGCGACCTTTAAGTCCAGTAGTTTCGTCGAAAAAGGCCGTGGCGTACACAATGTGCGAGTCTACCGTAGTGGGCATGGCCACGTCCGTATAGATGACACGCTCGTGCCTAAATGCCGCCTGTGTGGAGCGGGCATGACGTTTCGCATGGGCTGCTCTTCGACCGCCGTGATGAGGTCCCATGTGGACGGGTAGTGGCTTGCCATCTGTAATGGTAATGTACTCCCACGGAGGTGTGCGTCACGGAAGTAATGGTAGGCCACTAGTGTTATAGCCCAAACGGCGAAGGGTGTCACGGCCAGCCTCTGTCGAACGAAGCCGGACTTCTTGCGTGTGCCGGTGCATGTCTGTAATCTCGGACAAGTCGTTAATAAGGCTGCAGCTCTTCTGCGCTTCGAGGCGGGTGTAGCGGGGAAGCCCCGTGACAATGCGTCGTGCTTCGTTGAGCAGCCTTTCGATTGCAAGCTTCTGGGTGCGATTGACCGGGTGGTAAGGAAGTCCGTAGACAATACGCGAGACTAGCAATGCTTGCACAATCTGCCGCATCTCCCTTTCCTTGACACCTCTCGTACGGTTTGAAATACGTCTGAGAACGTGAAGAGTTTGCTTGCACGTCTTTAATGTCCTTTGGAACCAGGTAGAGGCGGTACAGTTATCGTCCAGGTGCATGCCCAGAATCCTGATCGACTGTTTTCTTGAAATCTCTTGGCTTCCAATGTGCAATCTGTATGCCTTCTTCTCCGCCTGTTTCACCGCTGTACGCCTGCCCCCGTGAATGACCGCAAATTCGGTCTTATCTGGTGCAATAGTGAGGCCGACATCGCACATGTGATCATGTATGATGTCCAGAGCCTGTTGGAGCGTGGCCTCTTGTGCACCGACGGAAGCCTGGTTCGTCCACATGGTGACGTCGTCGGCATAAATGGCGTATTTAAGCCCAGCTACCGCTTCCAGCTTGCACGGGAGCCCGTGCATGGCAATGTTGAACAGGGTAGGCGCAATAACTGAGCCTTGAGGCACTCCGACGTTGTTGTGATAAATAGCACTAGTCGCCTGGCCTATGTGGACCTGATAGGTGCGGTCTTGCAAGAAGGCTGCGATGAAGTTATAAAGCCTCCCGCGTATGTGGAGCTCTCGGGTCTTGGTCAGCACGGTGTGATGCGGAACCGAATCGGAAGCCTTCCTGATGTCAACGGCGACCACGGCACGAGGCTGGTTAGAGTACTTGTCAAGCACGTCTTTTCGAAGGCGAAGTAGCACGTCTTGAGTAGACAGTCCAGATCGAAATTCATACTGCGTTGGTGGCAACAGCTGGCGCTCCTCCAGATACCAGATTAATCGTGTATTTACCATGCTCTCCATAATTGTGCACACGCACGATGTTAAGGAGATTGGTCGAAGGTTGGACAGAGAAAGAGGTGGCTTGCCTGGCTTCGGGATGGGTTTAATGATTGAGAACTTCCAGGTCTCAGGTATCTCGCCACTGTCCCAGATGTGGTTTAGTACATCAAGAAGGGCTTCCTTGTGGCTATCCGGCAGGTTTCGCAGGTGGGCAACGCATACTTTGTCGGCCCCTGGCATGCTGCGAGTGTTCGCTCGTTCGAGGGCATGGTGTAATTCTGTCATTGTGAAGGGGACGTTGTAAGCTTCCTCGTCGGCAGATGTATCGTCCAGATTGTAGGTAGTTGCAGAAGGGTGAGACGTCTGAGGGAAAAAGGCGGCGGCAGCTTCTTCGGCCAGCTCGTTTACGCTCACACCTCCGCGAAGTGCGACTCATGCGGCACTGTTGTTTGTTTTGCGCTGTCCAAGAAGATATCGGAGAAAAGCCCAGACTTTCGAAGTGTGCGTGTGCCCATTTATGGTCTCGCACACATCAATCCAACGCTCGGTGGCTAATGCGTTAGTGTGACTCTCGATTTACTTCTGAACCTCGAGAAGGCGTCACTTGAGATGTGGCGCACGACCAGGCTTTTTGTATTGACCGAAAATTCGCAACCGGCGGTTCCACAGCGTCACCAAGTGTCTGTCTGGCTACGGGTGATCTGGAGGGACGCGCAATTTCTTGGTAGATTGTTCTTTCGCAATGCACAGCTGGTCTGTGAGATTTTGAATTCCGGCGGCTGGTGGCTCTTCCATTAAAATGCACCGATACTTGTCCCAGTGCGTAATGTACGCCGTCTTCGCGTAAGACCCAACGCTAGTTCGTTGTGGGCGTTGTCCGCCAGTGCGGAGATGGATTAGAATGGGCAGGTGGTCACTCCCTAACGTATCCTCGTAGGTTTCCCACCGGACCAGCTTCGGATGCGACACCCACGAGAGATCCGGCGTTGTGTCAGCTTGCTTTTGTGTTTGGCCTAATCGAGTGTGCGTCAGTGGTGCGTTTAGCAACGTCAGGCCGTATGCCGTCGCGTCTGCCATGATGTGCTTGCCCCGGGCGCTGGTCTTCTCGTAACCCCAAGCAACATGCTGAGCGTTAAAATCGCCGCACATAACTGTAACGTCCTTCGGGTACAGCTTCTGAAAGTGCTGGACGAAGCTGAGGTCTATGTGCGATAATTGCGATTTCTTACGCGCGCCTTCTGGACATATATACACAGAAAACACCAAAATTGTTCGGTGTGGTGATATTTCGACTCGACACCCCGCTACTTCGGTGAAAGCGTTGCACCACGGTTGAGTGTCCAGTTCTACGTGCGTAAACCCCCTGTGGATGAACAGTGCCGCTTTGACAGGTTGTGTGGCATCGTCGCGGGGTGCATTTCCTTCGTATGACGGGATCCTCACGAGTGGTCCGTTAACCTCCTGAAGTGCAATAATAGCTGGAGTGTTTCTCCCCTGAATTAACTGAAATCTGTCGATGAAGTCCGCTTTCCTCCTCCTAAAAGACCGGCAGTTCCACTGTAATACGGTCGTCCACGGATGATAACCCGTGAAGTTGAAGCCATTATTGTGTGTCATGATGGGTGGCTTTAGGGCGCACTGCGGCTGCCGAAAGTGTAGCAAGGGAGCAGGCTTGCAAGGGGAGGATTCCCGCAATTACCAGTTTGTCCAGGATGGTTCGCACACACGTCTCTACGATATGGTCTGTTGTGACCTGGCCTTGCAGCGAAGCTTGCACCACGCTGGGTGGCGAGATCACCATGGGTGTCGCGGCGTGCTCCGCGCGACTGCTCCGTAGGCGTGCCTGGAGCTCCTTGCGCCGCGCAGCCTTCTCAGCAATGCGGGCGTTGACTTCTGCCAGTGACCGTTCCATCTCACGCCGGATTTATTGTACCTGGTTATGCAAGTCTCGCTCCTCTTCTCGGAGAGCCGCGATCATAGCTCCTAGTTCGTCGTCTGTTGCAGGAGTCAAAGCGGGTGAATCTTGCGTGGAGGACGGTTGTGCCGATCGTTGGATAGGAGGCATGATTGACGCGGTGGCAGTAGCATACGTGACCTTTTTATTGGTTGAATCTTTAGCGATTTGCGATCCGGGAGAAGCGGCGGCCCTGTCCCATTGTGAAGCAGCGGGGGCACCAACACTACGGCTCCTGCTGCGGCTGGGACTGGTTTCGGAGAGTGGCATTAAGCGATTGCCGTGGTTCCAACTGGACGAGCGACGCCTGCTTCTACGTCGATTGCGACTACGCGAGCGGCGATCTTTTGCCCGCTCCTTGCTTCGTTCTTCAAATCGGCGACGCGAGGGGCACTCGGCGTCAGTACCTAGGTGTCCAGACTGCTTGCAGTTTCGGCAGTAGGGTGTCTGATCCATGCACTGGACATCACCAGAGTGCTGCCTTCCGCATTTGGCACAGGTGCTAGGGTGCGGGCAAATGTCTTTCTTGTGTCCAAGGCCTTGACAATTGTGGCAAACCAGACTGCGCGCCTCATACGTGGAAACCTTCGTGAGTACACTCCAGTACCTGATCGTCCGTGGCGGTCTGGTTCCCTCGAACGTCACGAGGCAGGCTCCTCGCTTCCCCATCAGCCGTGCGGCAATGATGTGGTGGCTCTCCGAGTACAGGGCTCTTCTTAGGGACTCCGCCGTCTCCGATGGGTCGACTCGGTAGATTACACCACGACACATGCCCTTTCCAGGGGTTTGGTGTGCAGTAATCGGAATCGTTTGGTTCGGCGATATTCGGATGGACGTGAGTCGCAAGAGGCCTTTGGCGTGCTGGGCGTCGTAAGTCTCGATTGTCACTGTATTCGATGCGCTGTTCGTGCGGATGGCTACGTGATGCTGAAGCTCTGACGGTGGAGCAGCTGCCATCAGGGCCGGATTAAAGGGGGGGCTACGGGGGCTGCAGCCCCGGGCCCCCCGCTGTCAGGGGCCCCGCTTGATCATATGGCAAAAAAATATATCGTGAGTGTGCTCGCTGCCCGCATTGAAAGTTGAAGGTGGGAGCTTCAACCTCACCTCCACACTGAAGCTTACTAACTCGGGACACTGGGGAGGAGTGGGTGGCCCCACACGTTATGGTTGACAACCTTCGAGTCCATTTCAATTTAATTTAGTTATTCCAACTCCTCTTCCTTGTTTTCCCGACGTTTATGAGAAAACATCTCGGACCAAAAGTCGTGGGTACACAGCTTGACCGGGCCTTAGCCACATAACAAAGGCCCCAAGCTCGGCACAGGTCGTTTTGGTAGTCTTTTCGGTACACGAACATCCAAGTACGCGGGCGTTTCGGCGCGCGCACGTTTCGGTATAAGAAAGGTTCAGGCATGCTTATAATGAAATAATGTCTGAAGAACATTGTAAATTGGTTAATCCTGAGGGACGTTATATGTAATTATTGATAACTTAAGCAGTGCCCTACGGGCTCATACACATGCAGTTTCTGCCAGAAATTTCAATGTATAGCGCTTGACAAGGAAGTTCATTCAACAACGACCCGTTCAATAAAGCTAGTGGATTAGTTGAATCGCATAAGCATGATTGATATCGACTCGATGTTTCTCACTGAATGGACAGCGTATATATGGTTATTTAAATGTTGAAAGGTTGTGTAGACCACTCGGGGGATCGTTCGGCTTCAGCCCGCGCCTATGTGCTGTAGCCTCTGCAGGCTGTCTGAGCAACAAGCGTTGCGGAAGCTGTAGCTTCCGCAACGCTTGTTCCGCAACATGTCCGCGCGACTCCGTGTGGACGCAGAGGCCGCCGGGCCAGCCCGACCCTAGCGGCTCCCTTCGAGCTGGGGAATCAGCAGGCCTAGGCGGTGTGAAGAGCTCGGGTGTGGACCCAAAACAAAGCAACAACAACGTCTGTTTCTGTTTTCTTTCGGGATGGCGAAAGCTGTGCCCACTTAAAAACGCATCCTGCGTGCGGCCCCTTCGATGCCGTCTTATAAACGGACCTCCGGCGCAACTCGGGGACGGTAAGCTGTTTGTCCCCGTGTGCGCTTTTCGCTTTGGGGTGAGCCGGCGGACGGCGCGGACCAAAGGGCGGCCCGCACACCTGGTCCCGCTTGGGCGCGGCGGCAGGAGGAGAGGAACCCCTGAAGCAGCGCGGGAAAAACAGTGGACGCGGCAGACGTGTTGAGGACTCCAAAACTAGAGGTCCACCAATACTCGCCTCCGGCGTAGACCCCGAATCTAGACGAGAAGCTTCAGCGTGTTTCCACTGCCAGTCCGATCGACAACGAACTACTGACTGCGGGAACTGTTGCGCGGCACCGATGGAGCAGCAGCGCGGGGTTGAGCAGAGACATTATATCCCTATTAAACTGTTGTCTGATGCCACCTCTCGTGCTCACCTGTCGCTCTCCAACCCAAAGTGGACCCGTTAATGTGTAACGGCTTGCCGACTAGCAAGACCATTACAGCTGCGCAACAGGAGTCTATCGCCGCTGAAAGTTCGATGGCCATACGCAAGCCACGAAGCGGACCGCTCCCCAGCCCAAAAAGCGACATTTCTCTGCATTATAGTAGACATCAAGCCAAGAAATTAGTTTCCGGAAAGCGTAAAATTATGTATAATTTATCACTGATCAGAGAGCATAAGATGGAGTTCGAACATTTTCGGAATATTAAAGCGGAATAATTATCATAATCATCGTCATCATAATCATCATCATCATCAATAGGGCCCCAAGGACGCAGTAGCCCCGGGCCCCAAAGTTTCCTAATCCGGCACTGGCTGCCATAACCGTAGTGTGAAGCAGACACTGTGAAACGCTCGCCAGCGCAACACGCGTTCTTGGTCGAAGGGTGATTAGGTAGCTTGGAAGCTTAGAGCGAGGAATTTCTTCCGTCGGCGCTCCAGGCTCCGCCTTCTTCGCGAATCGTGGGCGACGCTTTGGTCCCTGGATAGTCCACAGGCCGAACCGTTCGTCATTATCCTGCGCTGACGGGTCTCTTGCCGACCATTCAGCCTGGTAGTCCGAGACCCGGGTGCGGTCAATGGGGCTCCTGGAGTGATGCGGTGATCTCGAAGCGAAAGACGAGTCGGTGTCGGTGTCTTCTATTTCCATGAAGTGTCCTGCACTTCTGCGTGCGTGATGGTACGTTGCTCGGCTTTTGCGGCGTTCTTCCCGTTGGTGATCAAGCAGGGTGTCTCGGTCGTTGGGGCTTCCTTTTCTGCGGCGCTCTCGAGAGCGCGCGCGAGGGTCGCGGAAAGCATCTCGGCCTGAGTAGTCATCCAGTGTCCTGCGGGTCTTCTCGCCTGGTTCTATCGCGCAGCAAGAAACGGGCGCGATAAGCGATTCCGGAGCGCTGGTCGTTGCATCAGACGCTGGAGCACCGACCGTCACCGACTGAGTTGGCGGGGAAGCACGAGCGCCGGGGTCGATGACGCCGGCAGCCGCAGATTGAGCAGGCGGTGATGCACGTGCACCGTGCTCCGCTATGCCGGCGCTCAGAAGAGCTCCCGGCGTTAGGCTTATGCAAACGGCACAGTTCGAACGAGGTTCACTCTGTAGGACACGAAGTGCTGACCGTGTCTCACTTCACCAGAGAGAGCGCTTCCGTTGGCGATCCCGACGGTGTAGGTTGTGTCGCAGTTCTTGGCGTGGTGTCGACGTTCGCAGAGGTAAAGCAGACAGCCGAAAGCATACACAGCCGTTCCCTCTGGCCACCTAGCGGCCGGAACGCAAAGAAAAAACATCGATAAACAAGGTTTTTTTCTCGCTAAAAAAGACGACAACGCAGATCTTTGTCTAAAAACTAAAGTTTACTTAGCAAGGCTGCATTTTTCTTCGACGCGAGTTCTCACTCTCTTCTAAAGCAAACAGGAAAATAATAAATAAATTTCCATCTGATGAAAATGCAAATATCCCCGAAGGCTAAAAACTCGGCGTATTCTACCAAAGACATATTTAGTGTGCAGCCCCACTCAATTCACGTCGCATATATTATGCATTACACCGTTTCATTCTTTTGCAATGCCAAGCCATCATATTTTGTTTAAATGCAGAGCATTTCTTTAACTCACATGTAGCGTCCCCCGTCCGTCCGCAACAGCTCAATGCGCAGGTGCGCCCTCTCCCCCACTCCTCCTCTTCCGCATCACGCTACCCTCCTCGCTCTCAACAACAGGTCCGCACCCCTCCCCCTACACTATATATAAAAAAATAACAGTTATCGGCGCCTGGTTTAGATCCCACGACCCTGTGGGCGGAACGCGAGGTACATGGTGCTCTTCCCACTGCGCCACAAAACCGACACAGAATCGAAGGCTACGAACGCACCTTATATCCTTGACTCATTCAAACTACGTCAAGAAGCTGCTGATACACGGCAGCAGTTGCATCGATCTCGTCTTCACCAGTTGCTGCAACGCACGACCACTGCTTAAAGACCCCTTAACAGTACACTTTAGCGACCACGAAGCCGTCGTTCTCAGCGTCCAATACAACGACAACAGTAACAAATAAATAAATAACGACTTACAACAACCTACTCCTTGCCTTCCCTTCTTGCGTCACAAAAAAAAAGAAAAATTGGGCGCATCTCTCCACGAGGGGGGACTCGAGTCGCAAAATCACGAAAGCAATAATTAATATATGAAAGAAATAATAATAACTAATAGTAATAAGCAATAATAGTTAACACATTCACTACCACCCCACCACCACCCCCCAAACACTAACGTTAACGCAATACACCCACCCTTTACGCGACGCATTTACTCGGTTCCCCCCTCGTGGGGAGATGGGCCCAATTTTTTTGTTTATGATGACACTATACTGTGCACCCTCAGTATCCGCGATGGATTTGTTCGTAGCTGGAACAAGCAGATATCTGTTTCTTTCAATTGCCCTTCATTAAAACCGAGATATTCACAATACGCTGGCAAGAAAATAGTGCATCTAAAATGCACAATGCCGCGAGAAAGGAACTGCGGTCAGTACGTGACGGAATTTGCAACTTCAATATGCAGATTTGCGTGTAGAGCGTAACGGTTATACGAATTTTCGAATAGAGAGTAACGGTTTTACTGCCATTTTCTCTCACCGTGTGCAACTATCTCCCATGAGACCCAGCCCCGGTTCAGTGTACAGCCGCAGTCTCCGGCAGCCATTTTGGTTCTGAGCGAATACGTTGCGCCAATAGTTGACGACGGTTTATTCGCAATACTTAGCTTAGAGTAAAAAAGTAACGATGTTTTCAATAAAAGTATGGTAACCTTCGGGTAGGTAAAATAACAGTATTAACAATTGTACAACTAGCAAGGTCGCTACCATTTAGGCTAGTTTTTATACAGCGTAACCACCGGCTTATCTCGGCTGCTCACCCGCAAAGGGGCCCCGAGGCAATAGTGTTGAGTTATAATCGGTTGTCGCTTTGTGTGTATCAATTCTGACCATGAGAAGCGTCACTGTGGTGACACGGAAATCAATTTTTGGAAGGCCCCTCGGGGCCTCATAAGAAAACCCAAAATCAGGCTACCCCTCGCCTCTATGCGCCACATGATGGAGGCGGTGTGGAGGATGGGTGCTCTCGATCGGCTTTATAGCCCATGCCCGCAGTTGCACCTGCCGAAGTGGTCATTGCTTGTTTGGTTTTCTAAGTTTTTTCCGACTACCGTCGTTACCCGATTCTAACGCGCACTTTTTTAAGTGCGAATGCACTTTATAAGCGACCCTGAATTCCGGTGACCGCCGTCCGTCCACATAGCAACAGCTGCGGGTGCGCGCGCTCCTCGTCTTCCTTGGCAACGGGGGGAGATGGGCGCGCGCTGCCTGGCCGCTGACATTGCACATACCCACGTGGGGGATTGGCCAGGAATCTCCTCGTCTTCCTTGGCAACGGGGGGAGATGGGCGCGCGCAGCCTGGCCGCTGACATGGCACATACCCACGTGGGCGATTGGCCAGGAATCGGGCGTGAGAAGGGCTAATGCACCCGCTTAAAGGAGTACTGACACGAAATTTCAAAGCTGAGATCCGCTCTAGCAATCAAGTACAACGACAACACAAATAGGTGTCTGTGAATAAATGCATCTTTCTTTCTTTGTAGTTGTGTGTGTGTGTGCGATCTCTCTTTCGCGAACATTACCGAACCGCGCAAATTCAACTCGTGCATTCGCACTTTCACATTCTTCCCCTCGGGGAAATGCGGGGAAATTTTTTTCGGAAAAATAGGTCGAAAAATCGCATGCGCGTTAGAATCGGATACGAAACCGAAATTTCGTCCCACCCATCGCCATCGTCATCTCAAGATGGCACCAAAGTTTTTCGCAACAATTTTTCGGACGCATGAAGCATAGGCGCTTGGGCTTTTCTATCGGCGTGCACACAAATCGTCAAGTCGTTCCACTTGCGCGCTTGATAACAGCAATGGCAGCATCGGCACTCTCGCGTTCAAAACGAGCGGTCGGCTGAAGCGTGCGCCTCTGGAGAAGCTCGCGGGATGGACTCGCGAGGCGTGGGCCACGATCCCATCGACCATGGTTGAACGTTCGTTCAGACGTGTGGCATCGCAAACGCGCTTGACGGCACCGAGTACGGGATGTTGTGGTCGGTGGAGAGCGACGAGGGGTGAGATGAGTGAGATTACTTCGGTAAATAAATCGCCCGTTTCTCTCGCATTCATTTTTCCCGATCAAAAAGTTCCTTGCGCGTTACAATCGGAGGTGCAAGTTTTTTCGGTTTTTTTGCCAGGAAAATCAGATGCGCGTTAGAATCGGGGGCGCGTTAGAACCGGGTAATTACGGTACACTGCATCGGCTGGCGCTGCATTTGATCTCCCATTTATTCATAGGCGATGTTTATTCCCGTTTGTTCTTTCTGCCATTGTTGTTGTACTGTCTTTCAAATCAAAGCTTTAGTAGAGTCCTTTAATGTTTTTTTTTCTATAGTCACGAAACGTCCGTGTAACGCTGTAAGGGTGCTCACATGCGGACGAGGAGGAGGAGAGAGAGAGAGAGAGAGAGAGAGAGAGAAGAAACATTTATTAGAGCAGACGGTGGTGGTTGAGCAGTCACTCGGTGGGGTGGGTTCACCTCAGTCCAGGTACCCTTGGGCCTTGGCTGCAGCCCTGGCACGGGTGACCAGAAAGATCTGGTCAGCGTGACGGGAGCTGGTCAGCAGGCCCTCTCACTGCTCTGGGGAAGGTCTGGGATTGGGGGTAAGCGATGGGGTGTTTTGACAGGCCCACACCATGTGGTAGGTAGTATTAAGAGAGGGGCAGAATTGGCAGGTGAGGGTGTATTGGGTAGGGGAGATAACGTGGAGGATGGGTGCATTGTAATATGTGTTTGTTTGTAATCGACGCCAGATGACTGCTTCCTCCTTGGTTAGTTGAGGGTGAGGTTGAGGCAAAGTGAGGCCAAGGTTGCGATAATGGTGCAGGATGTCGTGGTAGCGTGATGGAACAGCGGGAGTTGGAGGAGGCTGGACCGTAGGTTCTGTTCCTGAGAGAAATGCCCGGTGTGGAAGGGCGTGGGCAGCGGCGTGAGCCGCCTCATTTCCCTCGAGGGACGAGTGGCCAGGGGTCCAGACGATGTACAGGTCGGGGAGGGGATTGATTGATGCGAGTATGCGTAATGCAGGAAGTAAGATGCGTCCACGTTGAATGTTACGGCAGGCTTGCTGGGAATCTGTTATTATTGTAAGGTATTCGGAGCCAGTTGTAGCGGCGATGGCTATGGCAATTTCTTCGGCAGTGGTGGTTGATGTCGAGAGAGTTGTGAGGGAGGTGAGAAGTGTGCCTTCTGAGTTTACAACCGCCAGAGCATGAGCCTGGCATGTGGGGTAGAGGGCGGCGTCGGTGTAGCGAGTATCGGGGTGAAAGTGGAATTGTGAACGCAGATGCTTAACCCGGGAGAGCCTTCTACCTTGGTTGAATTCTGGGTGCATATTGTTAGGAATTTCGGATACAGTAATGTGGGACCGGATTGAAGATGGAATGCGCTGAAGGGCTTGTGAAGCAGGTGGGGTCGGGTATCCGAGAACCTGGAGGACGTGTCGGCCGGTGCTGGTAAGGAGGAGTCTGGTGAGTTGGCTGTTGCGTTGAGCTTCCAGGAGTTCTTCGAGGGTGTTGTGGATTCCGAGTTGGAAGAAACGACAGGTAGAGGTTTGAGCGGGGAGGCCAAGTCCAATTTTGAAAGCTTTTCGAATTAGTATATCGACTTTCTCCCGTTCTCTGGGTTTGAGGGCGATGTATGGGGTGGAATATGTGATGCGACTAATAAAAAGTGCTTGAATTAGTCGTATTGTATCGTCTTCTTTGAGGCCCTGACGTTGGTTTGTGATGCGCTTGATGAGATGGGTAAGTTGGGTGACAGTGGCTTGAAGGTGGGGAAGAACTGCAGCGCCAGAGCCATCTTGATGGAATTGGACTCCGAGTATACGAAGGGTGTGCACTTTAGGAATGGGTGTGGAACCGATTGTTGGAGCAGGATCGGGTGTGGGAACTGGACATCGCCCACGAGTTCGGGAGCGGAGGATGAGGAGGGCTGATTTGCTGGGGGCACACGTGAGGCCTCGAGGGCGGAGATAAGCGAGAATGGTGTCGATGGCTTGTCGTAGGGTATCTTGTTGTGTGCCAGGAGATCCGGTGGTCGTCCAAAGAGTTAAATCATCAGCGTATAGGGCATGGTGGAGGCCAGGAATGGTTTGAAGGAGAGGTGGGAGCTTGAGGAGAGCGATGTTGAAGAGCAGGGGTGATATAACTGATCCTTCTGGGGTTCCCTTGGGAGGAGTGCGAAATGTGTCAGATCGAAGTGGTCCAATGCCAAGGGTGGCAGTTCGGTCGGTTAGAAAAGCCCGGACGTAGTTGTATGTACTCGCACCGTACTGGGTTTCTCGAAGTCCTTCTAAGATGGCCTGATGGGTGACGTTATCAAAAGCGCCCTTTACGTCGAGGGCTAAGACGGCACTGGGATGAATTTTGCTGAGGTGATCGATGACTTGCTCTTTGATCTGTATGAGAACATCTTGAGTTGAGAGGTGTGAGCGAAAGCCGAACATGGTGTGAGGGAATAGGTCGTTGTCTTCAAGGTGAGTAGTGAGGCGGGTGTGAACCATGCGTTCAAAGAGTTTACCGAGACAGGAGGTGAGGGAGATGGGGCGAAGGTTGGAGAGCTCGATTGGCTTGTTGGGCTTAGGAATTAGTGATATATCTGCGTTCCGCCATTGCGGAGGGAGGGTGCCGTTTGTCCAATGGTTGTTGAAGAAATCTAGTAAAGCAGTTAGAGGGGTATTGCCCAAGTTACGGATAGTTTTGTTAGTTATACGGTCGTGGCCAGGAGTGGTATTTTTAGTGAGATAAGAGATAGCTTGGTCGAGTTCTGGCAGCGTAAAGGGAGCGTCAAGGGCAGGATTTGGAGCGCCAGTGTAATCAGCGTGGCAGAAAGGAGAGGTGTTGCTGTCGGTACCAAAAAGGGTGGTCTTGAGCTCTTTTAGTAGCTGATCATTCGAATGGGGATAGTTGTTAAGAAGACGGCGGACGTGATTGTGGGTGGCAGCTTTGGCAGGTTTCGAGCCAAGAAGACTACGGAGGAGGTGCCACGTGCGTTTACTGCTGAGTGTTCCTTGGAGCTGGTCGCAAAATATAGCCCAGTTTTGTTTGTGAAGGATGTGCGCGTAGATAGCAGCTTCTTGGGTCAGGGCAGCAATTCGACGTTTCAGGGATCTATTATATTTCTGCCTCCGCTATCTACGAACGAGGCCGCGGCGAGCCTCCCATAGATGGAGAAGATGGGAGTCAACTGAGGGATTCTCCACCGTCAGAGGAATTGTCTTGGAATGCTTCTTGACAGCCGTGATTAATTGTGAAGTCCATTCTTCTAGGTTGGTGATAGTGTCTTGAAAGGGTTCAGGATCTTTACGAAAGGATTCCCAGTCGGTGAGTGTGGCTTGACCGATGCGAGGTTTGAGTGTGAGGCGGGGTATAGTGATAGAGATAATGTGATGATCGCTGCCCAATGTGTCTTCAAGACACTGCCATTCCAGGTAGGAAATATTATGTGAAAAGGTGAGGTCGGGGTTCGTATCTCGTGATACACTGTTGCCCAGCCGTGTAGGGGTGTTAAGGTCATTGCAGAGAGTGAGAACGTGCCGCTGTGTGGCGTTGAGTAAGGTTGCCCCTTTTTTGGTTGCGTGATGGTAGCCCTATGCTGGGTACGTTGAAGTCACCTAAAACAATGAGAGGAGCGGTACGAGAGGTGCGAATTGCGTTGTGGATGAGGTGGTCGATGGTGGTTAGGGAGTGCGTTGGAGGGCTGTAGATGTTGAGAATGAAGAGGCCTGTGCTCTTCGGGTGGGAGGGAAGAATTTCCAGAAAGGTATGAGCGATGGGCGATGCAATGTCGTGTAGTTGGGCGGCGAGAGTCTTGGATACGAGCGTGGCGGTGCGGTGACTCGGATCTTGAGTGTAAGCTTCGTAGCCTCTGAGTTTTGGTGAAGGGGTGTCCGATTCTTGTAGGACCAAAATGTCAGGTTGGTGTTGCTGAGTATAATGGCCGAGTTGAAAGCGTTTGCTGGGGAAAGAGCGGCAATTCCATTGGAAGATTGTAACAGTGGAGGCGTTAGTCATCTGGAAGGGGGGTTATAGAGGCAAGTTGCTCGTCGCTGCTCTGATCGATTTTAGGCTTTTTGGGGTTTGGGGGTTGTTCGAGTTCAAGGCAATCGAGACGGAGATGAAGTGATTCAAGCATCTGGCCGATAGAGGAGTGAGACTGCTCTAGGGCTGTGATTCGGGCTGTGATGGTTTCTCCGAGCTGGACGATTGATTTGGTAGTTGCGGCTAGTGCTTGGTTTACTTCTACAAGAGCTACTTGTATCTTCCTATCTATGAGCGTCGAAATCTCTTCAGCAGTGATGATGGGTGGGAGAGGAGGAGCTGACGGGGATGAGGGCGCAGATTGTTCAACCTGAACACGATCTTCGTGCTGGCAAACGCGATCGCTACTGCGAGTGCGTGATTCTTGTTCAAGGGCTTCTTCTATGCGTCGGAGGAGCATCGCGTTTTGATTGCGTAGTTCTGTGAGGAGGCCATCGATGGCGGACGAAGATGAGGTGGCAGGTGTGGTGTGTGTGTCAACGGTAGTGTGGGTACGAGTGCTTGATGGCGTGGGTGGAAGGGGAGGAAAATGTTGAGCAGTGGGAGCGCTACGAACAGCCTGTGACCAGCACACCGGTTTGGTAGTTCGAGCCTGATTTGTTGTGTCCGGAAGCTTGCTATTGTAGGTCGAGACTGGTGGCTGCATTGGATGTTTCCGCTTGACCACGGGCGGCGTTGGAATCAGGCGTTGGGGGCAGCCCTTGGAAGCGGTGATGTGGGGAAGGTCACACAGCTTGCAATTCGGTGAGCATCGATGGTCATCGGTGGGATTAGGAGTTCCGCAGCCGGGACAGACTTGTTGGTTGGGGTGTGGGCAGACGTCCTGCCGATGGCCCACTTCTCCGCACAGTCGGCAGAACTGAACAGTTCTTCGAAACGGGCGGCAGCGGTAGATGAGACTGCCGACTTTTACATAAAAGGGGACGTGCGGGCCTTGAAATGTGAGGAGGGCTGACGTGGTTCGACCCAGCATGCGTGAGTGAAGAAGGCGAGGTTCATTAGCTATGAGGAGGTCCGGGAGGTTCTCGTTCGTGGTGCCGGGGTCAAGACCGTGAATGACTCCACGGCAGGTGTCAGGTGGAGGCTTCAGGTACGGGAGAAGTTCGTACAGGACAGAGTTGAGTTGAACAGAGGAGATGCGGCTGAGGGTTATGGCGTGAGTTTCACTCGGCGTACTAGCTACAATGAGGTTTTGGAGTGTCTGAATTGGAATTGTGACTTGAGAGAAGAATTCCTGCTGCGGAATTTTGCTTGCCGTCGCTAAGCTTTGTGTGAGTAGGTGAGGCGACCAGGCTGAAAGATCGAGGCCGGATCGGGGGCGATAGATCACGGTGTAATTATTGGGAGACAGGCGTGGTAGAGGGTTGCGCCGCTGCGTGGAGGCATCTCGTGATGGCGCGGCTGGTAGCGATGCTGTCTTGGGGTTAGTAACGATGCTCGGGGCATGAGCCGTCTTCTTCTTGATACGTGAATGTAAAACTTGGATCCACGGGCTGTCGGCGTGAATGGTGCGGCCACTGTGCGAGTCGAAGTCCATGGTCTCGGTAGAAGCGGCATGACTGGTGGGAGAGGATTCCACGTCCGCCGGCATGCTTGCAAGTGCCACAACGGGAGCCGGGAACCGGCTCGCCGAAGCGTTAGGGTTAGCGCATGGACGCTCACTTGAGAACTTGATAGGCGATAATTCGGGGAAAAAGGCACACCGGGTGGTCACAGATGCAGCTTACCGTCAGGAAGTCGACGGTATAGTTTTTGGGTGGCTGGGGCTCGAAAATCAGCCTAAAAAAGGTTGAGAGCCGCGGCCCGTTCGCAGTAGAAACGCAAGGTGAGCTTCTTCGTCGTCGTTTTTTCGAGGAGGAGGAGGAACAACTTTATTAGGTCAACCATCACTTAGATAATTGATTTCTTGACTCCGTGAGGTTGCCAGACGACCTCGCTCCATGACGACTTCCAAAGCCCATCCAGGTCCTGAATTTGGGTCTCAGGCTCTGAGCTAGACATCGAGGTCTCCCATTCTATTTGGTTAGAGAGATGCCATTCAACTTTAGGTTGGAGCTCAGGGCATTCGTATAGGATGTGGGCTAGGTCGGCCTTTTCGGCCTCACACATTCTGCATTTTGGTGTGCACAGACCTGGTTTCATCAGGGCCAATTTATAAGGCTTCAAGAAGGTACGGGATTCGAGTTGCCTCCATGTCGTTTGCTGGATTTTCGTTAGGGAATAACGGAGGGCAGGGTAAACTAGCCTTTCATTTTTGTAGTGAGATGTAATCTCTTGATACGTAACCATGCGTTCCTTAGACCCTCCCAGGGACGATTGGTCCACCGCCCGGTTGACGCGTTCACGGGAAAAACTGTAGGCCGCCTCGTTCCCTGGATGGTACGAGTCTGCAGGAATATAGATAATCTGTATCTGGCGAGGTTCGAACTCTTCTCTTAAAAGATGCCGGTTCGTGAAGTTTGTTTTTACCAAAATTACACACCGCCATTCTAGAGTCGCTTAAGATAAATTTGATTTGGTAGTAGTGATTGCAATAGAGATTGCCGCCCCTTCCGCTTCTTCCGGCCGACTGCCATAAACAGTGGCTGCGGTGATGTGCTTGAGTTTGTTATCGACGAATGCAACTGCAAAGGCACCCTGCGCTTTCTATTCGGCTGCATCTACGTAGACAACCTCCTCGCGGTGTTTAAACAGTTTTCCGAGTGCTTTGGTTTTAGCACTTCTCCTTTCCTTGTAATGAATAACGTGCATATTTTTAGGGATGCAGTTAACAGTGAGGTGCTTAAATATATACGTCTAGGAACAGAGTTCGCCCTTGTTCCTGTTGCTTCATAACATATATTTAGGTCCTTTAAGATGTACTGTCCGTTCGGGGTCTTGGATAATCTTTCATATTGAGCAATTCTATGGTCCTGTATTAAGTTTTCAAGGATATTGTGGGTGCCCGTTTTCAGGAGTTTGTCGGTCGGAGTACACCTCGGTAAGTGCAAAGCTGCTTTCTAAGATTGTCTAATTAAACAGTTTACTTTCTCCTTCTCCGCCTTGTGCAAACTGAGGTATGGAAGGGAGTAGACAAAGCGACTCAGAACAAACTAGCCTCGTTAGATCTATTTTTTTCAGTCCCCTGTGTTTGTTCGCTATGCGGTGAATTAGACGGTTCGTCTGATGCACGCAAGCCGTCAGTGTACTGAGCGTGGTGGTGTTCTTGCCATTTCTCTGTAAGTACATTCCTAGTATCCTGATTGTTCGGACTTCGGGTACTAGTTAGTTATTCATGTGGATTTCTATTGACACTGGTGTATCCTTGGCTCGTTTACCAGTATTGTCACGAATTACCAGGAGCTCTGACTTTTCAGAAGACCAAGACAAGCCTATAGCACTAGCCTGTTTCAAGACTATGGGCCGTATTGTCGGCTGCACAAATTCCTAGGGAACTGGGGAATTTGGCGGAAGTCTTTTCTGATTGGCTTTCAATTTTGGTCACGTGCTTCCGGTTGACAAAGTGGTTGAGCGTGACTTCGTCATTTTGACGTTTCATGACGTGTACGGCTACCAGTTCTAAAATTTGCCTTATTTATCTTTACTGAAAGAGCATAATTTTTGGCCGGCAATAAAAACTAGAGTAAATGCACCGGACATGAGAACGTAGGCCTGTCTTTGCTATTCAACAACAATACTGCTTGTAATACACGCCTTCTCCGTGATCGGCTGAGAAGGCGTGACGTAATTTAAACAGTTGGCGGGAACGATCACGTCACACATCGACAATTTCAGCCTGCGTTAAAGCTTGAAAATGGCGACTGCTTTTGCCGCGAAATTGGGCAAAAAATTTCACTTACCTTCGGCGCCGCGAAATGTCCGGGAACTTCCAGCAGGTGCAGTTTCACATGGTGCGCGGTTTAAAGCATGTTTTCTACCGAAAGAAATAGTAGTTTCGACTGTTTCCAAGCCACCGATCACGGAGCATACAAATGACGTGCAGTATTTTGCTTTCATGTGTGGCAATAAAATAAAAATTATTTGTTTTGCGCAACCGCAACTTAAAAGGGCAGTACAAGCCTCTCCATAACAAAGAGAACCCAATGCATGGCATCTGTCCACACTTCTCTTAGTAAGCTGCTGGGGCACATGATCGAACTCAAGAGAGGAATAACAAAGAAAAGTGACTCTTTTGTTCATTACAGCGCTTGAGGAATGAGTGAATCGGCTACATCGGTTCGCTCCGCGGTTATCAGGCGTAACGCTTCGCTGCTCTTATGTGTCATAAGCCGCGTTTACATGAATGCGACAAATGGCGCATCGCATCGCATCGCATCAATTTTCTAGCGCATCACATCTATGTAAACGGTGCTAATGCGCTAGGAAAGCGCATCGCATTAATGCGCCAGACAGGGGTGGATTGAGACGCGTAAGTCGACTTTCGAAGTGCATGTAAACGCAAGCCCATCGCATTAGGAATTATGTCGACAAGAAAAGTAAGCCCTGCAAATGCAGCTTTGCATTTAAAAACGTCTAAATCGAGTGTAAGACGACAGGAAATGCGAGTCGTGAAAAAAGAACAAGAACCAGCCGTGCCGGAAGCTTTGGAAGCGCCAGAAACGCTGCTTTACCTTCGATGTGCGACACCATATGGTGCCACCATCGCACCAGGGGTAATGCGGTACATGTAAACGCTAGCGCATCGCATTACTCGTGATGCGCTAGGAAATGCGACGCGCTGCTATCGCATTCTGTCGCATTCATGTAAACGCGGCTATACAAGCGATAATCGGCGCCGTTTTTTTTCTGTGACCACTCCATAGACTTATATCATAGCAGCGGACGATAGCGTGGCGGCAGTGGCAGCCGGAAAGGTGATAACGCAACAAAGCTTGCATTGATGCAGAGAGCTCAACTATGTTACTAAAAGCGATTGAAAGAAATAAATAGATACGGCAAAAAAGATTGTGTGATTTTCTTTAGCCCAACATCCCCATTTTGCTCGCTTTTGGATCAACGTTACTCGATCGCCTTATGGTGTTGACGCCAATTTTGACCAGCAGAAATGTGTTTCTCTTGCCTGCCTCTGCTACCGTCTTAATTTTCATAGTAGATTCCAAGTGTTTTTGTATTCTTTATGCGCAATATTTGATGCCTTTGTCGTGATCTTTAGGAGTGAGCGTCAAATTACACTGCAAGTCGTCATAGCTATACGTGCAATACGTCACTGATTGCTTACGTTGTGCTTACGCAAAAGAAACATGGTGAATTGCCTGGCAATTAGTGCAGTCGATAATAGGGCCCTATGTCAGCTCCGGTTTGCAATATGCCCCGCCGCTGCCCTTCGTTGCCCACAGCGTAATATCGTCAGCATATAGGGAGTGGGACAAATTAGGTACTTCCGCTAGCAGCTTGGTCATGGGTATAAGTGTGATGTTAAATAACAAGGGCGAGTGCACTGAACCCTGTGGTGTCCCCTTCCTGCGTAGGCTGAAAGGGTTGGAATTTAGTGGCCCGAAATAAATCTCAGCTGTCCTATTGGACAGGAAAGCCTTGATATAGTAATGGGTTCGGTCCCCGACCTGTAGGGTTGACAATGCTGCTGTAATTGCCTCGTGTTCAATATTATCAAATGCTTTGGTTAAACCCAAAGAAAGGATTGCACGGTTGTGTTTATTATGTAATGGATTTAGCACCTCTTGTGATATTCTGAGAATGATATCTTGTCTAGATAGCTGTGGTCTGAAAACTATCATATTGTCACGGAAGAGATAGTGTTTATCCATGTGTGTTTCAATCCTGTTAAGGATAACATGCTCGAAAAGCTTCATTAAAAATGACGTGAAGGAGATAGGTTTCAGATTTTGAATATCCAGGCTTTTGCCTGGTTTCGGAATAAAGGTGACTTTGGCATGCCTCCAAGGAGGTGGGATTTCTCCGTTTTTCCAGCATTGATTGGAAAGCTTAGTGATTGCTGCAATGGAGCTATCATCTAGGTTTCTTAGAGTTTTATTTGTAATTCTCTCTGCTACAGGGGCGGAGGAGGCGCGGAGTTTGTGCATTGCCGCCCTAACCTCCATTGTCGAGATCTCCTCATCCATCTCTCCATTTGACGCACCCGTGTACTCTGGAAGTTCTATAGCACTTTACGTGTTTAAGTATTTGTCTTTGACCGACTGTACGAGTTCCTCATCCCCTAGCGGATGACCGTGGATGATTCGCTAAATGTTCTTAGCAGTTTTCCGGATCTACTAGGAACCTAAGGAGGTTTCATGTGTCTTTTAGATGTAGGTTGCCGTTCATCTGATCACAGGTTTGCCGCAATTGCTGCTCTACTAATTTTTCCGCATATGCTTCCATATCTTTTACCAGACGCGCGATTTGATTTTAAGTTTCTTGTGCTTTTGTTTCAGCCATCTTTTTTTGGATAATCTAGTGTGCCTGCCACATATGTAATAGTCTGCTATGAATGGACTTTGTCTCCGCCGTAACTGGGACTCGGTTGCTGCTTCGACGTCGTTCTCTAGCTGATTAATCCCGTCATCGAGATTTTCAATTTCTTCGGCAATTTCTGAGCGTAGTGTCCTCAATTTGTCCCAGTCTGTTGTCCTAATCTTTTTCTCCTCCCAGCAATAACGGTTTCAATTATATAGTGGTCAGTGCCCAGGCTTTGTGCTGTGTTTTTCCGCTTTCCATGTCCAGTATTTTTACTTAAAGTAAGGTCCGGGATAGTGTCAGCCTGTACACTGCTTCCTATCCGTGTGGGTAGCAGTGTGATTAAGCAGGGAGATGCCGTCGTCTTGAATATAATTCCGCAATGCTGTTCCCTTTTTATTGTTCTTTCTGAATCCCCAACTCATGTTGCACGCGTTGAAATCTCCCATTTGGTCCCGCAGAGTCGGAGAGTTCTGCTTATGGCTTCGAGAATGGGGGGTGGGTGGGACTCTTTTGGGGAGCTATATACGTTAAGTAGGAATAAACTACAGGTCCTTCCTGTTTGTGGTATAATCTCGACGAGAGGCAGTCTACGCGTACGATATCAAACTTATGCTGAAGAACTGTGAGATTCCTGTGAACCAAGACGGCTAGGCGTTTATTTTGCATTCCCAATATTTGTGTAAGGTGTATAATTTCTAAGTTTGGCTTCGGCTAGATTTTCCTGTAGAGAAAAATTGTCTGGGGCCTTGTACAAATTTTGAATGTGGAGCTGCAGGTTCTCCCGCTTATTGCGGAAACCTCTGCAGTTCCGCTGGCATATTTTAACTTACTTCTTTATGGTCCCCCTCGATGATGAATTACTCTCTGCATTACAGTATTTGTGGCGGCGGGGTTCACGGGATCTGCGAGGGTCTCAGCGGATTTCGCATTCAGCTTGGCAGCTATGCTAGCCTCCGTCTGGCTTTGTTTAGCTTCTACCTGGCTTTGCCTAGCCTCAATAGCCTCTATGAGTGTGGACAGCGAATACATCCACTTCTGGGTTTCGGTTCTGTTCCTGTCAATGTTAGCCAGCAGTCTATTCAAAGTTTTGCATAAACCTGAATACATCATTTAACGTTGGGGTTTCAGCTGCCTCCGTTACCTCAGTAGTTTTCCTTTTGATCGGGGTACCGCGCTGCGGTGACGGGGCTCGCGAGAATATCGCGTAAGGGGGTAACGAAATATTTTGCCTTGGTGTAGGCGAGGTTTGAATTACAGAGGGCGGCGGCCTGTGCTTTAGCGCGAGTACATTTCCTAACATTTCTTTTATTTCTTCAATTGCCTTCTCCTGCCATCTAAGTGGTGTCCTAATCTCCGTACTTTATCTCTCTCTAACTGGGAGTGCGGCGGCTTCCAGCTCACCTGGTTTGGACGTTCCTTGCTCTCGGACCTCCGGAGGGATGGGAAGGAGTTGGAGCGGCTTCTGCAGTGCCCTCTTCCTGTCCTGGAGTTCGAACTGTATCGACTTCTGGACTAGCGATGCTCTTTACTCGCCTGTCCTTGATGCTGCTGTCCGCGTTGCCAGGGGTTCTCGGTAGTGGTAGATGTCCTTCCCTTGAAGTTACCGGGTCTCTCGAAACGCAGCTTGCATTTCCTGGTGCCCGTGATATGACCTCCATTGCAGAGGATGCATTTGTGTGTGCAGTCCGGTTGTTCTTTGACGGGTTGCTCCCCTCCGCCCCAGCGGCACAACCGTGTCTTCTCCTTCGGGCATACGTCCGCCCTGTGTCCTGCTCGTCGGCAGTTGAAACAGGTCTCCACTTTCGCCTTGAAGGGGCAGCAGGTGTAGATCAATCCGAAGATCTTTTGTCTGAGTACGTCTTTCGTTCCAATGAAAGTTATCACGAGAGATTTGGTTTTACGCAGTTGCCTGGAATCGGCAATTGTTTAGTTCCTGCTCTTGTTCAGGTTTATAATGACTTCGAAGATTTTGTCTTGAGTTTGGTTGTAGACCGCAAGCTCCCGCGTGATGGTGCTGTGAGTCCGGTGAAGGTGGGGCTTGAGGTGAAGGCTTCTCGAGCGGCTTCGGCCGCATTGCCAGTGCGTTGTGTCGCGATTGGGGAGTGCTGTTTGTTGTGCGCTGTACCTTTGTTCCCTCATTGCGAAGGCCAAACCATGTAAACTACGATGCCTCAGGGATACTGCGTTCCTGTTTGCCGCTCTGGCTGTCGAAGTACAAAACAAAAAGCTTCGCAGTTCTGCTTCCCAGCACCACAGGCGGAAGCGAGACGGACGCTTTTAGTTCCGAGCCGAAGCACGTGCTAGTGTGCGAGGAACATTTCGGCTTCATGGATATTATTCGGGCATTTGGCTTCACAATAAGTGGCCATTTTGTGTCTCTCAAACGCGAGCAGCCCAAGTTCCGCGTCTGCGTGAACTCCGGGTATTTGAAAACCTGCCGGTGTATCTGACGAAGCCGAAGATAGCAGTCGCCGTCACAAAGGATAAACCCACCTGTCGGTTGTTATCGCCCAGCAACGATTGGAGGGGAGCTACTGTATGTATGATGTCTTCTATGATATTTCTATGATGTTTCTCATTTCCCTGCATCCATCCCTCTATTGACACAAACTTGCGTAAATAAACACTTGTACACCACAGTAATGGGCTGGACTGGTTTGGAAAAGATATATTGAAACACGTCCTGCAGTAGGCTGGAGCCGGGTTACGGCTCCGCTTCGAAATGGCCTGGCGTCGGGCCTTCTTCTACGACCCTACACGTAAGAAGCTTGTTTGCCGGAGCCCGTACATTTGGAGCGCGGCGAAAACCTGCTGGATAGCCGATGTCTGGTCTGTCGTGCTTGCAGATCCACTGGCACTCTGGAGTTCCTCCGGATACTCTTCGAAGTTAGCGCCGCCTGGGTGAGCGGCACAGTCCCACATGATGTGCCACCGGTTGGCCGATCCTTTCTCACTCACATTGCACTGATCGCTCGAGTACTTGTCCGGGTACATTCGATGTAACGCCGCCGGCGATATTGTCGACGCTACTTGGAGTCTTCTTAGATGTATCGCCTACTCGCGGCCCAGCGCCCGGTGAGGTGGCCGGTACACTCGTCTGGCCAGACGTAGGGTCTTCAGTGTTTCGCCGTAGCCCCTGCTAGCTAGCTGCGTACTACGGCCAGCCCGCGGTCAAAGCTTCCTGTCATCTATATTGCGCAGCCAAAATATGTGTAGACGTCATTTTGATGATCAAATCAGTTATTTCGAGTTACAAAAAGCCGGACAATTAAGGCTACCTGTGCCTGCTTGTTTTAAGTGCGAGTGCACTTCTTAAGCGACCCTGAATCACGCGTCCACCGCCGTCCGTCCGTCCGCACCACATACCCACTTAGGGCGATTGGCCAAGAAGAGTTCCTAATTTCTTTAGCACATACCCACTTAGGGCGATTGGCCAAGAAGAATTCTTTCGCATCACCCGTGCATTCCCACTTCCCCATGCTCCCCTTCGGGGAAATGCGGGTGAATTTTAAGTGCGAATGCACTTCTTAAGCGACCCTGAATCACGCGTCCACCGCCGTCCGTCCGTCCGCAGCACAGGTGTTATCGCGCGCCTCGTCGCCCCTAGCAACGGCGCGGAGCGGAGGGGAGCGTGTGTACCAACGGCGCAATGACGTAGTACGCCACGTGACGTCGCGCGATCTCGCCTCCTCTCCCCTTCGCTCGCCTTGACGTCGCTCCCACCACCATCAACGGCAGCTACATCGACCTGGCCTTTGCGAGGAACTGTCTGATACGCGCGGTCTTGCAACAACTCTTGACCGTACATTTCAGTGACCACAAGGCGGTCATAATGACCGTCAACTACAACGACAACACCAACAAGTGCTGAATAAAGAATACTGTCGTTTCACTTTACTTGCGTGTGTGTGTGATCTCCTCGAACATACACTTTAATTCACCAAGATTTCCAGAGAACGACTAACGGGGTGTGTGAATCCCCACTTGATCACGCGGGGGTGTTAAATGCAACTAACGGGCGAATGCCAACACAGTTCAACATAACTCCCCCTCATATCATCACCCGTGCATTCGCACTTCCCCATGCTCCCCTTCGGGGAAATGCGGGTGTTTTTTTTTATTTTTCCCTCGCACTTTGGGTCGGTGGCTAACAGGAGCTCCGCGTGCGAGTTTTTATCTGTTAGGCACCCTACCTATATGCCCAGCATATCAGTCACACAAGGCTGTAATATCAACCCCTCCGCTCCACCCTCTCCCCACCACCCTCCGCACCCCATTATGTTGCTTCCAGTTTTTTTTTGCATTTTTTTTTGTTTTGTTCATTTTAACTGCCAAATAATAATGCATACGAAATGTGTGTTTTAATCGCCGGCATTGACATTTATCTACCGTTCCACCAGATCGAAACAGTAACCGCATGTACAGTTTCTGCTTTCGCATTTCTCGAACGGTCCGCACATATTTCCGCCGCCACACGATGATGTCCTCCCTTTCCGGAAGCGCCGAGTTATGTTTTCGCTTCCGAAAAGCAAAATATAATGTCATTGAGAAGCCGATGCATCGTTCTGATACTCAGCTTCGGCAGCTCCATGTCGGGGTCGCTGGTCACATCGCTGAGGATTGTTTCTGCAGTTGGCGCCTCGTTGCGCATGAATACTGATGCATTTTCCGTCGGAGAGCACCAAGGCTGAAGCTGTCGTACCGCTGTACGCTTGTCTTTGCTGCAACTGTACGTGGTTTGCCAGTCGCCAAACGAACTCTTTTGCGCTGTGGGTACTTCCGGGTGCCACGCAACACCTCCGTCTTGAGCCGTGCGACAGAACGCTCACATAAGCTGGCTCACATAAGCCGGTAAGCTGGCTAACCGAACGAAGCGCGGAAATAACGTAGAGCCCTGGTTGCGTCAGACTCGCTTGGGTGTACGCGTTGCAGACAACTTGCCTGGTCTGTTTTGACAGCTTTTGGTTGAGAAGCTTCTTGAAAATTCTTTGCGGCGAAGGAAGTGGCGAGCTATCGGGCTTAGAGGAAGATGCTATGGTCCCTTGAAATACTTGCTATAGTTGGTGACAGCTTAACTCTGCGGCGGCTTTTCAAGATCAAAGGAATTTTGTGTTCATCCGCAACCAATGGCGTCTCGCCGTTTGTGTGACGCCTGCGACGTACGTATGGCCGCGCTCGCTTCCCCACCGCTGCTGCGCTGTCGAGCGACAACGAGGTTGCCGAGAACCAACAGCTCTGTAGGCGATTTGTGTTACGAATGTGCTGTAGTGCATCAAGAAGCCGCTTATTGTTACCTGTCCCGTGTGTGTCTTGCCTCGTCGTGGTTTGTACGTACGTGAGGAAATCGTGGTGGCACTGGTGGGCTGTTTTACGTACTCGGAACGTCGTCAACGAACTCGACCTGAGAACGGCAAAGCGCCGAAGCTGCATCTGTTGCTGGTGTGATTGTGGAAATTGTGTCGGTGTAACGCAACCTTTGTGAAGAAATAATGCGATTTGTTTTCGTCTACAGCAGTAGCGGTGACAAGTTGCAAGCGTTTTCGTTTGTTGCTGTGAGCGTAGGCTGCGCCCGATGTTGAGCGCAGGCCTACGTGGTGTCCGTCCGGCCCGACGCGGATCGTGCAAACGTGTGCGGCGTGTTTTTTGGCCGGATACGGTCGCTCGTACAGCCGAACACGTTATTAAGACGATTGCCAAATCTTACAATGTAAGGTATCTTTCCTTGCCGATTCGCGCATTGCTTTAGCCTGCCGGGGTACGAACGGAGCAGCGGTGTGGCGTTTTTCCCCCTGGCGAAAACAGGTATGATTAAACCATTATAGCAGAGACTCGCTAAGAAGTAAACGTTCGTGCACAATTATCCGAGACTGGGTTGGGTAGCTTTAAGAAAATCGGTATGAACCTGCCTTCCTGCGAGATACGGGTGCCTATGGCGTTCTGTTTGTGCCAATGGGCACATTTTCGAACACACAAAAGTATGAACGAGTGCGAGTATTGTTGAGGTAATTAAATGTGGTTGCGTTTCGTTTCTTGACTGTCATTGGTTGGTGGTAATCATCAGTAGCATTTTTGAAACGTATAAGAGGGCTAAATAAACATCGAAACTGCATGATTGGTGGATTTTGAACCACGCCGTTGAAGAAAGCCGGAAATGTGTGGCCCCGCAACATGACCACGTAGTTTTTTACACATTGCCAAAAATACACACGCGCGCAGCTTTTTATTATGCCTGCTAAGCTTATGGTGTGTATGTTCCCATCGCTACACTAAGTGGCATCAGAGAAACTGACTATGCATGTACTGAGGCTGCGTATTTCGTGTGGAGTGTGGAATTTCTCATAAGTGTCGTGAGCTGGTAAAGTTGTTTTGAAATAGCTGAATGCATTTAGTAGGAATGAACCAATAGTTTATCTTCCCTTTATTTTCATGCAGTTTGTGTTATGGGCTTTATGAGTTATAAAATTTGTCTATTGCAGCTGTGTTTCATAGTGATGGCTGTAGTTTAACGATTGCATTTTGGTGCTTGTGCAGTTTAAGTTTCAACAAAGGGGTTACAGTGTATTGGCAGACATTCAGATTTCCAGTGTCTCTGTCATGACAGACTGTATTATACAGAGTGGAGGACATGTTTGAGCGTCTTATCATGGAACATACTTTAATTTAGATTCAACACCGCTTCCCACTTTTAGATGTTTTTATTGTTCCAGCAACTGTAGAGAGCCTTCAAACAGTGACTGAAGGTGGTTCAGGTTGAAGAGCCGCAGTAATAATTGCTAACACTTGTGTATCAGGTAGAAATGAGGTATGTCACCCCTTCAGACTGCTATGTTCATACTTTTCAAGCATGCACTGTTGATTCTGGTTATACAGCTGCAAGAATAATAGAAACCAGTGATGCGGCATATCAAAATGGTTCAACTGCAGGCCTCCAGAGTGTCATGTCGCTGCTTTCTGTGCGCACTGTTGCTTCCGGCTGGTTCAGACACAATAAAAATTGGAAAAACTTACTCAGCAGGTCGCAACGATTTTACGTCACTTCTTCAAGATGCTATGTAACTCATTTGCAAGGTTGAACTGTTCCTTCTGACTAGAAAGCTATGGTAAGAAGTGAAAGCTCTAATAAAATACGTTGGAATGTGTTTATGCCAGGCCTTCAAGCTGTGATGTCGCTGCTTTTTATGCACACATTGTAGCTTCTAGCCATGAAGTTGTGGTGAGGGTTGAAGACACTAACAAAGTACGTTAGAATAAATTCATGCCACACTTTCAGGCTATGAAATCGCTGCTTCTCTCGCACACACATTGTAGTTTCTGGCCATGAAGTTGTGGTGAGAGTTGAAGATGCTTATGTAGTACGTTAGAATGAATTCATGCCACACCTTCACGCTGTGAAATCACTGCTTTTCACGTACACACTGTTGCTTTTGGCTTTAAAGCTGCATTAAGCATTGAAAACACTGGTGCAGCAAATCAAAATGGATCCAATGTCAGGCTTTCAGGGTGCCACTTTGCTGCTGCTGGCTGGAAAGTGCAGTAAGAATAGAAAATGCTTGTGCAGTAGCCCATGACACCTCGACAAGGGGCAGTGAGAATTAAATATTTCTTCTCCCTGTTCCAGTTTGGTGGTCTGATTGGTTGCAGAAGTGGATAAAATGGAAATGCTTGCATGGAGATGCTGGCACATTTTTAAATAATTCACTTAGATCTCACGTTCATACTCATATTATTGGACCTGTTGAGTGTGGTTGTCTAAATAGGTGCAGTAAGAATTGAGTGCACTTGTATAGCTGTTCGTTCAAGTTTCCTATGGGGCAGTCAGTGTTCGGCGTCACTGTTTGGTGTACATAGGGGAAGATTATTGGCTTCGGGAAGATTTTCAGAAATTAAAATGCTTCCACAAAAGCTTGACATGACATGGCTGCAAAGCAACTACATGTTGAAACGAGTATTTTCTTTATGTATGCTATTTCAAAAACCTCATCAATAATAAAATTATCTTCACGGTAGGCTGCTGCACATCAGTGTAAAGCCAATGAAAGTTGAGTGTAGCACAACTTGGAAACGAACTTCGGACGGATGCATTTGTAGGTGACTATTCGTTTTTTTCCATAAAAGCTCGTAACAGTAATTTTTTTTAGGTGGCTGCTAATGCTTAAGGGTGTTTTTCTATCAATTTTCACCGTCAGTTGAGGTTCTCTGCATTATCATTCCACTGTAAACTGCGCGGTGGTGATATGACACTAAAGAAACGCCGGCAGCTCTTTTATTACATCGCCGGGAAACACCTCGGAAATGGTCGCCTGGATTGAAAGCATGACACTGTATACTGTCAATCTAACCAACTGACGTAGAGCGTCTTGCCACTCACGTGTCTCGTGAAGTAGAAATGATTAGTCTTGTAACATTTCACATCCCGCAGTTCTCTGCTCGCGCCATACGGTGTCGTCTCGTTTAAGCGGAATAAAATAACGCTTGTTTCTTCGCACCTACAGCTGATTTCGCAAGGCAGAACACCTTATGCGGCATCGCGACCTCCACGGTTGCGTGCGTCGCCGCGATAGGTGTTTGCAGTGCGTCACTACGTTCGAAACAGTCGCATAGAACAATGCGTGGCCCGTTGATATCGCGGCCGATTTCTGAAAGACACTGATGAATTTTCGCCGCTGGTTTCCTTTTCACCCTGGGCTTACACAGTACGTGCACTGCATCCAGCCATTGCGGCGACGAGCCGCCCCTTTCTTCCACCCTGCGTTTAAGACGCTTGATTTAGCGGTGATGATGGCTGTGGAAGATATTGTACCGACTACATTTCTTGACAATGACTGCACACGCGAAGTGAAGAAATAGTCGAACTGCGACGAGCCCGACAAAATATAACGACGACCATTATGTTGATTATGTTTTCCCAAGCAGACGACGGCTAAGCGACGTGCAGCGGTCGAAATTTGAACTATTCAGACCCGAAAAATCGTGTGCGCGTTGTTTATATGTTTATTTCTGTTGTCTAACAGTAAAAAAATCACAGATAGCTTTGATTTAAGTATAAAATACACCGGGAATAGTTTCTATCAAGAATAACCTTTGTTTAAGTGAGTAATTTTTTTTTTCTCCTGAACCAGTTTTCAATGAGGACGACTTTTTCTTTTTCCTGTGAAAACCATTCATTCTTCGGAATGAAACATATATAAACGACATCATAATCAGATGGTTATACTGTCAGCCGCTCATATTAGTAATCATGGGTATAAACAGCTGCAATATAACGAACTACTTTTTCTAACCGCGGAGAGTCAGCTAGCGGCCAAACAACGCTTCTGGGCGGAGCTGCACTCCTACCCTGTCATCAACTATAGTCTGCCGTCCCCGCACCCTCTTTATGGGGAGGCGTGTCCACGTTGCTGATGCACGCACAGCGCTGCGCAGAGGGCTCTGCGAGCAATAGGAGTGTCGGGGCGGTCGGAGCAAGAGCGGCCGCTGGCAGCCTGCGGCGCGCGCTACTCCCAAGGAGAGCGGGCGCACGTCGAGGTTTGTGAGCCAGTTAGAGAGGTGAAATCCAATAGCTCGAGGTACATCAGCTCACAATTGAATCTCGCGAATCGGCTTACGTAGCCTCTCTTGCGGCCGCTGACCTTCGCGAGTGAGACCGAAGGATAAAACCGCAGCAACGAGAGTAGCCATTTCGCTACCGCCACTGGAACCAATATTTCGCGCAATATTGAGACAATGAGATTAGAGCCCGGCAGCGCCAGACGCAGTGTTTCTTCCAATTAATTGTCAAAACTATTGGGTTATCCCCAAACGACATGCATTGAAGGTTGTCGGAATGTAGCCGACTGGCTAGCTCGAGGAAAGGGGAAAGAAGCTGTAGTGAAATGCTTTACCAAAAAAATACGGTTCCTACATACTTCAGGGAGGGTGAGGGGCGGAGCAAAGCAAGGCATATGGTCATTGAACTAATTAAGCCTCAAGAATTTTTTCCTAATTACGAACAGCCGCAAATAAAATGATTGACCATAACACAAATTTTCTACCTCGTTGCTTCCCCCGCGTGCGTCTCGAGATTCACTCTAAGTATGCAGGCGGTCACAAAAAAGCCCCATGCAATGAAGAATGCAAGCGCAGTTACTGTTTGGCAGCATCATTTTATAAAAATAAGTTACGCGCGCCCCTCAAGGTAGCGAATTTTCCAAATCGGGGAATTCACAAAAATTACAGGCGGGCAAAATTAAAGGTTTCGTGCTACCCCAGTTTCTGCATGTTGTCTGACCGGGCCAGAAAACATCGCAGGCATGCGTAGACACGTAATATTTTTATTCGGCAATAACATTTAACACATATTCCCAACTAAAGAGGCAGCGAAGACGTGCGATGGGGCTTAATTATTGAACGAACCAACAGCCGGTGGACATTAGGCTAAGAGAGCGGGTACCAACAGACTAGTCTAGGAGGGGAAAGGCCAATAACAAGATGTAGGGAAGAAATAGGAAAATTCGGTGGTCAACAGTGGACTCGAGAGGCGCCGGATAATAGCGATTTGAAATCAATGGGAGAGGCCTTCGCCCTGCATGTGCCTCAGTATGCTGTTGATGAGGATGATTATGGTGATGCATCGCCTGTTGTTCCCCGCATGTCTCGCCTGAGTGTTACTGCTCCGGCTGCTTTGACAGTTGGCCGCTCATCTGACACCCCCACAGGTATAACTCGTTCCTCGATAAGGGCTGAGTAACCTTTGAGCGTGATCAGTGCATCGGTCCCCTCAACTAGCTTATCCGTGGGTGCAGAAAGCGCGGCCGCCTGTACGGCTTCGTATCCGACGTAAGGACTTCCTGCGGTGGCTGTGAGCGGAACGTAGGCCAGGTGTGTCCTTAGTTGTTGCCCAAACGCTGCCATCAGCTTTATCTGCCAACCCGTAGCATCGTATCTAGGTACGACCGACTTTCATAATAAGCTCACTTCGGCTCCTGAGTCTACTACAGCGTCGAATGGTTCACAGGAGATTTTAAGCGTAAGCGCTGCCAACCCGTGTTGCTTCGGCTGCTTATATAGCCCAACGCCGTTTGTCGTTGCTCCGTTTGGCTCGACGGCTGGCGACGACAATCTTGCGACCGCCGGTCTGTTTTCAAGAAGCGCTGCCATGGCTTAGTGACTTACCTTACAACTAAGCCAATTTTGGGACACTTCCCGGTGAACCTATCAGTGCCCTTGCATTCAAAACACCGTTTCTTCCACGTAACGTACTCCGCAACACCTGTGACCGTTTTAGGTTTGTTTTGCCCTTCCTGTACACTTGCCTTTGTTGCGCACGCCTGCGCCTTTCGCTCTTCTCAAAGTTCTCCGCCAGATTTGCATGGAAAGACAAAAACGCATCCACTTCATTACGAACAACCTGCACCCTCGTGTCGCGGCTCAAACATAGTTTTCAGTGATCCACAACAGGAAGCAGTTTGAGTTCCCCAAATGTGCCTACCTTCGAACTCCCGATGTCGAAGTCGAAATAGTTCTCAACGAGCAAGGCGAAATGTGCCTACCTTCGAACTCCCGATGTCGAAATCGAAATAGTTCTCAACGAGCAAGGCGAACGGATCCCAGCACTCAGTTTCTCCCCTTTTTTACCCTTTTGTACTCAGCTGCCGAAAGTCTGAGACCGTCCCGAATGCTCCACTTAAGCTTATGGAAGTTTTTTCGCTCCTCCACTGTCAGCCTGCGCCGCAGTCCTCGTGCACTTTCGCTCAACCGTGGCGAAACAAGCCCAGACCACCTCCAGCTCGGAACATCAAAACTGTCCAGCGTCGCCTCGACGTCCTCGAACTACTTTGGCACGAGTGCCTCTTGGTTTGACAGCTCTGCCAGCACACCCTTTAACTTGCTGGCAGATTTCAGCCGCCTGCCGTCTTCTGCTCATCCACCAGGCGATAGGCTGTCACCGCTATCGTGGAACTCAGCCTCACTACGGGCCCGCAGCCGCTGGCTTTCTAACATCAAGCGCTGCTTAGACCTTTCCCGCTCAGCAATTTTAAGGTGCAGCTGGAGCAGCGCAGGCTGCTGTCCGGACGCCGTATTTTACGTGCCACTATCCTAAACACCACGCCGCTGTAGATGACTTCTAACGTCTCGGCGTTTGCTGCCCCGTCCCCGTCAATTTACCACTTGTCCATTTCTCTGTTGCGCATGTTGTAATGCTTTGTCATTGCCGGCGAAGGAAAGAAAATCAAGAAGTACCCGCCTGAAGGAGCCGTGTACATGTGATGCCCTCTTCCTTCTCGGAAGTCGGTGAATTCGCCTTCCTTCGTCGGCCCGTTGCTTCGGTTGTCAGTTGGAGGTGGTTGGCATCAGTGTCGGCCTCAGAGTAATGTTCAACTGTTGGCTCCTTTGTGCCATGTTACGAATCGGCCAGCAACACGTGTTTTCCCGCATCAGCGACCACGTGGGAATCGACCATGTGCGACCGCGTGTCGGTGAATCGTACTTTGGTGTCTCGCCATGCCGGGTCAATCACCTCGCTTTGCAACTTGCTTCCGGCAGCTGCCAGCGCCACACCCTTCAGGCACCTGCTTGACCTTCCCGGCTTAGCCGTTTCGCTATCAGCGCGATCAGAGTTGATAGCGCGACCCCGGCACCTTTCAAGGACACTCTCCCCCCTCTCTCGGACGCCACAAGGGGCGAAGATGACTCGCGATCTTGGAAAGACTGTGCGTGTGTGTGTCTATGATTTCGTGGCGTGTTACTCTTGGGGGCGTTTTTTTGGGTATAAAAGAAGCAGCACAAACGCTGATATTCATTCCTGCCTGAGCAGCGAATCCATGCGGTCGCTCTGCTCGTGTCCTGTATTGTAACCTCGCCCGTCGGGGCATTGTATGTTTTTTTTTGGCTTCGGCTCACCTCTCGCTATGAAGTAAACAGTTACGTTACCCTACTGCTCTGGACTTCTCTTCAGGGCTGCAACACCGGCTGGCCGCTCGCTTCATACACGCTACCCATCGTATGTTGGAGGCCACGGAGTAAGGATCGGGTGCCCCCGCCCGGTCGCAACAACTGGTTGGCAGCGGTCGGATGACAACTTCGTGACACCTGGTGCCAGCGGTGCGAGACCCAACACCACGGACGTCAAGGCGGCTTCGGACTTCGCAGAATTCACGGCGGTCAAGGGTGAGTGCGGGACTTTTCTTCACTGAGTTTTACCAGGCTTCTGAGAATAACTGGTAGGGCGTACGTCTGTTTTTGTCGCGTGGGTTATTCGCGCAAAACATTTTTGGAGCAGTGGGAAAGCAGTACTCTAGACCGGCCATGAATTTGAAAGCGTTGAAAAAACCGCAGTTGTTGGAGCTTGCAAAAGAGTTGCGCTTGGATGTTACGTTCGCGCTGAGAAAGCCAGAGCTGATACAGGCTATACTCGCTGTTGGGGCTGACGATGATGAGCTGTCGGAGTGCATTGAGCTTATCAATGACAGGGGGACCGCTAAACGTCAGGCTGCAGCCGCAGAGGCAGAACGCGAGGAGAAAAAGCGAGAGCAGGAACGCGAGGAGAAAAAACAAGAACAGGAACGCGAGGATAGAAGGCGAGAACAGGAGCGAAAGCATGAGCTGGAAATGGAACGTCTTGACATCGAGGCATCTCGACCTAGGCGTCATAGTGGCAGCAGCGTGCAGTCTGCGGCGACTGAGCGACCTACGTTGCGAATGTGTGACCTAATGCGACCCTACAAGGTAGGAGAAGACATCGGTCTTTTTTTGGTCAACTTCGAGCGTACGTGTGAGAGGGCCCAGTTTAGCCGAGACTCATGGCCGCAAAAGCTGCTTACGCTTTTGCCAGGTGAGGCATCCGACGTGATGGCCCGCTTGCCAAAGGAGGAGGCGGAGGACTACCAAAAAGTCAAGTCGAGCCTCCTGCGTAAGTACAGGCTGTCAGCAGAGGCGTTTCGCCAGAAGTTCCATGAAGCCGAGAAAGCTAGGGGCGAGTCGTACTCGGAGTTCGCCTACAAGCTTAAGGCCAATATGGAAGAGTGGCTCAAAGAGGCAGAAGCTTTCGGAGAGCACGACAAGGTAGTTGAGTGCTTCGGTCTTGAGCAGTTTTACCGCCGTCTACCAGAGAACCTGAGACTCTGGGTGCAAGATAGGCCAGGGGTAAGTACTGTGGATCAGGCAGCTCAGCTAGCCGACGAGTTTGTCGCACGTCGAGGTGCGCAGGGGCCGAAAGACGGCCAAAAAGAGTTCAGGCCGAGGCCTGATAAGTCAGGGCCGAAAGGCAGAGCTCCCCAGGTAGACGGTGGAGCAAGCGAAGTCGTTCTCGTGGATAGAGAAACTGGCCACGATAACGAAGAGAGAGCAGCAGACGCTGCGGAGCAGCGCAGAAAGAAAGACGCGTTCGTAAAAAGGCGAGCAACAAAGAGGTAGCAAAAACTTCAGCGCGTAATTGTGGCGCGTGTTTCAGTGCGAGCAAAGCTGTGAGCTCGCATCGCGTCGAGGGAACGCCGCCTAGAAGCAGTGCGCGCCTAACGTATGAACGGGGGAAAATCCCGCTCGATCCTCCGCGCGCTCAGCCTTTTTCGAACAAGGCGACCGGTGTCATTTCACGCGGTCACAGCAGCGTTGAGAGAACGGCTGCAACTAAAGTGCGATACAGAAAGGGAAAAGCTCAAGGCATTGACGAGAGCTCAAATCGCAGCTCTCGGCGCGAGAAATGGCCTGTTGACGCCTGACTTTCTCACATTTCTTTGTTTTTCCTGAAGCAGGTTTCGCCCTTTATGATTACGTTTTTTTGTGTGTGTGGGACATTTCCAATCTCGCGAAATGTCACCTTTCAGGTTTGTGCACTTGTCTAAAGTACTGCTGGGCAAAAAAATAACTAGTGTAGATAGTTATGAGCGTATTTTTTCGCAACTAAAAGCCTGGTAGATCTTCAGTGTGGATTTGTCTTCGCACTTGCCGGCGATGCGGTTGTGTCTTCCTGTGTTGTTCTGTTGCTTGCCTATCCAAGCCAGAGACGTTCTTGGGGAGCCACTACTCGTCCAGTGATCGGCCCTGTGAAGCTCCAGCACGGTGTCGTACAGCCCCGGCCTGGAGTCGAGCGTCTGCTGAGCACTTCACTGCGAAACCATCCCTCCGGACAACGGTTGCAGACCCTTATCCATCGGGATCTCGGACCCCCGGCGGAGAAGCTGTTACGAATCGGCCAGCAACACGTGTTTTCCCGCATCAGCGACCACGTGGGAATCGACCATGTGCGACCGCGTGTCGGTGAATCGTACTTTGGTGTCTCGCCATGCCGGGTCAATCACCTCGCTTTGCAACTTGCTTCCGGCAGCTGCCAGCGCCACACCCTTCAGGCACCTGCTTGACCTTCCCGGCTTAGCCGTTTCGCTATCAGCGCAATCAGAGTTGATAGCGCGACCCCGGCACCTTTCAAGGACACTCTCCCCCCTCTCTCGGACGCCACAAGGGGCGAAGATGACTCGCGATCTTGGAAAGACTGTGCGTGTGTGTGTCTATGATTTCGTGGCGTGTTACTCTTGGGGGCGTTTTTTTGGGTATAAAAGAAGCAGCACAAACGCTGATATTCATTCCTGCCTGAGCAGCGAATCCATGCGGTCGCTCTGCTCGTGTCCTGTATTGTAACCTCGCCCGTCGGGGCATTGTATGTTTTTTTTTGGCTTCGGCTCACCTCTCGCTATGAAGTAAACAGTTACGTTACCCTACTGCTCTGGACTTCTCTTCAGGGCTGCAACACCGGCTGGCCGCTCGCTTCATACACGCTACCCATCGTATGTTGGAGGCCACGGAGTAAGGATCGGGTGCCCCCGCCCGGTCGCAACAGCCATCATACACAAAAAAAATTCCCTCGCACTTCCCCGAGGGGGAGAGTGTATAAGTGCGAATGCACGGTTGTTGATTGCGCGATTACGGTGGATATCGTGATCTTAATGAGTAGTCGAGAGATTACACACACGCACACAACTACAAAGAAAGATATTTCACTCGTTATTGCTGGTACCGTTGCCCGGTCCGCCATCATCGTTATCGAGATGCAGGACCAGTGACCGCTCTCGACGACGGCGCGCGCTCGACTAATACCCTCCCGCGCCACGCGGCCGCTACACGAGCGCCCTCACGCGTCGGAATGCGGAGCGCCCGCTACGCGAGCGAGAGCTCTCCCGCCCGAATTGGAGAGGAGGCGCCCAACACCCGCAGTCACTGAGCGGAGAGAGGAGGAGGAGAGTAGCGCGCGCCCATCTCCCCCCGTTGCTAGGGAAGACGAGGAGCGCGCGCACCCGCAGCTGTTGCTATGCGGACGACGGCGGCGGACGATTCAGGCTCGCTTAAGAAGTGCATTCGCACTTAAAAGCAACTTCGATAACAGTTTTGGTCTTCCTGTCGTAGATATAGGGCGTGCACATCTTCGCTTGAAATTATTTGCATTTATGCAAACGTTTATGGTGCCTACATTTCCGACGTTCGTAGCCTAAATATTTCTTGGCGTGCCTGTTGTTGGCGCCTAAAGCGCGTATTTGTAACGTTGGAATATCCGGCATCATGTAATTACAGGCTGGAACACAAAGAAAAAACATCGATAAACAAGGCTTTGTTCTCGCTAAAAAAGACGACAACGCAGATCTTCGTCTAAAAAACTAAAGTTTACTTAGCAAGGCTGCATTTTTCTTCGACGCGAGTTCTCACTCTCTTCTAAAGCAAACAGGAAAATAATAAATAAATTTCCATCTGATGAAAATGGTAATATCCCCGAAGATTAAAAACTCGACGTATTCTACCCATGACATATTTAGTGTGCAGCCCCACTCAATTCACGTCGCATATATTATGCATTACACCGTTTCATTCTTTTGCAATGCCAAGCCATCATATTTTGTTTAAATGCAGAGCATTTCTTTAACTCACATGTAGCGTCCCCCGTCCGTCCGCAACAGCTCAATGCGCAGGTGCGCCCTCTCCCCCACTCCTCCTCTTCCGCATCACGCTACCCTCCTCGCTCTCAACAACAGGTCCGCACCCCTCCCCCTACACTATATATAAAAAAATAACAGTTATCGGCGCCTGGTTTCGATCCCACGACCCTGTGGGCGGAACGCGAGGTACATGGTGCTCTTCCCACTGCGCCACAAAACCGACACAGAATCGAAGGCTACGAACGCACCTTATATCCTTGACTCATTCAAACTACGTCAAGAAGCTGCTGATACACGGCAGCAGTTGCATCGATCTCGTCTTCACCAGCTGCTGCAACGCACGACCACTGCTTAAAGACCCCTTAACAGTACACTTTAGCGACCACGAAGCCGTCGTTCTCAGCGTCCAATACAACGACAACAGCAACAAATAAATAAATAACGACTTACAACAACCTACTCCTTGCCTTCACTTCTTGCGTCACAAAAAAAAGAAAAATTGGGCGCATCTCTCTACGAGGGGGGACTCGAGTTGCAAAATCACGAAAGTAATAATTAATACATGAAAGAAATAGTAAGAAATAATAGTAATAAGCAATAATAGTTAACACATTCACTACCACCCCACCACCACCCCCCAAACACTAACGTTAACGCAATACACCCACCCCCTACGCGACGCATTTACTCGAGTCCCCCCTCGTGGGGAGATGGGCCCAATTTTTTTGTTTATGATGACACTATACTGTGCACCCTCAGTATCAACGATGGATTCGTTCGTAGCTGGAACAAGCAGATATCTGTTTCTTTCAATTGCCCTTCATTAAAACAGTGACATTCACAACACGATGGCAAGAAAATACAGCATCTAAAATCCACAATGCCGCGAGAAAGGCACGGTGGTCAGTACGTATTTCGGATTATACGAATTTTCGAATAGAGAGTAACGGTTTTACTGCCATTTTCTCTCACCGTGTGCGACCGTCTCCCAGTAAAACCAGCCCCGGTTCAGTGTACGGCCGCACTCTCCGGCAGCCATTTTGGTTCCGAGCGAATACGTTGAGCCAATAGTTGACGACGGTTTATTCGCAATACTTAGCTTAGAGTAAAAAAGTAACGATGTTTTCAATAAAAGTATGGTAACCTTCGGGTAGGTAAAATAACAGTATTAACAATTGTACAACTAGCAAGGTCGCTACCATTTAGGCTAGTTTTTATACAGCGTAACCACCGGCTTATCTCGGCTGCTCACCCGCAAAGGGGCCCCGGGGCAATAGTGTTGAGTTATAATCGGTTGTCGCTTTGTGTGTATCAATTCTGACCATGAGAAGCGTCACTGTGGTGACACGGAAATCAATTTTTGGAAGGCCCCTCGGGGCCTCATAAGAAAACCCAAAATCAGGCTACCCCTCGCCTCTATGCGCCACATGATGGAGGCAATGGAGGCGGTGTGGAGGATGGGTGCTCTCGATCGGCTTTATAGCCAATGCTAGCCGTGGCACGTGCCGAATTGGTTATTGCTTGTTTGCCTTTCTAAGTTCTTTCCGACTGCACTGCATCGGCTGGCGCTGCATTTGATCTCCCATTGATTCATAGGCGATGTTTGTTCCCGTTTGTTCGTTCTGACATTGTTGTTGTACTGTCTTTCAAATGAAAGCTTTAGTAGAGTCATTTAATGTTTTTTTTTTCTATAGTCACGAAACGTCCGGGTAACGCTGTAAGAGTGCTCATATGCGGACGACGAGGAGGACGAACAACTTTATTTGGTCAACCACCACTTAGATAATTGATGAGCTTCTTGACTCCGTGAGGTTGCCAGACGACCTTGCTCCATGACGACTTCCAAAGCCCCGTCCAGGTCCTGAATTTGGGTCTCAGGCTCGGAGCTAGTCATCGCGGTCTCCCATTCTATTTGGTTAGAGAAATGCCATTCGGCTTTAGGTGGGAGCTGTGGGCATTCGTATAGGATGTGGGCTAGGTCGGCCTTTTCGGCCTCACACATTCTGCATTTTGGTGTGCACAGACCGGGTTTCATCAGGGCCAATTTATAAGGCTTCAAGAAGGTGCGGGATTCGAGTTGTCTCCATGTCCTTTGCTCGATTTTCGTTAGGGAATAACGGGGGGCAGGGTAAATTAGCCTTTCATTTCTATAGTGAGATTTAATCTCTTGATATGTAACCATGCGCTCCTTAGGACGATTGGTCTTCCTTAGGACGATTGGTGGACCAATCGTCCCAGGGAGGATTGGTCCACCGCCCGGTTGGCGCGTTCGCGGGCAAAACTGTGGGCCGCCTCGTTCTCTGGATGGTACGAGTCTGCAGGAATACAGATAATCTGTATCTGGCGAGGTTCGAACTCTTCTCTTAAAAGAATTTGAGGTGCCGGATCGTGAATTTTGTTCTTACCAAAATTACGCACCGCCATTTTGAGTGAGCGTCAAATTACACTGCAAGTCGTCCTAGCTATACGTGCAATCCGTCACTGATTGCTTAACTTGTGCTTACGCAAAAGAAACATGGCGAATTGCCTGGCAATTTGTGCAGTCGAGAATAGGGCCCTATGTCAGCTCCGGTTCGCAATATGTCCTCTATTTCCCCGCCGCTGCCCTTGGTTGCCCACAGCGTAATATCGTCAGCATATAGGGAGTGGGACAAATTAGGTACTTTCGCTAGCAGCTTGGTCGTGGGTATAAGTGTGATGTTAAATAACAAGGGCGAGTGCACTGAACCCTGCGGTGTCCCCTTCCTGCGTAGACTGAAAGGGTCGGAATCGAGTGGCCCGAAATGAATCTCAGCTGTCCTATTGGACAGGAAAGCCTTGATATAGTTATGGGTTCGGTCCCCGGCCTGTAGGGTTGACAATGCTGCTGTAATTGCCTCGTGTTCAATATTATCAAATGCTTTGGTTAAACCCAAAGCAAGGATTGCTCGGTTGTGTTTATTATGTAATGGATTTAGCACCTCTTGTGATATTCTGAGCATGATATCTTGTGTAGATAGGTGTGGTCTGAAACCTATCATATTGCCAGGGAAGAGATAGTGTTTATCCACGTGTGTTTGAATCCTGTTAAGGATAACATGCTCGGAAAGCTTCCCTAAACATGACGTGAAGGAGATAGGTTTCAGATTTTGAATGTCCAGGCTTTTGCCTGGTTTCAGAATAAACGTGACTTTGGCATGCCTCCAAGGAGGTGGGATTTCTCCGTTTTTCCAGCATTGATTGGAAAGCTTAGTGATTGCCGCAATGGAGCTATCATCTAGGTTTCTTAGAGTTTTATTTGTAATTCTCTCTGCTACAGGCGCAGAGCAGGCGCGGAGTTTGTGCATTGCCGCCCAACTTCCATTGTCGAGATCTCATCCATCTCTCGATTTGACGTACCCGTGTACTCTTGAAGTTCTATAGGACTTGACGTGTTTAAGTATTTGTCTTTGACCGACTGTACGAGTTCCTCATCTCCTAGCAGATGACCGTGGATGATTCGCTAAATGTTCTTAGCAGTTTTCCGGATCCACTAGGAACCTAAGGAGGTGCCATGTGTCTTTAAGATGTAGGTTGCCGTTCATCTGATCACAGGTTTGACGCAATTGCTGCTGTACTTATTTTTCCGCATATGCTTCCATATCTTTTACCAGACGCGGGATTTGATTTTAAGTTTCTTGTTGTGCTTTTGTTTTAGCCATCTTTTTTTGGAGAATCCCGTGTGCCTGCCACATATGTAATAGTCTGCTATCAATGGACTGTGTCTCCGCCGTAACTGGGACTGACTCGGTTGCTGCTTCGACGTCGTTCTCCAGCTGATTAATCCAGTCATCGAGATTTTCAATTTCTTCGGCCATTTCTGAGCGTAGTGTCCTCAATTTATCCCAGACTATTGTCCTAATCTATTTTCCTACCAGCAATAACGGTTTCAATTATATAGTGGTCAGTGCCCAGACTTTGTGCTGTGTTTTTCCACTTTCCATGTCCAGTATTTTTACTTAAAGTAAGGTCCGGGCTAGTGTCGGCCTCTACACTGCTTCCTATCCGGGTGGGTTGCAGTGTGATTGATGGATTGATTGTAAGGTTTAACGCGCCGACGCAACGCAGGCGATGAGGCGCGCCGTAGTGGAGGGCTCCGGATTAATTTTGACCACCTGGGGATCTTTATCGTGCGCCGAAATCTCGGGGTTGCAGTGTGATTAAGCAGGGAGAGACCCTCGTCTTGAATATATTTCCGCAATGCTGTTCCTTTTTTTTTTTTGTTCTTTGTGAATCCCCAACTCATGTTGCACGCGTTGAAATCTCCCACTGTTACTAGAGGTTTGGTCCCGCAGAGTCGGAGAGTTCTGCGTATGGCTTCGAGGACGGGGGGGGGATTTTTGGGGCGCTATATACGTTAAGTAGGAATAAAGTACAGGTCCTTCTTGTTTGTGGTATGATCTCGGCGAGAAGGCAGTCTACGCGTACGATATCAAACTTATGCTCAACAGCTGTGAGATTCCTGTGAACCAAGACGGCTACGCATTTATTTTGAATGCCCAATACTTCATAAGCTGCATAATTTCTAAGTTTGGATTTGGCTAGATTTTCCTGTAGAGAAATAATGTCTGGTGCCTCGGAGTTGTCCAAATTTTGAATGTGAAGCTGCAGGTTCTCCCGCTTATGGCGGAAATCTCTGCATTCCACTGCCATATTTTGACTTACTTCTTTATGGTCTCCCTCCATGATGAATTACTCTCTGTACTTCGTATTTGTGGCGGCGTGGTTGACTGGATCTGTGAGGGTCTCAGCCGATTTTGCATTTAGCTTGGTAGCCATGATTGCTGATGATTGTGGGGTTTGACGCGCCGACGCAACGCAGGCGATGAGGCGCGCCGTAGCGGAGGGCTCCGGATTAATTTTGACCACCTGGGGATCTTTAACGTGCGCCGAAATTTCGTACACACGGGCGTTTTTGCTTTTCGCCTCCATCAGAAAAGCGGCCGCCGCGGCCGGGAATCGAACCCGCGTCCTCGTGCTCAGGAGCGCAACGCCTTAGCCACTGAGCAACCGCGGCGGGTGGTAGCCATGATCGCCTCCGTCTGACTTTGTCTAGCTTGTACCTGGCTTTGCCTAGCCTCAATAGCCTCTATGAATGTGGACAGCGCATCCATCCACTTTTGGGTTCCTGTCAATGTTAGCCAGCAGTCTCTGCTCAGGTTTTTGCATAAAACTGAATAAATCACTTGACGTGGGGGTTTCAGCTGCCTCCATTTCCTCAGTAGTTTTCCTTTTTGATCGAGGTACCACGCTGCGGTGACGGGGCTCGCGAGAATATCGGGGAAGGGGGTAGCGAAATATTTTGCCTTGGTGCAGGCGAGGTTTGAATTAGAGAGGGGGGCGGCTTGTCCTTTAAGCGCGAGTATATTTCGTAACATTCCTTTTATTTCTTTTTTCTGAACATAAACTTTGGGCCACCAGTGGTGATTTCCGCAACCAAACAAAACCAAAAATAAATAAAAATAATGCTTACTGTTCAACATATTCTGGCAATTCATTATTTCATCAAATTAGTTTTGTAGAACTACTTCCAACTGCGCAGCGAAATGTCAGGGTTCGGCCGGCCACTTTGCTCCCCCCCTCCCGTAGCATTATCTCGATTGCCACAGAAATTTGTCCCCCAGTATAATCTCCTCGCAAGGTTTTGCCGTCGCGGTCGATTTGACCTTCATGAATCGCAGCTGCACCGCACCCTTTCAGCACATCACGTGACTCACCATGCCGAGCGCCACCGCCACCGGCTTGGCGCATGCGCTCTCTGCAACTCGTTCGCCGCTTGACTACATGACTAGCCACGTGGCGCTCGTAGAGGAACGCCGCGTTCGATATGGACGAGAGCGAGGCCGGACAGTCTAATGCGAGCTTTGCGCGGAAACGTTGCGCTTTGAGCCGTCGTCGGCAAGCGGCGGCTGATGCCCCCGCGGATATCGCCCGGCGAGCTGCTTTACTGGATAGGGACCGAAATGCCCAGCCGGCGAAGCTGGCGTCAGAGACGGCGGAAGGGCGAGCCGTGCGGCTCACAAAACGCCGGAGGCGTAACCACAACCATACACAATCGCACTCGCAAATCGCGAGACATATGCACGACTACAGCATACTATTGGCATGCTACTGATCGTTACGACTGATTTGGATTGGATTCAATCCAATACAATTTAATCCAATCCAAATACAGTCCAATCTAATCTAATGCTACTCGCGCTTACGCGACAGGCCCTTCAAGGTCCGCGCGAAACTGCTCAACCTCGGCCAGTGTAGCTTACGCTTCAAAATTTTGTGCCACCAAAACCATGCGTGGTGCCTAAGACGGCTTCCTCAGCAACGCAGGGCAGGCAGAAAAAAAGAGGGCGAGTTCTTCTATAAATCCTCAAGTGTGCTTCGAGCGGCTGCCGCGAGAGGGCTATGCTACAGTAAACAGGCACTTTTTCTTGTGAATACGTCAGTGTATATGCAAGCCACATCTCATCGCCTGATATCCGGATTACCACACTCCCGTACTTCACATCCACTGGCGCACAGGAAGCAGAACGTGGCCCCTTCCCATTGCTACTTCTCCAAACTTGACATCCGAAGCGTCGTTTAAAGACATTTATTACCCGTGCGAATCAGATCAAAGCTAGCGATATTTCAAGCCACAAGATCTTATTTTCAACATTCGAGTTACAAATACGTAGACAGGTGTGGGGTCGAACGCGGCAACTTTCAGGTAGCTCAATACTCGGGGGCCAAAAGAAAAGTCACCTTTGTTCCTGATGAACCAAGGAGTATGTCAGCAAGAGACTTTCACAGCAAAAGATAATCACTCAAACACGACGCAAGCGTGCAGGTTACCGCTTTAGACGAAACCTCGGAGTTCGGTGTCGTTCCAGGAGGTCTTCTTGGTCCAGTTCCATGAGTTCTACCAGATGGGCAGCGTCTTCTTTACAACATTTCTGCTTAACACCGGAACGTGAATCCTGATATTCGCTTCCTGAATACGGGGGTGCTCCAGGCCCATCATTACCCCTCTGAAAAAGGGCTGCGTCACGAGATTGTCGCAACCCCCTCTCCGCAGGGCTACAGCAAAGCACACGCTCACTTCTACGACCTCCTCCCAATCAGCTTCCACAAAACTTTGAACGTGTAGCCTTCCAGTGTGAAGACGCCCGCCGACATTCATGGCTCTTTCGTGTCTTGAATTGTTTGAAGACAACGTGTAATCACTCCAGCAAATGCACACCTCGTGGCTGATACGGGCCCCATCGGGAAACGACGGCAAATTGACGCAATTGTGAGTGCGCCTGGTTCAGCTGTCTTCACAACTTCCTCGTCCACAACCCAATGCTCCAAGTTTCCAAGCTCCTTTTCGATATGCTCAACGACAATTACCACGTCTGTAGTACTCACAGATAGAGGTAATCCTGGCTTGCCAAACCGGTATGAGCAGTCTTCAGCGGTCTGGAGGGTGGAGAGGCATCGACGAGTAATGCGACGAGTAATGCGAGCAACGAGTAACACTGACTCATTAGTCCCGACAATTTTCCAAAAAATCTGCACCTTCGGTCCCCGTTCAGGCACGAAACGGGGTGCTGCTCGAGGTCGGTGACAGTGAGACGTAGTGCCACCAGGCTGGTCTCCAAACACTGGCGGCCGTCGAACGGACACAACTCCACCTGGAAGATTTGCCGCTTGCAGCGCTCGCATAAAACGTGGAAGAATGGTAGAAGATTGGATCTCTACGGAACCATACCACATAAGCTGGAAACTCATGCGGCCTGCAGAGGAGCGACGAACGTGACTATTCGGTGCTCGAGGGAGTCGCCAAATCCAGTAAGCGTGAAGTTGGCCGGAGATATATTCCGTAGTTGACCACAGTTCAGAGCACGAAAGACTGAGTTTGTGCTGGCGCAAGAGTCGGCGCCTGTGTTACTTGAGACGCAAGGGAAGTGTGAAGTCGTGCGAAGCGACTCTAACAACTGCATGGAAAGCAAAGGGATGGCTTATCAGCGGCCGGACCAAAGGAGCGCTCAAGAGAGAGCGAAAGAGAATGGGGAACCAATAAGCTGGAGAAAACGTCCTGGGTGGCGGCCCCACCTCGGTTCTCAGTCGGCATGATACTAAATGGGGCGTGTTAATCAAAACGACATCTTCGCCTCCGCAAAGCGTTACTCTGCGGTATCGTAGGTTGCCAGTCCTGTCTCACCCCCTGCAACGTAAGAAAAAGAGGGAGGTTTTCGCTCGCTCGAGCAAGCTACAGTGACCTACACAGAATGGCGATAAGGCACCTAATCGCAAGTGGGATGTAATAATATAAAAAATGTTGGTGGCTTATTATTGTGTTCAGAGGCAAATAAAGACGAAGTTTGATAACATTCAAAGCATGTATCAGCCTAAATTAATGTATTTTTGAAAATATGCGTAGCCCTAGCCGCACGCAGGAATTCAGGGGTTCCAAAATCTATACCAAAAAAGGGTCCAAACAATGTTTACCCGAGTATGTTATTTATGCCCTGCTCCGACAATACATTCGTAAGCCCATCAGCCCGCCCGTAAGCCATGCAGACGCTGGGTGTAGCGTCCATGGCGCCGTTGAGGGTCTAGAACCACGACAAGAGAAAAAAAAAAAACTCTTATCATTGAGGCTACTGTGAAAGAGCAGCGCTACTTGCGGCAGTCTAACTGTAGATTTGTAGGGGTGTGCGAATATTTGAAAGATTTTAATATTACTCGAATATTAAATAAGTTATATTCATATTCACTTCAAAAACTATATATTCGAAACATTTCGGATATTCTAAAGGGTTCGAATAGTCGGCTATTATCGAATATTTGGATTGCTTAGCTTAATGGGGCGACGCGGCTTTCAATTTCCAAAAAACAAATGACCAAAACATCGTCTTTGAAAGCAACATATTCGGTTTCCATGTCTTCTATCCTGTGTGTTGGCAAAGGTTTCCCGCCGAAAACCACCGCAAAGTGGCATAAAAAATACTTTTGCTAGCCGCGGTGACAAAATGTCAGCGCAAAATGGCGAAAAAAGGGCAATTTTCGGAGCGCTGTATCTCCGCAACGGTGCCACCGGGCGCGGCCGTTTTGGTACCATTGGATCGGCCAAGCGATCCTCTTTCCGGTCCCGGCCATCTCTTTTATCTTCTTCATGCGTCTGTGAATGAGCACAAACGCATGAACGGCAGAAAAAGAAAGACGCACAAACGAAGCCAGAAATAGATTCTGAAGCGCGAATGGCCTTCCGGTCTGCGCGCGCTGAAACGGCCCTCCTGATTCAAGATGGCGGCCGCCTGAAATGCGTAGTGCTCGTTTCAGAGTTCATTTTCGCTGCTTCGCTCGGCCAAGTTTCTGTTCAGTCATTTTATCTGCTGCGGTATTTAACGCGGACATTATCGAGATGGGAATGCCTGAGATTACAAGCCACATTACGGGAAGTTGCGTGGCTCGAAAGGCGGAGGTCATCGAACGTTTCGTGGTGCGCGTGACTTTACTCCGAACGTTGAAACGCCGGTTCGCGAAGTGAATTTTTCGTCTGATTTGCGATGCTTACACGCTAAAACGGCCGACGCGTCAAAAGCTGCGGCGAGCGCGGCGTAACCGCTGCGCGTTGGAGCATCGCCTGACTGCGCAACCGGGTTCGATTGAACGCCATTAGTTTAAATTAATTCTTGTGACATTAGATTTATTTTTTAAAGTGACCTGAACGCCAGTAGTTGTAATTAATTCCTGTGACATTAGATTCGTCTTAGAAGCGACCTGAAGGGCCACTTCAGGGGTAACCAAAGTATGATATGTTGCGGTATACGAGCGCAGCGATGGGGGCGAGCTATATCGCTTTCTTGCGCAACGTTTGCCGTGCACTTCGAGTAAGCATGCAGACAGGTCTTAATTAGGAATAAAAACGTGTTGACGGCGTTGAAAATGTACCTTACTTTCGTAGCATTTGACAAATTGAATTTTTCAGGGAAAAAATTAATACCAATGCATACAAATATAGTTTCGTTCATATTGGCTGTGTCGCGAGGAATATTGGATGCCCTGAATGTCAGGAGTACTAAAAAAATGTTCATGCATTGAAGTTGGGGTTACGCAGAATATTATACCAAGCATCAAAGTAGCTCATTCGTATCGTTGTGGTATGTAAACTTTTGGCAGTGAACACCTGCGCGTACGAGTACGAAGTTGCTGCTCCAGGCAAGGTTATAATTAAAGCAAACGCTTTTTTTTTTTTGCCAAGTACGTCATTTGTTGCAGTGATTTCTTCGTGACCGCTAGGTGTATTTTGATTCCGTTCTTTGCGTTACATTCTTTGATGAACAGCTGCGGTCGTGACACTCTTGGTTTTTCAGGTTTACTTTTTGTGAATTTTTTATTCCTTTAGTCGTTCATGGCCTATATGACTTTTGTGCATTCACCTCTAAAAAACTCAGAACTAAAAAATCGTGTTTTAATAAACAAATCTGACTGTCACGACCTCGTCCGTTCGTTCGGGAATGCAAAGCACTTTGAACAAGTCCTCTATCATGTTTTATAGGCCGCCCAAGCTCGGTGTAAGGTGAACAGAAAGAAAATTTTATAAATAAAAAGAGTTTTGAAAATATTACTTTGTAATTTTATTGTGATATCACACAAGCATTTCCAGTTGCTGTGCCAATTGTCATGAAAATCTACAAAGAAATAAAAAAGATGATTTTGAAAGCCCCGCCCCCCTTTAATTATTCGATATTCGATTCGATATTCCAAGCTAGATATTCGTATTCGATTCGTATTGGAAAAATTTGATATTCGCACACCCCTATAGATTTCACATTTGTCATTACGCGGCAATCTATGCATAGCACCAAATACACATTGCGAAACAAACCTTTTATAGCCGCCGGCTTCGACCACTTCTCAGGGCGCTGACAAAATGGATGAAGACGAAGATGGCAGAAAGTTGCCACTTCTGAGTTCGCGATGCAACAGGGTACACCTTAGCAGAACTTCAGAAAAAAGCGGGAGTTGGTCCTGCCAACTAATTATAGTTCTACTTAGTTTTAAAAGTCCATGGTCGGCAATATCCACTTAAAACTTCAGCGTCAGCCGGGAAAGCGCGCTTAGCGCACGAGCCACGCCGGCAGAAATCGCACTCTCCGTGTTCCCTTTCAAGTCGCGCTAGTTTTCAAGTGCGTACGCACGGGGACGCACCTAACTGCATCCGTACTGTCGCGTATTTGCTACAAAGCACTTTGGCAGTAGGTGTTCACCCAGGATTACCGCAATAGAAAAAGAAACGCGGCTGATAACGGCCACGGCTCATAAATGGTAAAACTAATTGGTATGTATGGGACATCGAAAGTGCCACCTTGTGGCTTTTGAGAACGCATGGCGTGGTGGATCGAAAACTCTTACAAATCGGCGAGTCACGCTTTTGGGTGGTCTGTGTGGGACGAATCCATTTAATTAATTGCATTCCAGCTAACTAAATGCATTGCCAGCTAATCCAGCTCCTACTCCTGTTTCCTATTTAGACAGGCCGAAGAGGTCCGCAGGTGCACACTCTGGGGAATTGAACATCTCGTTTGTGGTGAAATCCTCGGAACAAGAAGCTTAGGGCGTGGAGTGTGGAAGTCTGAATTGGTAGAATAACCGTGTAACGGGCTTGATTCCCACTATGACTCTGCTGAAACGTTTTGCCAGACTGAAAAACCTTACGTATTATATGCAGAGCTTTAAAAATTAGCAGTTCGCATTAATTGCTTGCGACAAAAACCTACACGGGACGCGACCAGCACCAATCCAGCACCAGCAATGACTAAGCTCCCAGATGGACAAAAAGGTGAAGGCAAATGGCCGATTTCAATCAAGATCCCCGTGCTTTGCATACAAGTCTTTGTTTAACCATTACAAACGTGAAGTGATCCTTACTAGGGTGAAAGCCGAACATAATGTATCTCGGTAAAATTGATAGTCGAGACAAGCATGCAGAAAAATCCCTGCCCATCTCCACTAACGTGAAACCTTGGGAGAAGCGAAACATGCATTGTATCTTTGGCGCCTCGGCGTTTTTGTTTGAAGCACGAAATGTTTTAGCGCGAGGCGTAAGCGGATGTCCCGGTGTTTCTTTAGTAGCGTTACCAAGCGTTGTAGCGCCGGGCATAAACGAGTGACCCGGTGTTTTTTGTAGCATAAGCTACACTGGCCGAGTTTGAGCAGTTTCGCGTGGACCCTGAAGGGCCGTGCTGCGCAAGTGCGAAGAGCATTGGATTGGATTGGATTGGATTTGGATTGGATTGGTTGGGAATAAATTGGATTGTCCAATACAATTGGAGTACGGGTGTGTAGAGAATCGGGTCTGCACATTCGCCGGTCCACGCATTCCAGAGGAGTGACGTCATGGCCGCGGCAGACGCACTGGCGCCGGTGCGTGCCCAGCTGTGCGCCTCCGCTGCCAAGTCTGTAGTAGCCAAGTCTGACGCTGCGTCGGAGCCGCTTGATAGTCGTTTCGCGTGGCTCCTGGAGAGCCGTGCTGCGCATGCGCGAGGAGCAGTGATTGAACTGGACCGGACCGGACTGGATTGGAAATTGGACTGGACTGGACTGGATTGGATTGGATTGCTGAACCTTTGCTTACGCTACGTATATCCTGGCGTAGCCGAGCTAAACTACTGCTATTGTAATTGTCGTCGTAATCGTCGTCTGATGTAGTCACGGTACTAAAACACCGGGACAGTCGTTTCCGCCTCGCACTAGAACTGTCCCGGTGTTTTAGTACCGTGACTACATCAGACGACGATTACGACGACGACGACGACAGGAGACGCCAACAGCCCCAGTCCTTAAGGGGCTCCGCCCCAACTACCTTATCCCCAATTCCGGATACTCAGCCACATATAGATACCATATAGCGGGCCCGTTCAAAGATGGAAATTGTAGCTTTATTATTTCTCATTCCCTTCCATTTCAGAAAAAAAATAGAATGATGATTATCAAACTAGGTAAGAAAGGAACGTGGCGATGTTTGGGGAACACACTGAAGTTCTTTATTTTAGATAAGTTTCGCGCGCCAGACAAATTTGTCCTTGCACTATTGTACGCTGTTTTGTATTGCTGACTTTATAGTGTTATTTCTGGTTAGCTCCATTACTTTGTCGTAGCTCGCACTGTGGTATTGAAAATGCTATAGGCAGTTACAAGCTAGATAAAGAAATTGAAACTACGGGGGCCAACCAAAAAAATATAAATAATGCATTGACTGCTACCATGGTTGAGGATTATAACGGCCATGATGTAACTTTTTCGTCTCGTTTATATTCTCAATGTTGAAATGGAGTTTTTTGTGCGTTCGTGCGATATTAAGAGTTTGAAAAGGCTGCCGAAGCGACTGCATTTAGGATGGTGGCCCAACACACGTGGTCTTTTTATCCTATCCATGAGCCTGGAATGTCGGTAACAGTAGCAGACTAGTAACGCGGTTTAAATTATTCGTGAGCAATTTTAAATGCAGAGCATTTCAGTAACTCACGATGTCACCCGCGTTGACGTCCGTAGTCGTAGTCCGCACCCCTCCCCCTACACTATATAAAAAAAATACTATCCGGCGCCTGGTTTCGATCCCTCGACCCTGCGGGCGGAACGCAATGTACATGGTGCTCTATACCCACTGCGCCATAAAGCCGACACAGAATGGGAGGCTACCAACTTGCTTTATATCCTTGACTCATTCAAACTACGCCAAGAAGCTGCTGATACAACGCATTCACTACCACCAACTCCCCAAACACTAAACGTTAACGCAATACACCCACCCCCTATGCGACGCATTTACTCGAGTCCCCCTCGCGGGGAGATGGGCCCAATTTTTTTTAAAGTGGGATTTTTAAGCTTTCTGTTAACGGTTGCGACTACTCAAAATTATCCTCAAAATATCTTTTCTTGATCGCTGGGGCGTCAGGAGATGGTAAAGAAGTTGCTGTTCGCGGCATACGCAACGAATCAATCAATCAATCAATCACGGAATGGTTACTACGCTGACTTCAGCAAAAATGTTGCCCGGGCCTTACATTCCAAAGTTCTCTAGGCCTTAAGTTTTCAGTTCGGTATATCTTCAATATTTTCGGCTGTGGGCGGCGCAACAGTGACCTCTTGACTGCTGCAAGTTTATTGTTCTTTTTGCGTGTTCCGTGAGGGGTGAATTTTTAAAGCGAAGCATTCTATGGCTTACGGACGGCGTTTGATGCCCTGCCAAACGTACTGCAGGAAAGCCAACAGTACATAATGGTTTCATAAAACGATGATGATGATGGTAAGCGAAAGATCATCAAGCGCGTGATGATGATGATGATGATGATGATGATGGTAAATTTATTTCGCCCAAAAGTGGGTGAAATGAGGAAGGGGAAGTGGGATCCTTCCTGAATTCCTCCCCCTTAGATGGCGGCCTGCAGCCCTTGGGCGCGAGCGGCGTCATCGCCCAGTTGTCGGTAGTAGAGCACACTGTACATTTTAAGCCACTGCTCGCGATACGCCAGTCAGCGGGGCAACAGCGTCGAAAGCGCTTGTGCGACTACGACGCGGATGTCCTCTGCAACTCTCACTCTTCCTTGGACCCTGGCGAAATCGTGAGGAAGCAGTGCTGGGTACAAAAACACTGCCTACTTTTCTTGCGGAAACAGGGCTAGAAGAGGTTCTGTGAACTCTCTGAGCATGTACAATTTGTATATGTGTGCATTTCAACTCTTACTCCCCTTTCTTTCCTTTTCTTTTTCTCTCTATTTTTCGCTGTCACCTCACTGTATTCACCCCATCTGGAGTAGCAAGCCCTACCGTTAGTGGGGCTGACCTCTTCAGCTTTCATTAAAGGCGTTCTCTCTCTCTCTCTCTTCGCCCAGTTAGACGACCTTAACCTGTATTTCGGGGTCGGAGCTAAGCAAACAGGTCTCCCACTGCTCCGCAATGGTGATTCGTAAGCATGCTCGTATAGTTCGCGGCTGGGCATCACAAGCCCAAATCATGTGAGTGGGTGTGGCTCGCTGGGTGCACCACTTGCATTGGTCTTTATAAATGTCGGGATAAATGTGGCTCAACGCTGCATGATTGGGGAAGGCATTAGCCTGCAGCTGACGCCAGGCTACAGATTGACGTCTGTTGAGGGTGGGATGCGGTGCGGGATATTTCTGGCGCTCCATGCGATAGTGCTGAGCGATGTCCCGATAGGTCACCAGCCTGTCTCTAGCCCCCTGGTCCGAGCCAGCAGCGTCGTCAGGGCAATCCCGGGAACTGAAACCTCGGGCCGCCTCGTGTGCTAGCTCGTTGCCTGGGAGAGATGCATGGGCCGGTGTCCAGATTATTTGCACGTGGCGCATACGAGTGGCCTGGACGGAGAGTAATATGCGTAGGGCGGTATTAGAGATCCTGCCAATTTCGTAATTCTGGAGAGCTGTTTTAGAGTCGCTCACTATGGTTTTAGCCGTTGTGGAGGCGAGAGCAAGCGCAATAGCGGCCTCTTCTCCTTCCTCAGTGTCATTGGTGTAAATAGAGGTGGATGCCAGAGAGTTGCCTTTAGCATCTATTGCCACGATGGCCATGGCGCGCGTAGGGTGGTAATCAGCGGCGTCAACATAGTATACATCAGGATCATCTCTGAAACGCTGGTGCAGGGCAGACGCTCGGGCATGACGGCGATCTTGGTGGTGTACCGGGTGCATGCTTCTGGGTATGGGGGAGACGTAGATGACCTTTTGAGATGGCTACCTCCTCATCAAGCGCGCCAAGAAAAAAACGCTTCCCGTGGTATGACTCGAACTTGGTTCCATCGGGTTATAAGGCCGACATCTATCGAGTGCGCCATGCCGACACGGTTGAAGCAGCTTCGCGTTTTCACCACATCTCATAGGAAAGGAGGAGGAGTACACTGTAATGAGCCGACAAAAATAAAATAAAGATTGGTGGCCTCTTCTTTGTTCAGAAATCCGCGAGCAAACACTGCTGCTCTAGCCCTAGAGATCAAGTAACCAGCTCTCAACTCGAGACTCAGGAGCACCGAATTTCTTAGAAAGAGGTTTTCATTCTTTACGTTCTAGCCGAAGTACCTGCAAGATATTGCCTAGATTTACATCTCAAAAGTAAAGAGAAAAATCTGCGAGATTAGGTGAGCCTAACTGGTCTCTTTTATACTTTGGTGACGACGAGTTATGCGAGAGCCTGCGACATCGAGGGAAATAAATGTACCAACTGAGGACCTAATCACCCAAGGTGGTTGTGAGCTGAGCTCTTAATTTAAAGACCAAAGGCAGACCACTTCGATTGGGCAAGTCTAGTAGGACATCCCTATAAGTTTGCACCGTCATGTAAGTAAAGCCCCTCCCTTTTTGTACGTGTTTTAAAGTGAGCAAAAGCTGCAAATCGCGAATTCTGTACCTGCGTGATTGAATCGTATTAAACTATGACTTCGTCATACCTCCACATCGCAAGAACGGACGCTTTGGAAATAATTCAGTGACAAAGTATACAGCCCTTCGCTTGACTTGAGAGAGCGAATGCGTCGCTACTCGCCATTCTATACTGCCTTGAGTGAAGGGAATACAGAAGCACATGCGCAATCTACTACGACCTCAAGGCTAGTCTTTGCCGTACTTAGTTGATTTCTGGTCGTAAATGCCACTTTGCAGACGACTGACCACTCACAAAATGAGGCTGGAGATGTCGCTGTTGAACTACTCCGTGTTGGAAGGTGGTCTGGTTGTCACACCCCACGCCAACACCGCCCACGTGTCCTCATCAAACGCTGCGTCTTTCTTGTCCGTGCCGTGAACATCTTCTCACTGCCTTACAATATTTCGAGAAAGAGCATGGCGCAAAGGCGACGCATGCAATTGGTGTGTATAGGACAGCGTCAAGTACGTGTATAGAACAGCGTCATGGACTTCGGAACAGCGCTCTCGATTCATTTACACTGGTCGACGTTTAGGAACTGGCACGCACGTTGCTTCACTTAGTTGCCGAGAACAGCATGCAGTAAATGGGTTTAAAATTGGCTGGTTGGATGCTATTTATCATAAAAACAACAGCGCACCGCCGTGACGAGAACAGAACAAGGCAGCGCGCACCGACACAGGGCTTGTTGTGTCTTCTTGTGTCCTCCTCTTGTCTAGTTAGTTCGCGGTTTTGTTCATGATTAACAGTACACAGGCGATGGAAAAACGCTAAAGCATTGCTGTTTTTCCGATGTTGCGTTGCTTAGCACCCAAGGATGCTCCGCGTGTGTTACCTTAAGGAGGGCATAGGTAGTGTCGTAGGTGTAGTAGATGCTGTCTTCTCCCGATGCGACGGATATACCATCCTCCCGGCTCTCCTCTCTCTCCATCTCCGAGATGCGGTCACACGACTGCGAGGTAGAGCACTTGGGATAGGCTTTCAGCAGAAGCAGAGTTAACTCCGAAGGTTGTGCATATTGCGCACCCCCGGGTCTGTCGTGACGGTCCGGCAAAACACGCCGTCCCCCTTATCGATTGAGCGTCACAACGTGCTGAATTCAACATTGATAATAGCTGGCCCAACAACTCTTAATCGTGATCAGGCCCTTGTAGCAGTACTGTTCGGACAACTATCTTGAAAGTGTCTGAACAAAGAAGAAACACCATGCCCAGTGCTTAAAACATCCTACAAATTAAGTTTGTTTTACACGCCCTGCGGAATGGTTGGCCCACTTATATCGATTAAAGCGAAGCTTTATTGTCGTGCAGAAAAGCCAACGTTCTCCGACGATGATGATCAATGATTGTGAGTGTAGTTAAAGGAAAAAACGCATTTGAACCTGGGTATTCTAGAAAAGTGGTGTGTACCACCAGATAAGCGGATACTCGCAGTGTGGGATTAGCCAAGCAAAGAATCCATCACGAGAAAGCTGCGCGTTCAAGCATCGTCGTCGTTAGATGGAGGGGAGGAGGAGGAGGAGGAGGAGGAGAAAACTTTATTGAACAGGTAGATCGAGCTTGTAAGTGGGCGGGGTCCTCAGTCCAGGACTCCGTTGGTGCGGCCTGCCGTCTTCGTCCTTTCAGCGAGCCAAAGCTGCTTACTTGGGTCCGAGCTGGCAAGTTCACTCTCCCACTGCTCGTATGTAGGACTGGGAATTGGTGCAAGGTCTGGTTTTGAAGGGCATGCCCAAACCATATGGAAGAGCGTTACTGGGTTGCCGCAGTGCCTGCACAGGAGGTAGTATATTGTGGAGTGAATGGCGTGTAGCCATGTGGGATGTGGAAATGTGTTTGTTTGAAGTTGTCGGAGGGTGACTTGTTGTTCTTTTGTTAATTTTTCTGTCGGTGGTGGGAAGGTGCGTCGTGTGAGCATGTAGTGTTGGGTGATGTCGTTGTATGTAATAAGTGAGTGTCTGGTCCTCTCATCGTCCTCTTGCGGTGCCCGACGAGCACGATCTCGGGCGTGAGCGTGAGCCGCTGCACTGCCGCGAAGGGATGAGTGGGCCGGCGTCCAAATGCTTTTGACTGTTCTTTCAGGAGGGTTTTGGACTAAGATCTTTTGTGGAAATCCTTCCGGCTATGCACTTCCGACACGGCGCTTGCGAGTCTGTAATAATAATCTTGGCTTTGGTCTGGGTTATTCCTAATGCGAGCGTGCATAATTTTTTGTGGCAACTCACGAACTACTGCGTGCTGTAGTTCTCACTCAATACTCCATTTCGCAATACTTCATTCATTTGCGAAACTAAAGCGTTTGAACAACCATCGAGCAATAAGCAAACCCCTGATCAACTTGGGGCCGCGGGAGTGTGTTGAATAAAGAGAAAGAAGCGCGCCACGAGGCGGGCAGCGGTGGCTCGCTCCACGAGCGCGGCTCTCGCGACAGTCGTTCGTAGGCATCGCTGATAGCCGGACGTCTGGTCTCCTCGTTCCCTTTCGCTACACAATTATCTGGTGCCGATGCATCATAAAAGAAAAAAGCAGCAAAATCTGCAATGCAACAACCAGTGACAGTTTTCAGTATTAAAAAAAATGTTTGTTTTGCTACACTCCGATCGCAAGAAAATGATCAGTATAAAAACAATTATCCTCCTCTGATAGTTCTTTCCCAAAACATTCGTGGTAGTAGATTGTCTGCTAGGAATTGTGCATATTTAATCGCGCACACATGATTGCACGCACAACAGAAGTCCTCCATTCATGCACGTCAGCGCCGGTAATTGTGTCCGCAGGAACACAGGAATCTATTTATTGCTTTCTTTTCCTGGTACCTTTTAGCAAGCACAACGCCTTAGCTCCATCGCTTTTAGAATTGCGAAACACGCTGCTAAGAATTTTTTAACGCTGCTAACAATTTAGCTAACCATTTTCTGGGTGCGAGTGACAGATTCAGCGAGCAAAGCAATCATGTCCTGACGGCAAGAGGGGATTAAGGGTGTCCGGCGGTGGTAAAGCAAGGATACTCTAAATAATGCACGCCGCACTGCTTGCTGTAAAGGGAAGAATAAAGCTAGTGTATTTCGGCTGCTGTAAATTGCTCCTACGGCAGAAAAAATTGTGAAAAGCTGAGAGGTCAGAAGCTTTTGACAGCAGTCTAGACAGGAACGTTGCAATAAGGTCCTAGGTAACCTTCCTTGACGTCATGTAAACAAAGGGTAATTTGTAAACGTGCAATTGCAGAAGACAGATTTGAGTATCTGTCCAAATGACTAATCTACAAAGTTCGTATTTTATAAAGCTCTACACATAAGCCAGTGGCGTTTCAACAAGCTTAGTACGTGAACAGCGCTGGTAGCAGCGGTCGCTCTAAACCGAGGTTTTCATCACATTTTGGGCACTTCGGTGTAGTGGTAAACGCGCATGTTACCCATACAAAGCCGTCGTAAAAAATATCCTGTCGCTCTTAAAGTGCTGCTTGTCATAGCACATCACCACAAAATTATGTAAAAATTTTGTAGCAAACAATGTAAATTGAACGGAATCCTGTGTATTTTGTGCGGGACCTTCACGACGTTATACTGTCCTTTATTCGGGCGCTGTCCGACTCATTCTAACTGCATACCAAGTTATACCAGAACACTCTGACTCTTTTAAAGGCGATAAAAATTGTACATCATCAAATACGTCTTGGATGCCGATATGCAAAAGCTCGTGTCGTCATGGGATGGTGCTGTTTCTATGTGGGGATATTCAGGAGCTGTTCGGTATCACAGGTCCTGGTCAACGGATATGTACATGACCACCCGACAGCTCAAAGAAGTATCGTGCACCACCGGACATGGGGGTTCTTCTCTTCGTGGGCGGCTGCCGGATGTACTGTCCGCGCCACCGGCGGAGTAGAAGAGGAAGCAGTCCTGGTTATTAGAGCAACCGAGGTGGAGTCTCGATACTCGATCAAGGATCGAAAAGAGAAGAACGAAGAGTAGCGCGGAAAACATACTAAACTTCTGAAATTATAAAGCCTTAAGCCCTTATTTCGGGTGCCCGAAAATTAAAATAAAGAGGGCTATCGTCCAATGAATATTTAGTCTGCAACGGGTTTTCGAAGTTCGCACTTTCGCGTGAGGGGGTTCTTGTCGGCCCGAAGCATATATCTCCACCTTCGCTTCGAAAAATAACGTTCACCTATCAGGCAGGTAACTTGCAGAGAATAACGCGAATTTGCGGCGTCGGTTTGGTCCCCTCTTCGATCCTCCCCATTTCGTGGAAGTTCAAGAACTCCCCTCGGACGGCGTTGAAAGGCGCCCCTTCGTGGACGATGTAGTGTTCCCCGCCGAGGGTCAGAGCGTGTAGCAAATCCGCGGGTTAGGGTCCGACTGACGCAAAGCTTGCACGTCCTCCACCATTCGCTTCTGCAGCGCCGAACTAGCAACCCTCACAAAAACGGATTTTGAGTTTCAATTCAGTTCCTGTTGAGTTTTTATTGAGTCAATAGAAACTTAATTAAAACTCAATTGGCTATTGAGATGTGTCAGTAGAAAGTCAAAGGATTTGTATTGAGAAAACGCAACACAAAACCTAATGACACTAGTCTATTGAAACTCTTTCGAGAACCAATTGACAAAACGTACTAGGCTGAAACATATACCTTTGAATATAATATTATAATCTGCAGCTGCGAATGAGTTGCAGGTCGGCGGCTGTCTTGTGGGTGTGCTTGGCGAGCGACGTCGTGCTGGCGGGTCGCTTCTGCAAAGGTGTACGGGCGTCATTTCCGTGACGGATATCACGTCAGTGAAATATTGGTGTATTCTGGCATAAACCACTTTCGTGTTAAAATATAAAACCAGAAAGCGAACAACCCTATATATAACGGCTTTAGTACTAAAGGTTGCTTCCCCGCAAGAAGACCCTGTGTGCAGGGGTGCACCTTTTACAGGCCGCTTGCTTCGTTGTAAAATTATGGATGCATGGCTTTTCCATAGCAAATGATATTCTACGTCTACTGCAGAAACCCGCCACCTCCTGGCGGCATATGAGAAATCACACGGCAACAGCAACGAAAGGTTCCACTAGCTAGGTTCTACGTTCGGCTTGGAACGCACGCGGAGCACGGCAACGCGGTTCTATAAACCTTGTCAGCCGCATCGATTCACGCGCGTCTCCGCCGTACTGTCGCGCTGGCATCGAGAAACCAGGCCTGTAGCAGTGGAACGCGGTAAATTCAAATCGCCTCGAGCAAACCTTTAGCGTGTTTACCTTGGGATGAGCGCGACGGAACAGGAACAGCATGAGAGGTGAGCGGGAAAGCAAAGGGGGGGGGGGGGGGCACTTCCTTGGCAAATGTCTACAAAGACTATCGTCTTTTGACGACATTTGCAACGAAAGGAACAGATACGCGGTCAATTTTCATGACTTGCGACCATTCAATTCCAAGTTGCATTGAAACAAGCAAGAACATAAAACGAACACAACAGTGCGCAGGCGTGTTGCCGGCAATGCTACTTACGGAAAGGGTCGGCGTCAACGGTAGCGAGGCTTGGCTAGGCGGGCGCTGACGCCGAACCTCAGCCCAGCTGTATGCCGCCTCGCGGCGCCTAGAAACCACCTGCTATTGGCGGTGATATGTTTGCGTGGTGCCCTCTGGCTCTGACGTCGGCTTAGGGGCTCGCGCCGCTGCCGTCTGCTACGCTCAGTTTGTGAAGGGCAGCAGTGCCTGTGCTAGAAATCACCCGCTTTCATGCCTTCGTGCATTAAAAAGCGTATTTCTAGCAATTCAGTTATTTGTTCCAGCTACTGACACCTCTGAATAATTTGAAGCTGTATCCCCTACAAGTTTGCAACACACGAGGAGAGAGCGAACCTCCTTCAGAGCATCGGTCAGAAGATCGTGTGTAACTCATCCTTTCTTTTTTGCGTATTCGCGAAGTTCAGCGCTCAGAGCTCCTCGATAAGTATTCAAAATGCGTAGGCTTGCCTACAATATTTTTGAGATGCTCTTATGAAGACTCAACACTCCACTGATACTTGCCAAAGAGCGGGCCCCATACACCCGCATCGCACCGCAGGAAATAAGCGGCTGTCTCCTATTTCTTTCGTTATTGTTGACTTGTATCAACTCAATGTGTTTTTTTTTTCTATGCCCAACGCATTAATTTTTCTGCACCGTCACAAACATCTCATAGTAGGTTTGGGGATGTTTGGGAGGCTCACAAAGATGGTGTGGATATTTTCTTCAGGCTGTATGGCATACATTCCCTTCTTAACAAATTGGCTTTCGTTATGGGTTCGTGCAAGAAGGTGCATATGCGCAGCGTGCGCTGTTTATTCACGTGCAAATACAATGAGAAGGTTTGTGCTACTACACCGCGGTCGCGCCTCAGACAACCTTGTCCAGACTACTCGAAGGCGGCTTTTCGGCTCCGAATTTTTATCGTAACCATCATTATCATAACGAACTGACTCTCAACCCGAACAATTATGACATGATTACCGTATTGAAGGTTTGATATACTCGCTAACAAACGCAGTAAATAGTATACATGCATATATTACAATAATCGAAGCCGATGAATATGTCCAAGCACTCCAATAGTGTTTTCCAACTCTTTCAGGCGTAAATAACAAATCCTGCCTACTCGGGATGACATTCGATGAATTAAACAAAATTGCTCTTACTCTCTTTTCCCGGACTGAGGACCCAACCCACTAATCTGCTCGACTTTACGGGTAAATAACGTTTTCTCCTCCTCCTCTTCTTGAGAGCATTTTCGCATATCTGAATATTTGGAAGGTATGACTGTGGGAAATGTACCGAAATATCACCCGAGGTCTGAACAAACATAGTCTCACTATATTTTCCCGTAGACGTGACTCGTTTTGCTCAATAAACCTCCATACTGGTTAGAAGCCTGGTATAAAACCAGCACGTGAGTCTGCACGAAGCAGGTTATTTGAAACTCAACCTACATTTTTTTATGGCCCATAGTATACGCCGGCATACTTTTATGCCATGACAACGTAAAGTGATGTGATACAATACTTTCGAACGTTCGGCAAGTTTACAAAACCTGTTTTACCATGTCTTTATATACTTTTACCGGGAATCGTAATGCCTTCTGCCAAAGCCGACAGCCCCGAAGGCCTGGAATTTGTTTTGTCTTGTATCTTCGCTGTTGTCGGTTACTAGCAGCTGGCTGTTCCCTTTGTTCGAATGATTGATTAATACAGAAGCTAACGCGTAGCTCCGACTCTTCGCGCTCCGCACAGGATCGGCTCTGGAAGGAATTGGGCGACGCCGGCAATGTTTCTTCTGTAGCGGTATCCAAAACTATACTTTAACTGACGCCTTGCGCTAAGGTATACGATTTTAAGTCTATTATTATGATAAAAAGTTACGCATACGCAAAATCTGGCGCCGACAAGCATCAGGCGTTCACGGAGCGCGAAGAAACAGCAGGGAGAGCGAGCCTGAGTGAAGCAGACGACAAATGCGAGAACCCCTAAGCCGACGTCACGGAGGCGCGCTTCGCAGCGCCTCCCGTGGTCGCGTTCACCGCCAATAGCTGCGCCTATCCAGCCCTTACGTGATCGCTTACGTGATCACTTAACATGAAAAACTCAGCCTCCACGTGACTTTATTCGCGTAGCATTACGTAAACCTCGTCACGTGACTCAAATCGCACAACTGTGCCTAACCCCGTGTAACTTAGCTACCGGTTGTATGACCATGTGACGGCGCCGCAGCCAGGCGCTGCAAGAGCGATGGCGCTGGGGCTGAGCGACAAGCGATGAGTGTGGGCCACGCGCCGCCGGTGCTCAAGCAGCCACGAACGCCACGAGCGTGGAATTAAACGGAGCCCCAGTTTCTGGGTGCACGGCATAGCGTTCAGACGTGTCTCGGCTCGTCTCTCTGTCGCGTTCGCGACATCGGTGACCCGGACGCTGCAGTGGAGTCAAGGAGCCAGAATGGACCCTCCTCGCGACACCGGCGAAAATTCTGCGTCCTCCGCTGCCTCTTCACATGGCATCTATGCCCTCGCCTGTCGTTTGCCCCCCTTCAGCGCTCAGCACCACAACGTGTGGTTCCTTCAAGCCGAGGCAAGTTTCCAAGTGAGCCACATCACGTCGCAAGAGACCCGCTTCAACCATCTCCAACAGTCACTACCTTTTGAGATCGCGGTCGAAGTTCGCGAAATCCTCGCAAACCCACCTACCACGAACCTTTACAACACATTAAAGGCTGCCATCTTGATCCGCACGAGGCCTTCGGAACGGCGCCGTTTCCAGCGGCTGCTTTCTGGGGAGAAGTTGGGTGATCGTCGACCTTCGCAGCTCCTTCGCGAACTGCAAATCCTGCTCGGCGACACACCTTCTGCCGCGGACTCCCGCTTGCTGAAGAAACTTTTCCTGAAACGGCTTCCCTCACCTGTGCAGATGATTACGGCCGACAACATTTAGAATACCAAATTCTTTTTCTTTTAAATGTGGTAGGGATGCAAGTAGATTTTAGAAAGAAGATATCGAATAACCCGTTTAAAACTATAACAATGAAAGTAATGTTCAGTGTACCTAATTCGTTTGTGCCTTGTATTTACTTAAAGGAGCCATGAACATAAAATACAAGTTTGGTTTATTAAAAAGGCTGCTTTGTCCTGATAAAAATGATACCGATTTCATCGCGAACTTGCAAAAAATAACGGAGATATGAAAGAAAACGTGTGGAGCTGTGGCGACTCGCTAGCGCGCTTCCAGCAACTTTTCTATGACGTCACAGAATCTTCTTTGGGCGATTGACGGCTGCCGAACTAATCAATCGCCAGGACACATGACTGGACGATTGTAGTGGGGCCGCTACTTCTGTTTGATCGAATCACTTGAATGCTAACGTGCACCTAACCCACTGAAAACTACGTTTTTAGTGCTGGCCCATATGACGTCACTCGCGCCGATGACACGCCACTGTGGCGCGAAATTTGAAAGTTCTTAAGCATTTCTTGCGTTTTTATCGGTTAAAAGACGTCTTTCGCGGCCCGAATGGAGCTGAGTGAGGTACTGAAGCCTAACTCTTTAAAGTTAACCAAAGTTGTATTTTGTCTTCGTGAACCCCTTATTATGGGCCGACTAGTTTCTTTCTGCGCCAGTACAACTGGTATTTTTGTTGCCATTGTTATCCTGTGCTTATCGTAATGATTTAATATTTAAAATGACGTGATATGTGCCTTTATTTTCAATACACAGCGGTGTCTTTTTTTTTGTTTTGATAAGAGTGTGTCTGTTTGTAAATCAATTTCCTTGTAAAGCATTTTCTTAGTATGTTCTGCTTAGAGAATTCCCATGTTTTGTTTTGTTTGTATTAAAATGTACCTGCGTGTGAACTGTGCTCTGAGGGAAGGTCTGTGTCAGGCTAGCCGCCTTTTGCCTTCCCTCCGTTTTTCTGTATTCAGAAAACAAACTTCAATTCAAACTTCACATGTAGAGTAAAAGGTCGTTGCAGTAGCGAAAAAGCAAATCAGCTGCAATCGTGGACTTAAACAGTCGTAATTGTGGTGACGGTTGCGTAGAGCTTCGCCGCTCCCTTCAAGTGTTACGCGTTAGTGAACCTCTATTTCCTTTATTTGGCTGGGGTTTATATTTAATCGAAGAAAACTTCTAGATGTAGGAAACGCATCGGCGGGTCCGACTACACCGAAGAAGAAGTGCGCCAAATGCCTGTATACTAGAAGCACAGATATCACTGGTTTACAAAGAAATCGTAACATTTCCTTTTGGGCAAATGATGCTTGGAGTCCCTTTTGATGGTCAATCAGAAATTCAAGAGGCGCTGGGCTCCGGAACGCGATAAATAATGAGTGGTGGTCATGTTGCAATTGAAGCAGGTCATTTGAACTTCGTAGCGCCGGCACTCCAGTATTTGTCCCCTCTCGACGCCGCCTGTATTACGAGCGGTTGCGTTCTTCAAACTTTCACAGAGCCTCACAGAGCCTAATTCCTACGAGATTCACAGAGCCTAATTCCTAGGAGACGAAAGAATGAAATCACTTGTATTCAGTGTCAATCATTGGTTTTTTTAATTGCTTGTTAGGAGTGTTAGGAGTAGGTCCTGCAGGAAGCTGCCTGTCTGGGCCTCCGTGATGATGGGCTTCTCAGATGCAAGGTCTCAGATGAGCTCAGATGCAAGATCTCAGATGAGCAAGAGAGCCTTCCGAATCACTATATAATGCGCCTGCCCTAAGATAACTGTGGGCACGCCCATATAATGTGTACCGTATTTGCCTTTCTTCCACCATGCTTGTATTTAGGTTCAAATTGACCTGGGAAAAGTTTATTGAGTGCGTTGTAACAAATCTGAGTAGGTTTTTATCTGTACTTTCCGCCAAAAAAAGGAGAGGATGCTCATCTACCGGGAAATCACACCATCCTATAGGTTTAGAAGGAAGAAATACGTAGATGCGGACCGCAAACTCAGCAAAAATGGATCCGGAGGGAAATTTTTATTCCAATTTGGTTCAAGTGGCTTTCCACAGAAAACACAGTGAGAATATATCTGAAAAAAAAAACACATTCTCGAGGACCATTATTACTTGAAGTTATAACATTTTTAAATCACGATGTTTAAGTAAACATGAACAATGTTTGTTGCTGCTATGCCTCACTGATTTTCAAATGTACTATTCACAACCTGGATATTTTTGTTACAGGAAACGACGAAGTCTCGGGGCGCTCAATTTGCGGGAGGCGCGCTGAAGCAAAAATTATTGCCCCCACCAGCATGCGCGATCGCGTTCTTCAGCTTGAACAAGAAGGGTTAAACGCCCGCTTAGATGCGCGAAGGCCCGAATAGAAATCGTGTCTTCGGCGAGAACAAAATCTTAAAAATAAAAATTAAATCAACGTATTCCAAAGAAACACCAGGGGTTGGCGGTTCCATTCTCTGAAGTTGACACTATAGCTTCCATTCCATCGCCGTCAATATTTTCTCTCGGAGCGCAGCGTCCATTACATTTGACCACATACAGGAAATCGCAAAAGACAGGACATCAAGTAAGTACTGCCATAGAAATTACTTATTGGAGACATATGGCACCCGTAATGGCGGACATCCTGAAGCATGCACGCAAGTGTATTTTAGAAAATAGCTACCGAAAATCAACTGAGTGCAATTCCGGATTCAACCGAAAACCAACTGAGTGCAATTCCGGATTCAGACTCCAAGTTGTATTTCACCATTAAAGAGACTCTGAAACACTGCCGATAGACTCTTTCACTCTTTCCTTCGCGTCTGAAAACACTGCGAAAGCTATAGTTATCGCCAGCCCTGAGAGGCACTGCGTGATTTGTTCGTCGCAGCAGATGCGCCTTCTGTTAAGTTTTTGCTTCAACGTGGCTATCGAATGCGCTTATTGCTGCTACTGAAAGAAAGCCGGCGAATGGCCGCTACACCACTGTAATGGCGTAATTCGAGCGCTCGAAGAACGCCTAGAGCGGAGAAAGGGAGAAAATTCTTTTAAGCAAGGTTCTAAATTATCGGATGGGCATAGAGCTGTAATATTCGGCTGACCCCTTATTCTACGTATTGAGTGGATTTGTTGACTACGTTCTGAAAGCATTTAGGATACAAAACACCGATAAAGGTGTTACAGGGTGCCTTAAACGTAAGTCGTACTGTTCACCCCGCAGGCATTCTTAAAGCTGCGTATAACGCGCAGACTAAGTCGCTGTTGCCTAAACTTGCCGCCAAAACACGTGGCGGAAATTCGCAAGGAATGCTAGTGTGTTAGACGTTTGTTCTTTGCAAGTAAGAGACGTGTTCAACGTTGACTGCAGTGGATTTCGTCGTTCAACCTTTCTTTTCACTATTTTACATCATTTGGCCTTCGACAGCACTGATACTATTAGAAGTTTCGCATCATTAGGTCAGACGCTATTTTAAGCAAGGGAAGTGCACACTCTACCAACAGTCTGGCAACTAAGGCCAGCTCAGAAATATTTTCAAGTGACCACAAAGTAGCTGGGAGAAAAGCCTCATAAGGCAATAAGGCGGGGGCGCCAAACCGACGGCAGCTGAAATGTGCATGACTACTTTGAACGAATACGATACTGAACATTTGGGGACCCGGAGTGATTCTCTCAGAAGCCTAGTAAAGCCATCCTATCGAATAGTTACATCGCTTCCAGCAGGCTTTCACATGGGGCACTAACTTAGCAAGACAGCTTTCTCGAAGTCTCAAAAACTTTTGAACATTTTGTGGTCACAAGTTTCCGCCTATACAGCAATACACGCCTGATGGCTTCTGGAACAATAACCGAAGCATCTGTGAAAGAACACATAGCGCAGAAAATATTTTCGCCTTCAGCGCTAACTGTACAAGAGAACTTCGGACAATAAACAATGATTTTAAAGTAACTGGTCACGAAATTGCCGCGACGTCCAGAAGAGCTGAACATGCTTGAACAATTTTCAGATTGAACGCCACTAGTTCCAGCAAAAGCGATGAGCCGCCATCCCGATAAAAATGATGACGTAGTATCGATCTTCGTCGCGCTCTAACGTGGACGAATCTAGCTAGAGCTTCACTTCATGAACGCCGATGCCCGATCCGGCGAGTCGCGGCTAATGTACTATAGCTGTAACTAACACCGACTTTTCTTAGAAGCCGGTGTAACTGACTCCGGCGTCCTTATTTCCGAGAAGTCTTTGGACAGACGCGGTATACTTCGGTTGCCGCATGCGAAGATTTTGCTAAAGCAGGGTCGATGACACCATTCAAGCCCCTTCTCGGGATCATGACCTCAGCCTTCTGCTCATTTTCCCCGAGCGCGCGTGAGCCCGCCGTTCTTTTTGAACTTTCGCTGTACAGCGGGATGGTGCGGGCTGTTCGTTGCTTGCCTGTATAAGCTTCTCGAACAGGCCACATACGTTTCGGTCCGTTGGTGAAAAGAGAAACCGGTGCGGCTGCGTTACTCTAGTCCCACACGAGACCTCGCCCACTACAAGCAGCGGGACGAGCAGGATGAGAGACAGGGATTGTGGGACCGTGTTCCGTGGATATGCAAATAGCACTGCTCATGGTTCGCTTGGCGCGCACCCACCACAGAGACCCCAGGTGCAAATTGGGGTGAGCACGCTTGTACGTGCATGCGAAAGTACCCCTCGTCGGGCGACAACACGAAGCTTGGCGCTCTCACGCTTCTTAACAGTGGCGAAATCAGGCAAAATGGGATTTCGCGTCAGTAGCCGCGCTTGCCTGTGCAACTTCCTACACAATAGGTCAGAACGCCTACACACGGATGAGTACGTGTCGCCTGTGGTTAAGTGGATAACTCGTTACGAAACTTTAATGTAGCAAGAAAGAGTGAAAGATATATATATATATATATATATATATATATATATATATATATATATATATATATATATATATATATATATATATATATATATATATATAGAGAGAGAGAGAGAGAGAGAGAGAGAGAGAGAGAGAGAGAGAGAGAGAGAGAGAGAACAACTTTATTGTGTGCCCCCGGTATGAGGTCTAGGGAAAAGGAAGAGGTTGGATATACTCCGCAGTATTCTTCCCCAGAGCTTTTTTCACTATGAGAATAGCCAGTACTCCCGCTGGGGCCACGTATACTGCCGCCAAAATATACTAACTTGCGGCAAGTGCAGTCGCTGCCCATTAACCGGTGTAAACCCTCGCCGAAGGAGCAAAAGTGAGCGTTAGCTGAACCAATTCCCGTGGGACCTCTACCAGAAGAGGCTTAGTTAATGCAAGTATTCATGTTTAGCTAATAAAGCACTTCGCTAAGTGTTTTTCATTCACAACGACAGCGAGCAAACGACTTGCCCGACAATAGACGAAACCAAAGCTTTGATGCCGACACAATTCTTTACGACTGACGTTCCACAAAAGAAGAAAAACTCGAGTTAAACCACTACATAGCCCCCACCCTGTGTATCCGTTTTTGCCGCTTCTGTGGGGAATTCGGAACAATTTCATGTGGTCGGCGGCTGTACACAAAGCCCACTTGACCGGCCCAGTACCTACCTCCCACAATTTTGAGCTTTGGGACAGCGCCTTCACCAGCTCTTCCCTCGGCGTCCAGCACAAGTTGGTAGAGAGGGCAGAAGACGCGTCCGTGCCAATAGACTCCTGGAAGTGAGGAGGCCACCCTAAAGACTCTTTACTAGGAAACAATCAATATGTTTAGTCTCCCTCTCTCTCTCTCTCTCTCTCTCTCTCTCTCTCTCTCTCTCTCTCGAGTTCTGAAAAAGAACTCTGCGAAGTGGACAAACGATATAAAAATATATGAAGACTTTAATTCGAACTGAGATAGAGTACCTCTGCAGTTCGAATTAACGATTTTTTACTGTAACTAAATATGCGGCTACCTAAACAAATTGATTTGCAAGCAAATACGTGGGTATTGTAGATAAACATAAGAAAGTGACCTCATTCCCTTCTCCCTTGCGTGTGAAGATTAAAAGAACTAACGCAAATTCATGGCGGCGAAATGACAACAAAAAATCGTTCGAGAGAACAATTTCAACGACGAACGGAGCTTCGTACTGAGAGAACAGAACGCCTCCCTGTTTCCCTTGTGTGTACTTACGGAGAAAAGAAAATCTTTGTGCACACTTAGCCCTTCACGGAGATGGAGTCTGCGTCTTGGTACAGACTTGCCATGAGCTGCAGGGCCTGAACCGGACCAACGGTCCAACCGGAACCGGACCGACGTAGGCCTGAACAGGACCAACGCACCGGTACTGGCTACGTGAAAGGTGCAACTTTGTCGGCCCGCATCATGCAGGCAATGATGGCAACTGCTTTCGGTGGTCATATCCCCCCATCGGCTATGCAGGAATATGAGGGCTAGGAGGTACATATATGTTGTCGCTTGGGAACCATCCAAGCCGGATTTGAGCTAGAGTACTGGGCACAAGCGAGGGGGAAATACGATGCTGCTCCGAATGGGCCCCAAAGCTATCGTCATGCGCACTGTGGACGATTGCGCCGCGAGCAACTATTGAATTGTAATATCGGTTTGAAGGGCCAATTATCCTATCCTCACAGCGATTGCCACGTGAGTTTTGCAGCGTTGCAATTTTTTGTTCCCTTCAGTAAAAATACATTCAGGTGTAGATATGTAAATTATCTTTCGTTTATACTTCAACGAAAGTCTGCCGCTCTCGTGAACAATGTGTTCAGAAAAGAAGATGACAACGAGCTTGGGAGTATAGTGAACAATGTGTTCAGGAAAGAGGAAGACGACGAGCTTGGGACTATCAGCACAATTAGCTAGAAGAGGACGAAGCAGAATTAAAGACATTTTGAGCGGTGCCCTGGCCCTGGGTCCAGTTCCTCAACATTTGGTGGCGTGAAGCCCGGCAGGAACAGCCCAGTGGACTGCATGACGGCGCTGCACATCTTCGAAGCACGTGAGGCCTGGGAAACTTCTTGATTCCCTCATCTCGGAGGCGTTGCCCTTGGACGCGCCCGCCATGGCCGGCTGCTCGACGCTCCTCACCGACCATATGAAATCCGGCGACATCAACGACGTGGGCCAACTGATACGGCTCAGAGAGGTCCTCAGGGTACAGATTTCAAACCTCGTCAATGCGGCGCACCGCGCATCGGAACAACCATCTACAAAACCAAGTATGCTGAAATCCCTTTATGAATCCGCACAGCAAAAACAGATCAGTGTCGTAACGCTTGACAATCAGCTCAGACTATTGGACTTTGAAGACTACACGAAGGAATACGAAGAATCCGACGTATACCTCGCAATGATTATTCGAACTAATTGGCTTCTGCAAGAGAAATTATCCAAAAGTGGGCACGTCAGCACAGTGACTACAGACCCTGAAGACAGGAAAGGAAACTCTTTATGGAGAACTCGTGACACCACTCCTAAAGTTGCCTTCTTCCATACGTCACGAAGCCTGCTACTGACCTCTCGTGTTCCCTTTCATAAGCCTGTAGTCCACGCCGACGAATCGCTGAGTGTAGAAACTCCAGAGGCATCCTCAGAGTTCGCTGCATGCGCCGTCAACTTGGCATCTTGTGTCACGTCACAGCCGCAGAGCGAGTTCATACCGCAGCGAAATGAAGAGCCTGGTGACCCACGAACGCACCCTCTCAAGCATGTGACTGGGGAGAAGGAGCGTTCAGCTCTGGCTCGCCTGTATTCGAAAGGTGCCAACCTGAACACCGGGTCGAATCGTCGCACGACAGAGAAACTTAGGCGCAGGGCCAGAGGACAATATAGGACTGCTCGACCTGCGGTGCAGAAGGTAATTACAGCTGAATCTCATCAACGAAGGGGGCACCCATTCTCGCGCAGAAGAGGGATGCCGGTAGCTGTTCACTCCTACCGACGTATCGAAGCGCACCAAGACGAGGATAGGAACACAGAAGACGACACGCAGAGGGCTCTGTGTGTCGTCTTCTGTGTTCCTGTCCTCGTCTTTGCTGCGCTTCGATATATCGACCAACTCGCCCAAACCAATACTCTCCTGAACTTTACTCCTACCGATGGAAACGGCGACCTAATCACCAGAAAACCCAGTTAGTCCTACGTTGCAAAGCACCTAGACCCAAGATACCCCGGTACGTGACTTCCACCGCGTAACCGAGTTTTGTTGGACTTTCCTTGTCAGGGCTGAATAGAGCCGGGACAAGGAAGCTGCATCCCTCATCAAAGCGCCGGTAAGAAAGTGGCTGCCGAGCTGAATCCGACCGGATGAAGGGGTCACAGCCAGAATGCTGAACTGGCGTCATTTATTTCTGTGTTTTCCCAACCGATCCTCTGCATATCTCCGGAAGAATCATTCTCGTGGGCGGGAGTATGTGGAGGAAAAGACGACGAGCTTGGGACTATCAGCATCATTAACTAGAAGAGGACCAAGTGGAATTGAATACGTTTTGAGCGGTGCCATGGCTCTGGGTCCAGTTCCTCAACCCCATGCACCATTTGTAATGGCCGTCGTTACCAGTGCCTTCATTTACTGGGTTCGATACGGCTGACTACCACGCTCTAGTCAGCCGAGTGTCGGTGCACTAAAAAAATACAAGTTTCCCTGTACAAAATCGTGATCGGCCAGTTCAACAAGGAAGTCGTTTTTTAGGAAGCATTAAGTTCTCCTTTCCACGAAACTCGTACGTGCTTCAATGGAGAGGTAACTTTTGATCAGTGCATTCTTTTTAACGAAGCTTTCGATGCCTCACTGGAGGCGTTCGATGTGGTGCCAAAACACACCGCAGGAAAGCCAAATTTGCAGAATGGGTTTCACAAAACCATGAAAATGATAAGCGAAGGCACATCAAGTACGCCAAGAAAAAAAATTGCGCCCACCTCCCCGCGAGGGGAACCCTGTGTAGATGCGACGCATCGTGGGGTTCACTTGGTGTTTCCGTTGGATTGATTCTGAAATCGCGTGAAACGTGTCGGCAACGCGTATTATTATGTTTTATGATTATTATTATGTTTTATTGGCCAATCTCTCTAAGTGGTATGCTTGGGGCTTCGCTATCGCAACGACCTTTACTCCATCATTGTTGCTGTAAGTGGGAGCTTCTTTTCTTTTATTGCAAGTGTTAATCATTGCCCCCAGCTCCTTGACGTAGTTTGAATGAGTCAAGGATATAAGGCGCGTTCGCAGCATTTCATTCTGTCTCGGTTTTGTGGCGCAGTGGGAAGAGCACCATGTACCTCGCGTTCCGCCCACAGGGTCGTGGGATCGAAACCGGGCGCCGCTAACTATTTTTTTTTATAGTGTAGGGGGAGGGGTGCGGACAACGCCGTATGAGGGACAAGGCGAGTGAATGAGATGCAGTCGCATCTAAAATGGCCGCGTCTCTGCTCCTTTCGTTGCAAATGTCAACTAAAGACGACAGTCGACTGGTGCCCCTGGCAAGTAAACGCCTCCCTTCTCTTTCCGCTCACCTTTCATGCTGTTCCTCTCCCGTGCAGTTCCTCCCAAGATGACACGCTAGAGGTTTGCTCAAGTAAATTTACATTTACCACATTCCAGCGCTCCAAGTCGGGTGCCTCGATGCCAGCGCTGCCGTACGTCGGAGACGCGCGTGAATCGAGGCGCCCTACTACAACGTTTATAGAACCAGGTTGCCCTACTTCACGAGCGTTCCGAGCAGAACGTGGAAGTTATCGAATGGAACATTTTGTAACTAGCTGTTTCCGTTTGATTTCTTAAAATGCCGCAAGACGCTATTGTAGCGCGGGCAACAGCTGGCGATGGAGTGAATTTTTTTTTTTTCAGTAGACGCAGTATTTCATGTGAATCAAGCATACATGTATTTTGTAATAAAAGAACACTGCAAATATCACTTATGTATTGATTTTCTGCCTCATATTCGCGTAAGATTGTGTTCTTGTTGAACAATGTTCTAAAGCATGAACATTACCACCGGACTTAGATTTCCTATTGTGTACTTCATATTTCCCTTTGGCCGGGTGGCTGAATCGAGGTACTATTATGTGGTTTTTATGTTCACTCCCACGCGTGAACTATGGTGTCTGAGCCTCGTGCCACGGACATTATTGTAAGGAAACTTCGGTGCGGTGTACTAGTTTTGTGAACTTGTGTGATGTTCACTTCATTTTCTCTGTGGCACATTGCGTCAATCCTGTGCCCCGTCGACGCGTGAAGTAGCTAACTACAGCGGGTCCTAGCTATAACTAGTTTTTAATAAATTCTTTTTATGTGTGAGCAATATGAAACGGAACACAGGAACGCGTGCCAAAGAGCCTGGAAAAAGGCTCGGAGCGATACGCGGATGGAGCTGTGAAAATCAAAGGGGGAAGGAGGGTGCTCTTCCACTAAGTGGTGGCACTCCCACCACGCTGGGATTTCTACAAAGCAGCAGCTTACGTCATTTCACCGATGATATGGTATCGCCGACAGCCGATAAGACGCACGGCGGGAATGGGACCAGTTGTTAGAACAGCGTCCCCCTTTCCACTTTGTTTCCGACGGCGGCCGCTGCATATCACCCATAGCTGGGTCTGAGCGTGTTTTCTATGCGTTCCTGTGTTCCCTTTCATATTGCTCATAATAGTACAGACAGACAGACCAAAATGTTCTCGTTCAAGTAGCCCAAGCAAGACGATCGTCTTTAAAAACGCCTCCCGTGTTCAGAATCGAACCTGGGTACCTCGCGCTATGAAGCCGACGTCTGTGCGAATGCGCCCTTTCGAGACGGTCTATGCAGTCTCTATTTAGGACTTTGACCCAGGTTGCATTGGTGAATGCTTCGAGTTTGAACCCTCGCGTTTGGAATTGGGGCTTTGATTTTTTTAAGCAAAGTAGGCGGAAACTGGCAGGCGTCCACGTAGCACGATCGGCGAAAATTAAGGCAGATACGAATCAAATGGAAGGCTATAACAAAAACGACAAGGTTGTGTCCCCCAAAAATGCCTTATTTGCTGCGCAATTAATGTATTCCCTTTAAACTGACTTTAAATATAGAAAAATAAATGTTTTACATTATTACGTGCAACTGCCAAAAATCCAACCGCGAGTCCCCGATTTTTTTTTTTTGAACTTATTTTCTGTAACGTAATAGGGCTCGTGGCATTCATTCTTTACATAAACCACCGAAATATCTGTGCTCAGAATTGCGCAACGCTTACACGATTATCAAAGAACCCAGAACGATCGAGTCAAATGTGCTTTGTTCGAAACAAATACACCAATTCAGCCTTCAAGTAGGGGAAAAAATCGCTAATAATATCACGTCGTTGGACAAATGAAAGAAAGAAATATGACAGCCAGTGCTGGTGTGAGGAACAGACAATGTGGAAACACAAGGGAACACGTTTATTTAAAGAAAGATTACAAGAAGGTCCTATGGTACAGAAACTTTGCTTCGCCTTCTTCACCCCCGCATCTTCGTCTCTGGCGCTCCTGGAATGGAAGAAAGTAAAGAAAATTACAGAGGGAGAGATGAGAGAGGGAAAGAGAAAGAGAGAGAGGGGGTAAATTATTTCCGCTCAAGGCAAATCGTGGGCGTGAACGACTGCTTCAGAGTTGGAGCTTCAGGAGGTCCCACCCGCGGTTTCTTACCTCCTCGGGATCTCCTCTTGTATACTTACATTGTGTAATCACACATGAATGCATTCTTTGAAATAAACTTTGAAACTTTAACCCCCCCCCCCCCCCCCCTAGAAACGACTGTATATAATTAAATTTGCCCACAACAAAGTTTACAGACAGCCATGTAGACGACCGAAATAGAATTTTTCGCATCCGAAGAGAGTTAATCTCAGCCAATCATAGTGCTGTTATGAACGGTTAGGCTGCAACTGTTTAACGCTCGAGCATACCCAGGGACGAACAACTGTCCAGGACCGGAAGCCACGCTATAACTCAAAATTTTTTCCATTCGTCGTTGCATCCGTCTGCGTGCGATTAAAAAGTGGCGTGAAAGCCGTGACGATGCGAAAAAGGCTAGGGCACAGTACCACTTATTAATTGAAAGTATGGACCGACTAGTCCCGCAGCTTGTTTTAGTGGAACCCCGTACAATAACCCGGACGCGTAGAGGTGTGCACGGGCTCGGGCTAACCCGAAAGCCCCGGCCCGGCCCGGCCCGCGGGCCGGGCTCCGGCCACCCGACTTACTTTTCACCCGGACCCGGGCCGAACTCGGGCCTAAATGTATATGCTTGAATGTATATTCCCGGCACAGTGAAGCAATACTAAGGTTTTCTATGATATCACAGAAACTACATGTTGCTGACGCGGTAAAAGCACGGATCAAGACTTGTTATGTTTATTCGGGGTTATTTTGCCCGTTTAATGTTGGTTTTGCCTGTTATTTCCCTTACGATGCATTTTACCGTCTTGAGGTAGTTTTCGCTTCCACACGTGTCCCAATCAGGCGCGGGCCCATACGGTATTTGGGTTGGAAACACGCAGCCGGGCCGGGCCGGGCCCGGGGCCGGCCCGGGCCCGGTACATAAGGTTAAGGTCTCGGACCGGGCCGGGTTAAGGTTTCGGACGAAGAAGCCCGTCGGCCTTCTTCGTCGGGTCGGGCCGGGCCTACTGCGATAAGCACCGGGCCCGGGCTGGGCTCGGGCCCAAATTTTCGACCCCTGCACAGCTCTATACCGGACAGTAAAATCAGCTTCGTTCCGCCGGCTCCAATTTCATACACCCTCCAGACAAAGCTTGTGAGCTACAATACACTGGGGCACTATCGCGATGCGACCACCTTAACTTACACCGCTTGCTGTGAAGGACACTTGGGGCAGTTTTGTTTGACGCTATTTTTGGGGTAATGTGAGGGTCTGAAGCGACAGACCAAATATTTTCAGATTTATTTATTGTCGACGTTGAAACAAAAGTAGAAGGGGCCCTGACTTACGCCGACGAGCTACATTTCAAGATTTGATTTTCATTTCCGCCTAATGCAACAAACGATCCTGGATTGGGTTCAGCCGTTCTTTCGACAATTTTATTACGCGAGAGCCCAACTTATGATCCCCAAAACCGCCGCTCATCGATCGAAACCCGTCATTATTTTTACCATGTCGCCAAGTTAAAGGCCCACAAAAGAAAAAAACCGGGAGTCAGCATTTCCTTAGTCGATAGGGGCATGCCATAGTCGTCTCTCTCTCTCTCCCTCCCTCTCTCTCAACGAGGTATTCAAGATGAGCCCCAGTGACGGATAATTAGAACATAACACCACCCGCAAAATTAGATCGGCGACCCGGCGAACGATTCCACTTTCGTCAGAAAAGACCTCCCCCCTTCCACAGCACGTTGATAACCGATTAGAAGAACGTGCGAGAGGAACAATAAGCGCGCTATAACTCGAGGAAGCCCTTGCGGGCCGTCGAGCTTGAAAGACGTTCGCTCAAGAAAGTGATGCGGCCAATATCCCTGTTGGAGCGAAAGCAAGCCTGGAAGACGGCGGGCATCATAACTAGATTTAGAATTGAAAGTGACGATCCTTCCGGCTCTGGGTCAAGAGCGCGAAACTGCTGACGTTGGGAAATAAAAGCTGAGTGCGTAGTTACCCCGCTATCAAAGCTGTCGGTAGATGGGTTGATGTTGAAACTACAAGCCAATTACTCCGAAGGGTGCGGGGTGTTTTTTTGCATGCTTTAAAACGACACACCTACAATGACGGTTGTTAATCGACCAGATTTAGCGGACATACTTATCGAAGTGACGATCATTCCGGCTATGGGATAAGAGCGCGAAACTGCTGAGGTTGGGAAATACAAGCTGAGTGCGTACTTACCCCGCTATCAAAGCTGAAGGTAGGAGGGTTTATGTTGAAACTACGACAGGCCAATTGCTCCGAAGTGTGCGGGGTGTCTTTTTGCTTGCTTTAAAACGACACACCTACGATGACGGTTGTTAATCGACCAGATTTAGGGGAAATCCCCGAGGTGGAGTAAGTTGCTGCGAAGGAAAGTTTGACATCCACCTAAGTGCAGCCATACGGCTGCAAAGGAAAACTATACAGCTTTCTCAGAAACTTCGCAGTCGAAGAAAAATTCGTCCTGCTCCAGGATTCGAACCCGGGACCACCGCCTAACCGGAGCAGTCGCTCTACCAACTGAGCTAACCAGGAAGCTTGTCGTTTGTAGCGCTAGAGCGAATTGATCAACAACTCGAAGTGAAGGACAGGTGTTAATCGACCAGATTCAGGGGAAATCCCCAAGGTGGAATAAGTTTCTGCGAAGGAAAGTTTGACATCCACCTAAATGCAGCCACTGCGAAGTTTTTGAGAAAGCTGTGTAGTTTTCCTTTGTAGCTGTATGGCTGCATTTAGGTGGATGTCAAACTTTTCTTCGCACCTACGATGACGGTAACGTTTTGCACTGGCGTTACCGCTGCGCGATTCTCTAGGAGGGGGAAAAACTTCATTTACCCCATCCGTTGTGATTGCGGTCACTCCGGACCAGACCTCGGCAAAGTTAGCCCGGCTCACTCAAACTCACTCACAAATTTATTTTGGAATCACCACTCGCTTAAACTCAGACTCACAGCGAGCGCAAAACTCAGAACTCACTCGGGCTCAGAAGACAAAGGGAACTCAGAACTCAAAATGAATTCAAAACTCAAATGAACTCAAAACTCACTGTGTACTCAGAACCCAAAATGTACTCTGTGCTCAGAACTCAAACTGTACTTAAAACTGAAAATGAACTCTGCCAAACCCAGAATGGACTCAGAAATCACTCGGGCTCAGGCGTACTCAAACTCACTCGGCTCAAACTCACTCAAGCTCAAACTCACCATGCCACACCAGCCTCGCGCACACTCAAACTCACGCGTGAGCCCGCCTACCTCTGCTCCGGACCAGTGAGGGGTGCCCTGAGACTCCCCGCCGAATTGGAAAAAAAAAAAAAAAAAAACGAAATTAGAGCACAAGACGCGCCGAAACGGCTTGACGTTCCATTGAGGGATTTCTTTGTTCTTTCGTATGCACGGTTGTTTTGTCGCAGTGTCGAGCTGCAGCTGCGTGCAGCAACCACCAGTAGAGCGCCTCCCGACGATATTGAAATGGCTCAGACTAGGCTGGCAAAGAATGAAGCATTTGCCGTGGAGTTCTTGAGGCCCCATCTCAGCTCCCAGATACCAAGGGCGGAGGTTCGAGTCCAGCTATTGCCTTCGTTTTTCTTTTTGTTTTCGTTTGGAGCGAAAGACCCATCATTTTATATTTCAGAACATCAGCCACCGGCGCCCAAGATGCGCCTTTCTTTCTTGTCACTTTGCTGGCTCGGAGCTTCTCCGCTGCGGTACCACGTCACGGGCGAGGGTGACACAGCTGCCTCGACTGCGCTTGATCGCTCAGTGCCGCATGAGCTGTCCGTGCGTGCCCTCCAGCGCAAGCGAAAGGATGAATGAAATCGCCCCGTAAACATAGCTAGACGGCCGGCTGCGAAATCTCAAGGAAAAGAAAACTTTCGCAAAACACTAAGCGCAGTCGTCGCTTTCGCTCGTCATAACTAGATTTAGAAGTGCTGAACCACAGCCATTGTAGTTTCAATTAAAATTGTAATGTCTTAGGTTAGTTTACGTTGTTTTGTATGATTGCTTTCTGTCCGTTAGGTTAAGTGACGCTACGCTACGTTAGAAAGGCGGAAGTAGTGTTCTGCCATACAGACGTAGTATTCTGAATAAATAAATAAAGAAGCAGAATTTATATTAGAAGCAAATAAATAAAGAAGCAGAAGCAGAATACCTCCGGTGGGTGTCGCATCCGTGTAGTGACATAGTAGGGCCAGATGGAAGCCCAGGAACAGCCTTGCCACATTTATTGCGCGCGAGCGCCCATGCCCGAATCCTGAAAATTCTTGTCGCGGGTGTGCGAATCTTGGGGATGCAAGTTGCTACAGCGCCAAGTGAAGCAAGTGACGCTGCTGTCCCAGCGGAACAATACATCTAATTTCTCTTCCTGTAAGTACGAAACAATATGATAGAAATAAACAATAACTAGAAAAGGACTAAATGAACAATTGCTGAAGAAATGGGAGAAATTGTACGGTAACAGGAGTAACGCATTCACCTGGCGGAACGACCCTCTAGTTCGTTACCTTTTGCGGCGGGAAATCAAAGCCGCGAAATTCGTTTACGAAGTGGCTACAGGCGAAGAAGCTTAGCAAGTGAGGTCGCTGATCAAGCAGCAAAAATGTCACTAAAGTGGCGCTCACTCATATCGTTCCAATTGTCACCATACAAATACACTTCTCTCTGGAGAACAGGAAATCCTCGAGCATGGACGTCTGAACTTCGACCGTTCTGCCTACTCCACCGAAGGCCGGGTAAGAGGCTCACTATCGAAAGTTAAAATTTCTCCTTGGTAGAATAATCAGAAAAGCCAAGTCACCGGAACAGTGCTAGACGTCACAGCGAGCAGGGATTTGGAGGAATATATTTTTACAAAGTAACTGCCTTGAAAAACAAACACGCAAAGCATCTACACATTGGCGATTGAAAGCGAGGACTGGCGACAGAACGACCGCAGCATACGCAGCGAAAACAACGTCATGCTCTCCTCCTCGAGAAAGTGCGCCGGCGCTGCAAGGACGCGCGTGCGCCTTGAAACCCGCAGGCTCCATCCATCATGGCAGCGCATGAAGGGATTTATACCGTGGACTTCCACGTCAAACTGGGTCGATGGGACGCGAAAAATCACGAAGAGACGCCCTTTTTTAACAGCGAAGCTGTTTAGCAAATCGTAATTTTTGGTGTCCGCAGTTAAAAATACCAAAAAATTGCTGAGCGCCCAGGCGAGCGCGGACCTCGCGGCGACCGCCCGGCAGTAAACAAAACCAACAAAAAACTCCCACCTCCCCTCGCGGGAACCCCTGTGTAGATGCGACGCATAGGCGGAGCGGCGAAGGGACCGCGTTTTATAGCGCGCATAGCGTTGAGGGGACTGCGTAAGCCGGTCCCAGTCGATGACGACGTTGGCGTACTTGTAAAGCGGCGTGGACTCTAGGTGTTTGAGCCAAGCGTGGATGTTGCTTCGCCGGAGAACGGCACACCGGTTATATGCGCAGCGCCCCCGAAGGAGAGGAAACCGCGGAAGAGAGAAAGTACTGCACATGCGCAGGCCCCAGCGCGTCTGCCGCGGCTATGACGCAACACAATCCAACACAATCCACTTTAATCCAATCCAATTCAATCCAATCCAATCCAATGCCCCTCGCGAGAGAGTGTTCGCTATCGGAGAGGAGAGGGGTGAGCGGCGGAGAGCGCAGCTGGCGCAGCGAGGAGAATGGGGGAGGGGCGGACAACGCCGACGACGACGACGACGACGACGCCGGAGGGACAAGGCGAGTGAATCAGATGCTCTGCATCTAATAATATACCGAGCGCTCGTGTGTGCATGCCTCGCGACGACCGCCCAACATCCCTTGCGCACGTTTGTCAAGCCAGGCATACCTACTTAGGGAGTTTGGCCAAGATTGGCAAAAAAAAAAAAAAACTCTAGCATCGTGGCAACACTTGTTCGGAACGAGAGAGAGAGAGAGAGAGATACTTTTTTTTTTACATAAGGAATTAGGGCGCAGTCCCGGAGGGTTCACCTCCAATGCTTTCCTTAGTTTTTGTTCCAACCGCCCCGTTCTTACTAGTTTTCGCCCGAGGTCAAAGGCACCTTTGGATCTTCGACTACCGTTGGCGCAGTGGCGAAGGTCACAACAATCTTACAGAAACGATGATAGTTGACTGTTGATTACCCGTATACACGCACAAATAATATCTGAATGAGGTTTCGCTATGCCTTCTAAGGGTGGCATGGCCTCGTCAGGCATTAATTTGCCTTTAGCTTTGTGACAATACTTGTGTAAGAATTGCCTTGAATAAATGCAAACAACACAATTAACATCAATTCTTCGAGCGGACGAAAGACAAAAGCCCTGAGTGAATGAAGGTTACTTTCAAGAGATTTCTACAGGTTCGTGTAATCGGAAGTTCCCGGCACGTGTTTCCGATGCAAAAGCATGTAATACCGCACTACGCACGCCATCATCGGGGTAATTGGAGATTAATGGGAGAGGCCTTTGCCCTGCAGTGGGTGTAGATAGGCTGGTGATGATGACGATGAGAACAAGGGGACACCACGCCACTGAGATTATTTGCAGTGTGTCTAGAGGTGGTATTTACGCAGTTTGATTGGGAGAAGTCAGGTACACGAGTAAGAAGCCAGGTCTTTGAGAAACCGCTATCCAACACTACTTAGTTAGTTAACGCAAAGAGAGAGAGAGAGAGAGAGAGAGAGAGAGAGAGAGAGAGAGAGAGAGAGAGAGAGAGAGAGAGAGAGAGAGAGAGAGAGAGAGAGAGAGAGAGACCCTGTATTTATTTTATACCTCTCGGCTCTTTCCGGGCGGCCCCACAGCAGGAAGTTCACGCCACCCGGTCGCCAGCTTGCCGCGACATCCGCATCCGGTCGCGCCCCGAGGAGGGAGAGAGCAACGGGAGGAGCGCGCAGCGACGAAGGTGAACCGGCGGAAGAGGAGGCGGAGCGGGGATGCGGCGGAGGCCCTAGATGAGGCCCAGCCGCTCGCGCTCCTTGGTCTTCTTCCGGACCACGTCCACGTTCCGGTCGCGCCAGGTGCTCTTGCGCAGCTTGATCGGACGGCTGCCCACGTACTTGCCTGCGCCACGCAGAGAGAAGAAAGGGAAGAACGGCGCCGTCAGGGACGAAGACAAACACGCTGCTGCCACTCAACTAGGAACGGAGGCAGGCGGCCATTGGGTCACCATGGCGGAACGGCGCAGCGGAACGCAAGGACACGCGAAAAGAGGGAGACGACACAGCTCTGCATTCATCGTTCAGGTTGATTTCACGAGTGACATGCGCATTTCCCCACTCATATCTCAATGAGTTCTGCGAAAGTCAGGTAATAGCCCGGAAGCGTATAGGCGTTCCCAAGTCAGCACAGCCAAGAGATGCATGGCGCCATCTAGGGGCATGTTTGAAGCTATGCTCACGTGCATGTGGCCCTCAATTTAACGGCTCAGAACCACTCTGTCTCGTAATGTAGTAGTTCCGCTCCTGCGAAGCAAGCGTAATAACCTGGGTTCAAGTCCCCATAACTCTTTTTTTTTTCTTATTCAAGGGTTTGTCATATTTAAATATTAGCATTTGTTTTCACGCATATAATCTATTTATGACATCTTTATGCATTGTTAATGGAATTTTGGGTATTTTCGTGGCCTTTTCGTCAGTTTCAGCTACTGCTTCTTGTACGATCTTGCGGGTTTTCCCCTTTTAGGTAGGTTTCGGCTATTTCTGTGGAATATTTTTCTACATCGTGGATTTCAACCATTGCAGGTCCGTTTTGGGTGTTATTTATTTAAGTTGGGGTGGTTTTGTGTGCTTTAGGTACGTTTATGCTGTGATATAACCCCCATAAGCAAGCTCAGGTGACGGCTGGCTGTACTGACTAGGAAACGCATATACGCGCCCCCGGCCTGGCTCGAACAGCATCCTTGGTGAGTTCGGCAACACAAGGTCGCACCGTTTCATTATAGCCCTCAGCCCACGGCTGCACTCAGCCCACGGGTGCAGCTAAGGAGTTGTGCTGCTGAGCTCGAGGCTACAGGTTCGATTCCCGGCCGCGGCGGCCGCTTTTTTGATGGAGGCAAAAAGCAAAAAGGCCCGTGTGTTCGAGACTTCGGCGCACGTTTCAGATTCCCAGGTGGTCAAAATAATCCGGAGCCCTCCACTACGGCGCGCGTCTTCGCCTGTATAGTTTCGGCGCGTTAAACCCCTTAAATCAAAACCTACCCCAATTGCAGCGTCGAATCTACCGCTTCCTGACAGGAAAAAAAAAAGGAAACGCACAAACTGTGCCTTTCTTAAAAAAAAAAAGTAAAGAGAAGCCAACGACAGACGGGGGAGAACATTCGGTGCCCGTCATTACACGACAAAAACGCCAAGCCCTGCTCACCGGGGTATACTCGGTTACAACGGCAACGGAAGTTGCCGCTGTGCCTCATCACCGCAGTCGGGTGTTACTCCGCGCGGCACAAGTAGTGCGTTATACTGGAAATATTTTGAAGCCATTTTGGTAACTTTCTTGGACTTAATATGCTTGAAAAACTACTGCAGCGACGACAAACAAACTACGTGAGAAAAGGCAGACGATATCCCGCATTCGTAGCAGTCTCTTTTCAAAACGCGCGCGCCCGTTGACATCCGGGTCCGTCGCTTAGGCGGAGTGATACCGTACATGAGCTACTGCCGTTCTTAACTTGTTCCCGAGTATAGTTTTATCTGACATATTTTAATGCGCCGCAGCTTCCATTCATTGAGTGCTGCCGTACGCCCCAAACACGACGGGAGTCTCTTTGGGCTGCAACAATACAATCCACGCCGCAGTGGGTTGTGCTGTTAACGCGAGTGTACGCTTGACTCGAACAGCGCCACAGGACGTGACTCCATGCCGTATACTGTTATTTATGTTGCAACAAAGAGATGGGAGAGGGGGGAGAGGAACAAAAGCAGCCCGAATGTACACGAAGCGTGCGAGTTTGCAATATTTACACACAATTAAGACGCGCCAGGAGTGAGCCCTGCGCAGTCAGTTGCCCGCATTTTAGTGCCGGCACTTAAAGCTATGCCGTTTTACACGCATGTTTCTAACAGCACTTCTCCGGCCGATGCTGCGGGCCCTTGGGTTTGTTTGAGATATAACGCACGCCGTTTCGTTCGTTTTGTATACCCAGCGTAGCGTCAAGCACTTCGCGTACACAGAGGGACGGCTCGGCCCGGAACGCAGCGCTAATGAATGGGAGCGTGAAACAAAGCCTTTAGGAGCACTAACCAGTCGACAAGAGGAAACAAAAGCGTCCTCGAAGAACGCTACTCCACGCGTCCCCAGTGCTAAACAATTTCCCTCCTGAGGTGGTGGCCCACACTGCGAGCAGATTAACGGGAACCCGCGTTTTGTTCCACTTAAAACCCGAGTTGAGGACACGTATGGGGCGTGCCGTTTTATTTATTTCACGCGCGCGCAAAAAAAAAAGAGAAAGAAACGCGCTGCACGGAACATTATTCAGGGAGGGAGGAAGGGAGGGGGAAGGGAAAGGGGAAAAGTAGGAATGGCTAGTGGGCCGAGAGTAATGATAAAAAACAAATCAACCACCCGTCCGTCGAAGCGACAACGATGGCGGAACGTGAAGCTTCACAAAATAAGGCCCGATACCAAGTGAACCAACCCAGATACCAGCGGACCCATCGCCGTCATTACACGGAGGGCAGCATGATTTCTCTCATTTTGCACGCCCATGCACAGCTCTCGAAATCCAAACTGTTCCGACGTGCAGGAATGGCGCATTCGGATGAACTTTCGGCTGAACTTTGCGGCCGCGCCCGTCACCGCTTGACCAGGCCCCTTCTTTGCACCAGTACCTTCTTCTTTGCACCAGTACCCTTGCACCAGTACCAGTACCTTCTGTACCTTTCAACGCGCGTGTTTAGAGCATAGCTAAGGCTTCTGCCTTAAAAAGTGCTAAACGAAAAGCTTCGAAGGCGATTATATCTGTGGAAAACTGAAGCAAAGCGTAAAAAAGAGGTAAGCCGAGGATTTCGGCTCCAGCGGGCTCAGCAGTACTATCCTTTAACCGTACATCGGCTGACCGCCGCCGTATTCTCGACATCGCCAAAGTGGTACGCGGGTGTGGCCACGACGACGCATGCGCGCGTACCCCAACCGAGAGAAACTTGTTACGGATACATACGCCTTCATTAGGTTATGCACTAGCTATTCTGCAAGAACACGGTGGCGAAGGGGCTGGAGGATGGGGAAGTGCGCGATGCCGAGCGGTCAGCTTGGGTTATTTTCGTCTTCAATCACGAGTAGATGAACTCAATCAAACGCATGGCGCCAGTCAGGTGATAAGCGTTGTGACGAGAGAACGTTTGACGTTCGACATCTGCTTGGCAATTTGCCACACATTCGTTATTATATCTGTAATTTCGGAGGAGTATTAAAAATTCGTCGTTTTCTCTCCGTAATAAACAATGGCACTATACATTCTGCTTCCTTTTGGCCTTTGCCTGCAGTGTGAATTCTACGTTCGTCTTCCGTTTCTTATTTGTACTTTTCTAGTAGAAGCCGCCGCAGCGGCGACAAACGCTGGCCTTAAGGTAACTTATACGGAAGTAATTCCTCCGTCGCAGGTTGACCAGCCCTTGTGCAATAAACCGTACCGCCCGTTCTCCGCTGCGCGACACGCCAGTTCTCGAGAGGCCTCTTTGGGGCGAGGTGTGTTCACCTTACTTACGCAATGAGACAGAACTACGTGAACTGCGCACGAACACTTTCGCCATCCTATTCATCAAACACGCAAATAATCGAGGTTGCGCCGCGACCATGCCGGCAGCAACAAACAGCATACGATGACGTCATCGCGGTTTAAACGAGTGATGACGTAAATGTGCAGCCATCAACAAAAAAAAAAAAGAAAAGAAAAGGACGGGCAACACTTGTGTCCCCCGAAAAAATTTAACGACCCGGGAAGACAAGTGAGCATTTGTCACCGCGTTACCCCAGTAGTCACAACAGAAGCCCCGGAGAAGAGTCATACGCCTTCACGATGACAACGCCCTCGCATTTTGCAGCTAAATGTCAGGCTGCCCTTTCACGCACGCGGCTTTGCAAAGCAACCACACGTAATACCCTGAAAGTTCACTGCGGAAATAGGACTACATAGAAATAGAAATAGAACTACATAGAAATAGAACTGCTCCCAGCCAGCACGCCACTATAGAGGCGGCACGAAAGTAATTATCTCTGCGATGAGAGCAGGCAAATCAATTTCCCGATCCCGCTTTTTTCGAAAAAAATGGCTGCCAGGTTGCACTCTATGTGATGCCTCTCGTTTCATACAGGGGATTAAGAATCACAGAAGCATCACTGGACTGCAAGACTGACGCAGCAGACCCGATACATTCCATTTGCACTGAAGCAACACCGACTCGGCAAGAAGGCCTACGCACCGAACGACGACTGTCTCCTGAGATGTCAGATGGCGTGTTTCCGTTGGCTACCGCAAGGGGCGACGACAGACGTCGACTAGTGGGAAGCGCGAAAACTTATCTACTAGCATCACGTCTGCCGTTCGGGTGGAGGGCAGCACGTGAGATTTTTTTTTTCTTCCGAAGACGGCGTCGCTTGACGGAGTTGCTTGCAGCCGGAAGATTCTATTTCATATGTCGTTTGTCGGTACCCGTTGTGAAACGCGACCTCCGAACACCTGAAGTCCCCAACTACCAAATAACCTCAACCGAAGTGTTTACTCACGATCCCTGGAGGTCTTGAGCAATCCTAGAACAAAAAATTCACGCATCTCCACGAAGTGAATCATGACGAGTGGCCGAAGCACTGGGGATCGTTCTTACCGTAAACCACCCGTGGCATTGCCCACTCGCGCATGTAAATGAGTGACAACGCGTGTGCAAAGTATATACAATTTCAATCCAATCCAATACAGTTTAATCCAATCCAATCCAATCCAATGCACCTCGCGCATGAGCAACCCTTCGTACACGGACGCCAAGGGTCAAGCCACGGACAAAGCGAGGTCCTAAGGTGCTTCGAACGTAAAAGCTGCTTGATTTTACACGCCTCCCATCTCACACCAGCGGCACTAAGACAAGTTCTTTTTTCGTTCTTTTTTTTTTTTTTTTTTTGCAATGCGGAATGTCGTTCTTACCACTGAGATGACGGGGCCTTCAAATAAATAAGCCGTCCTTCCAAACCAACCATAGCCCCTTTACGCCACTGGGTCATTGAATTGAATACTATGGGAACTGCAGTATGCCGCAGTGGAAATACAATCGACCATGCGTTCGCACAAGACATTTGACTGAAAATATTGTAACACGTTGACTACTCACACACCCATTCTAGCGTTCTACCTGCGTACAATTTTAGTTGTGATAGGCGCTTTATTAAGGCGGAAGGCTTAGCTGTGTCGTCAAGCGCGAAACCTTACGTAGTCGTTGTCGGCGTCACCACGAATCGTTCCAAGATGTCCGCCGCTTTAAAGAGAAAATAAATTGGCTTCGTGTGGGATTTGAACCCGCGTCGCCAGAACAGCAGCCACGTGCCCGCTCTGTCCACGACGCTAAATCGGAACTAGAGTCACTAGATAAGCTTTCAGAGTACCGCCACTCAGGCACGCAAGGGAGAAACGCGGCCATTTTGGTGCTTATTGTTGCCAGACTTCCTCTTCTACGGCCTGTCCGCTAACCATGACCGAATCGTTTGTAAACAATCCTGCCGAAGACGCACGGGGAAAACGGCAATTTCGGAAACACTTCTGCTGAAATGCTGTTACACGCGTTGTCTTTCATTCGCGTTCGGAACGACGTCAGTCGCGCGCAGCCGCAGAGCAAGGGGCACAAGTTAAGCCTACCAGAGTTGACCGACTGAAACGCATGAACAACGCGATGTCGGCGCCCATGTATCGTCATAGTGTAAACAAATGTCGCGTGATGCAAACTGACCAATGATAATGGCGGCGGCACGAAATAATGGGGGAAAAAGAGAGCCGATACTCTGAAACCTTGTCCAGTGACACTACTCGGAACCAAGCCAGAATGGAACAATAATGAGCCTGCAACGCGGGCCGTTACAGGTGCACGTGGCGGCACGTGCGTATACAGGTGCGCGCGAAGGACAGCACCGACCATGGGGAAGCTGCAGGGTGAAGTGCGGTCAGTCTGCCTGCCGAGTAATTTATTCATTTATTTTATTTATTTTACAAGTATTGCCAGCCTTATTAGTGGGGCTGGTAGCCATTCGGAACAAACATCTAACAAGACAGTAGATAATAAACAAAAGCTGCACAGTGATCAGTGGAGAAAATGTTTTCCCTAGCGAATTCGGACCAAATGAAGATCAAACGAAACAGAAGACATTCATAAAAAAAACTGCACAATAATCAGCACAAAAGTGTTTTTCCGTGCCATGATTTGACGGGAAACGACGCAAGATGAAAGCTATGATTTCTTCGCAAGTGCAGAAAGCAATGATGAAACCTCTGGACAGCCAACAATTGGCGCTGGTAGCGCGTTCCATTCAGAAAAAGTGCGTGGAAAGAAGGAGTTTTTAAACGCGCTGGTACTGCACGATAAATCTTTAACCTTTTTTTATTGCGAATCGATAGGAGCGCCTCGAAGTCTTAGCCTCAAAAGACCAAGAAGGCGGAGAAAGAGGCGCAAACACTACGTCGCAGTAAACAAGTCTTTGATAATCGCTAGGCGTTCGCCTTCAAGCCACGTAAGCAGACTTCACTGCCCGAGGAATTTTTTTTCCCCTTGCCTAATGCACGTTCACACAGCAGGGAACGCCAACAGTCAAGAACATCAATGAAGGCATCGGAGACGTAGTTCGCCTCTTTTTCAAGTGAAAATGGGAATTTGGGAATGGTAAGACAAAAATTAAAATGAAGGAAGCTCACAATAGCGCGTAAGACTTGAAGGTAGCGAAGCTGTACGCAACTTTCACATCCACGAAGGTACAAGTCCACGATTGCAGCCGATTTGCTTCTTCTGGTTGCCGCACGACCTTTATTCCATCATTGTTGCTATAAGTGTGAGCTTCTTTCATTTTTTTTTAAGTGATAGTAACTGGACAGCACCTTGGAGGTGCGTACGCTATGACCTGTCTTCCTCGTTCAGAGCAAGTGTTGCCACGATTACGGCGAACGCTGGAGTTTCTTTTTTTGCCAATCTTGGCCAGTCTCTCTAAGTGGGTACGCTTGGGTTGACAAACGTGCGCGGGGGACGCTGGGCAGTCGTCGCGAAGCACGCCGCGCGAGCGATGGACATTTTCTAGGTTTTGTTAACTGCCGGGCGGTCGCCGCTATGCCCGCACTCACGTGCGCACGCTCGGAAATTTCTCGATATCTTTAACTGCCGCGGACACGAAAAATTACGATTTCCTTAAAAGCTCAGCTGTTAATAAAAAGCAATGGGGAAAAATTTGTGCCCAGGGCAGAGGATTAGAATCAACAACCTTCGAATAACGCTTCCGACGTCCTCAGCAACAGAGCTGCAGAAGCGACTGAATTCGCCTCCATTTTCTCGCGCACATGCGGGTACGTAAGCGCTCACTGCGTTCAGGAGCATAAATCAATAAAAAGAACATTGCTGTAGATGAATTTCCAGCAGCCAAAGTTTGAGGGACGAGCGTAGAGCATCAATAAACAATTTCGGTAAATGGAAGTATCCCCCAATCAATTCAAAGCAATAACAACCCCCGCCCACGCTAAAACTGTCTGCCCACCTGCTTGGTCCTACATAAAATGTTCGCCTCATTTCGCAGCTTCCACCGCGTAGGCGATGGCTGGTGTCCCTAATAGGAAGGCCCCCTTTTCAGATCTTGATTTTGGCATCTCCTCCAGCATTTTCGAATAAGTAATTTGACCCGTAAACAAATGAATGCTTCCATTGCAATTGTGGGTACGTTCTGCCCGTATCTTGTTCCAACAATTATATTTTCCGGATAATTCGTGATACTCAATACGTCGCCTTAATTGCTAAGACAGGCCATTTTGCATTCTTGAAAACAGCCCGAGGAGCAATCCCCAAATTTCGACAAGATCTTCAACTAGGAGAGTAAGCACAGACGCCCTCAAATATTCCTTCACGGTCATGTTCAGCGTTGAATGAATTGTTCACGGAGCCATGATATATCAAATTGATGTCTTCCCTCAAAGCTTACGTAAAGTAATTGCTTCCACAAACGCTTGCAAAACAATGTGGATCGTCCTCTTCTAATGTGAAAGCATGAGATGGCTCGGCAGGTCGAAAATACGGACCACTACGTCGTCGTCAGGGTCAGACGGTAGACAATATGGCCAACGAGTTTAAAATCAATCGAGTTTAAAAATTCAAAAAACTGCGTGAAGGTGGATGAGTAGCGAAGCTTGCATGAGTCCGGAATATACGCGGTGTCACCATTATGACGACACAAGAGAAGTGAAATTCGAAATGGAGAACGGCCAGTTGACGACCAGCACCGCCGCCCAGAGAAGCCGAAGGAAACTCGGCACGCAAGCGCTTAATTCGAACGCCAACGAAGAGAAGGCGATGCGAGCATGTATACAGGATGTCCCAGCTATATAATACACCACTATTTAAAAAAAAAGCAATGGCGTTACTCGAAGAAAACCTAGAGCATAATGTTTCAAGAACAGTGGAGTAGTCGTTCCACCAACTAGCCCAAATGTCTGCGTTGAGTTGTACACGAGGTAATGCTAACTTCCTCGGACCGCGCGAGGAGAGGGGCCCCTGAAGAGTCCCCAGTTGCTGCGTCTATCACATTCTCTGCGCTTCGTGGAGTCTCCGCCGAGGAGATTGTGACGTCGAACCTATCTCTTTACGTCTCGTGTTTCTCGACGCTCTCCCCACGGCTGCCCGTTCCGAATAATCACCAACTACGCCAACCACAATTCTACTAACAAAAATGTCACACCCAGCAGGTATGCAAGGATGAAAGCTTCGCGCTACGTCGATTACCACCTATCTACGCGTGGGATCAGCCAATTTTTTCACCTTGGAGAGAGAAATTGAACTCCGGACCTCGTGTTCATCAGTGCAGCCATTTTAGCCCATGAGCACGCCACTCAAAACAATGAGTAGCGTATTTTTTTTTTTTTTTTTTTTTACAGCGAGGCTGTTTAGCAAATAGTAATTTTTCGTGTCCGCTGTTAAAAAGCACGGCGCGGCCGTTAACAAAACCAAAAAAATGCCTAGCCCTCGTGGGTGTGTGCATCGCGACGACCGCCCACCGTCCCCTGCGCACGTATGTCAAGCCAAGCATACCCACTAAGGGAGATTGGCCAAGATTTCGGCGACCTCCCAGCAGTTAAAAAAACAAGAAAATGGCGAGCGCGCATGTTTGCGGGTTTCGCGACGACTGTCCAGCGTCCCCGGCGCACGTCCCCAGCGTCCCCGGTGCAGCGTCCCCGGCGCACGTCCCCAGCGGCCCCCCAGCAGTCCCCCAGCAGCCCCCCAGGGGCAGACCCCACAGCAACCCCCCAGGGGCAATTTAAGTGAAATAAAGACGTGAAACAACAACAACTACATTCAAGTCTTACGCGTTAAGCGCGAGGCACATGGACGACTGGTGCATGCGGGTTGGGCGTCGTTCGCTGGTCGGAGGAGGCTCACGACGTGCGACTGGCAAGCCAGATGCAGTCCTGCCATCGTTGCGATCGTCGTGCGGCCACACCCAATGAGAGCCCGAAGGTGTCATCGCTGAGAAAGTTTTTTTTTTTTTTTTTTTCAAAGCCCCGAGGAGGCGCCAGTGGCAATTCCGAGTATTTTGTGGGGAGCAGCTCGCCGCCGCGGCCGCCGCCGCCAACCCATGCGCTCTCCGCCTGGCAGACACATGTTGCCAGCGGTACCTACAGCATGGACAAGCGGAATCATGGGTGCTAAATGTTCCCACACCGCTGTACTGAACATACAAAAATGCAATGTATCACGTAATAGCACTATTCATTTTCACTTCAAGTTGAAAAATGTTTTCTTTTCCGGCTCGGATTTCTCTCGCACATATCTAAATCGGCCTGAGTGCACCTGAACAAGGTGGCAACCATGGAGCAAAAACAGCCGGCGGAGCGGCGCCGACGACGCATCGCACGCGCGCATCGGACCATCTCAAATTCCCGCGTGCGACTAGTCGTGGCGACAGTCGTAACGATTAGCCGCATGCGAATCGCATGCACCAATCGTCCATGTGTCTCGCGCTTTAGTGTGAGCCTCCTTCGTTTCTTTTCATCCCTATTCATCGAAGTTCGGCTGACTCGAATTCCCTCGCCCTGAGGCGAAGGCAATCAATCGTGTTTTCAGGGAGGAACCCGGTCAGGACGAGAACTACGCGAGAGAATAAGTAGGTTAGAAAAATGGCGGGACACGAGACTCAGGAACAGCTGATATCGCGGAAATCTAATGATCCAAGCCAGCCAGCGCACAGCAGTTCTTAGAAAATGTCGACGGTGCACGACAGGTCGATAGGCCCATAGCGTGCGCACGGCAAGCGGGCACCCATAGCGAGCTGTTGAGGGTCCCCCCTTCAGTAATTAATGCCCCATAGTGGACCAAGAGCACATGCGTCCGGGCGTACCAATTACAGTTTTGGCGCATGCGCACACAGGCGCGCTTGATTCGATTTCAGGCGTACTGAAACAAGATTTGCGTTTCGCCGGAAACTGCTCATTATAGCAGACCTGAGTGGTGCTATAATTAGACGCTTTGTTAGAAATGCAGGAGGCTTCGTGCTGGCGCTCGTAACGACCCGCTGGAATTGCTAGTAACAAGAAACTCGAAATGAAAAGGGCGGTATTCGCGAACATGCACCAGCACAATACATCGCCAGACATGCGTTGGGAGGCATACTCAAAGCGAACGAAATATGGGCATCAATCCAGGCCGAGTAATCTCAGCTCGAGGTGGAAAATGCAATCACCGTGTTCGGGGCGATAGTGCCGACGTCTAATATACGAAAATGACGCCGCCAGCACGAAGCGCTACTGGACCTTCCTTTGCTGCTGTCCTCGTCATACTCAAATTACGTTAACGTCCAGCCAACGGGAGTAACGGCGAGCTCAGTACTCGTTTCGGTATACACGTGTAGTGCGACCGTTCAGTTTCTTTTTCTTCAGAAGAGTATTTCGACACCTCAAACTTCGCGGGCATAGTATATGCGGGACTGTGGGACGCAAAAAAAAAACAAAAAAAAAAAAACGGAAGTTTAGTAAGTGCCCGCGTATCGGCTCCACCGAGAGAGCCCGGATGAAGGACCCTAACCGTACTCATGACAGGTTAGATACGTAGTGATACTTAAATCCTGTATGCACGTGGCACATGTCATATGCACGCGTGCCTCGGGAAAAGATAGGAAAGTAGTGGAGATTTCGTACAAGACTCCGAGAACTTGTTCGGAACTTAGTACAGGCCAGAGCCTGACTCGGACGGCTCCCTGACATCTATAAAAAAAAAAAAAAAAATCAGTCTACAGCAGTTTTCGCGTGCTCTGCGAGCGCAACACGACTAATACATTAAGACGAACGCCCTCGGAACCACCGTTAGGCCTGCTCTCCATGCATGGATATTGTACGCTAGAGGAAAAAAAGTTGCAGACGATTCACAGAGCCGACTACGATCACTCAGCGTTGACTTGTCCTGCAGGGCTTCCTCCGGCATCAGTTATATGACTTATCATTAAAATTATTACGAATTGTCATTACATTTACTGGCCAACGCTGTAATATTTTCCTCCGGTCGTGACGGCATCCCCAAAGCACAGGGGTGCCTGCGGTGAAGCACCCTTTAAGGACACACCTTGTTGCTGATATTAGGAATTCCTGCGCTTAGTGCACCCTATATAGAGCAAACCCTCGTTTAAACAAACTTTCTTTATTCGACATGTTTCGCTCTGCTAAGAGCGGAGTATAGGGAGCACATCATACCATCTTTTAACAAAGTATCGCCTATAACGAAGCCAGTTTTTTTTTTTACTTCTTTTGTGGATTTGTTTGCAGCGAGGGTTTATTGTATGTCCATGTTCTGTTAGCGTCAAAGGCACATGGGTTACCATTCCGTTACCGTATGTTGCAGTACCGTGACACTACCGCCCACGAGCGCGTCATACCGGTTTTCTTTCGTAAAAGAAGCAGAAAAAATGTTTTAGCACCCCAGGGCAGCCTTCCGCACGTACATTGTACCAGGCATGTAGACGACCGCTTTGGACGCCTTTGGCCGTAGAAGCTCGCAGGGTTTTTACTGTTTTCCTTTCTGTTTCAAATGCGCTTACCTACCCGGGCTTGCCACACGGCTTGCCAATCAGAAATCAATAAAAAAATTACTCCCACCTCCCCTCGCGGGAACCCCTGTGTAGATGCGACGCATAGGGGGCTCCGTTGTTGTTTCCGTTCGGTTGATTTTCCCATCGCGTGAAACGTGCCGTGAACCCCCTGCCGCGGCTATGACGCAACGTGGCGCGGCTATGACGCAACACAATCCAACACAATCCATTTTAATCCAATCCAAATCCAATCCAATCCAAGCCAAGCCACTCCAATCGAATCCAATCCAATGCCCCTCGCGAGAGAGTGTTCGCTATCAGAGAGGAGAGGGGGTGAGCGGCGGAGAGCGCAGCTCGCGCGGCGAGGAGAATGGGGGAGGGGTGTGGACGGACAACGACGCCGTATGGAGGCACAAGGCGAGTGAACGAGACGCAGTCGCATCTACAAAAATCGACGTTTATACTGGCGAAGGCCGCGAAATTCTGACGGCTCAAGTGAAAAAGCTCACGGCAACCATAGCAACGAACTTCATCACTATTTTTGTATTAGTTCTCGAGACACAGAAAACACAGTACAGTAAAAAAAAAAAAAGAACAAACGGGGTATGGTACAACGTCTCGGAAGGTGTTTCGTCATGTTTGAGCAGAAATGCGCGGTTTAAAAAAATACATTCTTTAGTTTCTGACCGCGTATGTGCCGTCGTCGCCCGCGGGTAATCTGCGTAAGGTAGCAACAAACTATCAGTTTTTAATCTCCATGCCCGCTGCTTGCAGACAGTTTGTGGGATTCAACTGAGCTATTTACGGTCAAAGGCTATTACACAAGACAATTGTCCTGCTAGAGCTTGAGCCCACTCCATTTGGGCAGATATTGCCTCGCACCGGGGCGATCGGACATGCGGGTTAGACGGTTACGGGTTAAACAACGCAGCTGCGGTTACGTTGCTCGTGGTATAAGCGAGATAAGGGGTCTTATGGAAGATCGCTGCGTGTGAAACAATTTGGTAACAGAGGCAGAATTTCTCGAACATCACACAGACAAAAAAGCAAGAACGAAGACCAATTCTCTGTGTTTATACGCAAGCAAGATCGGTACGATGCGTTTTTTTTTCCACGAAAAGGGCACATGTTGAGTTGGTTCAGTGGTCAGAGCACTCGCTTCAGGATCGGGGCACCGTGGTTCCAGCCTCTTCCGCCGTTTTGTTTCTCGCAACGACAGCTGGAGCATGTCTTTGTTTGCTTCTTCACATATTTCTTTACATAAAGTCTTCCTATTATTATTATTATTATTATTCCATCATCCCGAGCTTTCTCGCTCAAAATTCTAACCCCTCAGCAACCCAGCAAAACCACTTCAGGAAAGTGATATTTGGCGCAAAGCAATAAGTCAACGTGGCGATGAAAACTCTAAAATAAAATTTTCTAGGATTCGGAATATTTTTTGTGTAATTCGCTGTCAAATCTTGCTCCCCACGCATTTGTATGGGACAGAGTTTGAATGGCCCTGGAGCTTAGTCGCGCAACGTGTTTGACTTGAAACTGAGCACAAAGCAAGTTTTCACCCCCAATATTAGATGCGAAAATATTTTACATTTCATATCATTTCATTTTATTTTTATTTCCTTAAGGACCCCACTGGCAGAAGGGGTGGACTCACAGGAGAAGAAAACATTTGAACACATTAATTTTCGCTATATAATTAGAGAGTAATCACTGTTGAATGGACTGTCATGAGCGGGAAAGCTGCACATGTTCACATGGCATTCTCGCTTGTATAAGCAGACAACATTGTGCCATTTTATATTCAAATGTCCCAGTACCACAAGCTTCATCCCGCTTTGACAGCCCCGCTACGAGACGTGCTTCGCTCATTTTGTGACAATCATCATTATCTCTATCATCAGTCTATCTGCGTCCCCTTCAGGACGAAACCATTTCCCCCAACAGACTTCCAACCGCTCCCCTCTTACGACGCCCGAATCCGTTGCTTCCCCACAAATTTCCTCAGTCCATCCTTTCATCGAGTGCGATAGTCCCGTCTCTCCGCAACCATTCGGTTATCCTTATCGCCCACTTGTCAGTTCCACGCATTACACGCCTGGCCCAAGTCCACTTTTTTCGCTCAATTTAAGCCATAGTGTCTTTCACTCGAGTTTGTTCCGTAATCGAAGACATTCGTTTCTTATTTCTACCATGAACGTTGATTGATTCATTGATTGAATGATTGATTGATTGATTGATTGATTGATTGATTGATTGATTGATTGATTGATTGATTGATTGATTGAAGGGTTTAACGCGCCGACGCAACGCAGGCGATGAGGCGCGCCGTAGTGGAGGCCTCCGGACTGAATTTGACCACCTGGGGATCTTTAACGTGCGCCGAAATCTCGCACACACGGGCGTTTTTGCGTTTCGCCTCCATCAGAAAAGCGGCCGCCACGGCCGGGAATCGAACCCGCGACCTCGTGTTCAACAGCACAACCCCTTAGCCACCTGCCATGAACACATGGCTCGCTGAACAGAACTAAGTTTTCCTTCAAGATGTTCAGTAGGGTGCCAAGTTGCTGCATCCGAAGTGATTAACCGCCGTGCGCATTGGTCTAATACCGTTTATTTTTTAGTGACACGGGCACTCTTTATTATTTCAGAGTGCTCGCCCGATGCCCCCTACTGATTGTAGGGTTTAACGCACCGACGCAACGCAGGCGATGAGGCGCGCCGTAGTGGAGGGCTCCGGATTAATTTTGACCACCTGGGGATCTTTATCGTGCGCCGAAATCTCGTACACACGGGCGTTTTTGCTTTTCGCCTCCATCAGAAAAGCGGCCGCCGCGGCCGGGAATCGAACCCGCGGCCTCGTGCTCAGCAGCGCAACGCCTTAGCCACTGAGCCACCGCGGCGGGTCCGATGCCCCCTAGCCCATACTCATCCTACGCAGGATTTCCTTCTCGTGGCTGGCACCGGTGCTCTAAACTGGCCCAGGATATACATATATTCATTCACCTCATCAAGCATTTCATTACCTAAGCTGACGGGGAGCCTTTCTGCATATCTGTGCAACATCACTTGCGATGTTTTCATGTTCATCGATAAGCTTACGACTAAGCTTTCCGAGTGCACTACTTCCTGAAGCAATTCCTGCATGTGTTCCTTCTACTCACTGACCAAGACGATATCCCCCAGAAATCTCGAATATATCCCATATTCTCCTATTTACAAGCATCTGACTTCTCGTAAGCTACCTGAATACTTCCTCCAGACAGGTTCTGAACATTTTCGGAGAGACAGCTGTTTCCCTGTTCCTGAGAGGAAGCTGTTCAGGTTTCTCGGGAAAGATTATCCTGCCGCAGATCCCTTCGTGAATCTCATGCAAGAGTTTCGCGTAAGTGTCCGGCATTCCATGTCCCTCAATGCTTCCAGTGCTGCTGCAGTGTCTACCCAACCAAACGCTTTATCGCAACCTATAAATGCCACGTAAAGGCGGATGCTATATCTCACCGTATTTCTCTATTACCTTACTGAAGACGCGAAAATGATTAACTGTTGAGTAGCCCTTCCCGTGCCTAGCCTGTTCCCTCGGCTCAGTTTCCTGCTAGTTGAGTCACGTTTCTGCTACTTCTCTCTTCTCCATTTCAAAATCAAGCCTTCTTCTGCACCTCAGCCACCACTGGTCGGTGTTCTTGCCCTTGCCTAGAGCCTCAACTGGCATAGTGCACAATACCTGATTAGCCCTTAAAATTAGATTAACCTTAGCCTCCCGCACCGATTTCACGTCAGTGAAGATGGCCCGGAATCTATACCTATAAAATGAAGTTCCCCACTGACTGACTGACTAACTGACTGACTGACTCATCAACGCCCAGCGAAAACTGCTCCATCTAGAGACTTGAAATTTCGGCAGTACATTTGCGACATGGAGTAGGGGCTCACTAAGGGGGTACTTTTTGAAATTGCACTCCCAACCGAGGGAAAGGGGGAAATTGTGTTTTCTTAAATTCGTGATTAGTTCCTTCACCCGTTCACATTTTCAAGCGCTTTTTGCTGATATATGTAGCCCTCAAGAATATCTAAAAAGTATTTTTTTGTGTTTCGCCCTAACCTACACTATCGAGTTGAATTCCGAAAAAAAAAATGGTGTTCCTAAAGATTCTCAAATAAATATTTCACCGATTCATTTATCCAACTGACTTTTTGCTAGCATATGTTACTCATACAAGTGCAGAGAACCGTTTTTAAGGATTTCGCCCTGCGACGGCGCTAAAGGGGCGTAATTGTTTTTTTTTTTTTACAAATGACACTGCTGACGAGCCAAAAAGGCCCAACAGGTGATGCCCACGTACGCTTTAGCCAAACTGCTCTGTCAAACGGCTACAGATTTCATGGGCACATTGTGATTCCGGTGTTGGAGGTCAATATTGCTGAAAATTAAAAACTTCCACCATGGGGTGAGTGAAAAGCGGTAAAATAGTTTTTCAGATATTGAATTTTTTATAGCATGCCATTTGAGATATTGAACTGGTTTTTGTTAAGATAGGTAACTTACTCAGGTATCTGAACACTGTTCTACAACATTTTTCTATGACACCCACCCAATAGAGGCAAGCAGGATTTCGGGAAAACACTGTGTTTTTACACATTCGTCAATAGCCACACAGCCAGTTGATACATCCCATTCGTTTTTGCTTGCAAATGCTGCCCATTTATTGCCCGAAAACCACTTTCAGGATTTTGTCCTAACATGCAGATAAAAAGGCAAGCGAGGTTTTTTCATTTACATGTGCACCCATCTGGACGTGGAACTCAGTTGAATTTTCCCGCGTTTGCATAGCGCTCGCCATCTGTTGGCACTTTCTGCAACCACGCGCCTCCCGTAGGAGCCCTGTCATTTATCATAAATCTAAAAGCAAAGACAGACCGGTAAAAAGCGCAAAGGCTATAGCGCTCGTTATCTGTTGGGACTGCCTGCAACCCCGCGCCTCCCGTGGGGAGCCCACGTTACTTATAAAACTGCACCGATGAGCATCGTCATTATCTGCTGAGACAGCCTTTCCCATGAGAAAGAGCACCTCTCACACAGTCGGCCTTCATCGTGTGCTCCCAGCGCAATCTCCTGCCGAATTCGAGTTGTGTTTACAACCTGGCACTCTTCCTCATATCATATTAAGAGGGCAAGCAAAACAACCTCAACACGCACACGCACACCTGCACACGCACCCGCACACGCGAGATTTTCGAAGCCTACTCAATAGTGAAAAAAGGAAGAAAGAAATGTGTCAGTCAGGCTTCAGTCGCACTTCTTCAAAAAGAAATAGCGTATATCGACAGATAGCGCTTGTCAGGTTCTGAAAACTCATTGTTCGCTCACAGCGCAAATCATTTCAGCGTGTTCTTTTTCCTTTCCTAGGGTTGTGACGTCACTTTTTCCTCGTGTATAAATTGCAGAACGCAATAAAGCACCCCCAGTTGTTAGTCAGCGCTTGTACTGTCTTTTCGTCCGTTAGTCCCCGTCTCTGCGCTGTTTTTTCCCCCTGAGAAAACAACCTCTCCCTTCGTCCATCCGCTGTTCCCACCCTTGAGCTGTGGGGAGAACCTGGTGACTAACAGCGATCTGGAGGTCCGGACAATTCTTCCTCCAGAGCGAAGGCTTCCCGCTCATCACGTGGCTTTCTGAAACGGGGAACCACTCGCATTTCACCGGCTCAATAAAACGTTTCTCACTCACCGACTCACTCGCTCGAGCGCAGCATCTTGGTGCAATTTGTTTAGCGAGAGTTGCAGTAAACCACGAGGGCCAGTCGTATCACATTACCCCGACGCGCCTGCGGTTGGAGCCCGTGTATTGAGTGTGCACCACTTCACGATGAACTAGCCGAACACGACAACTAACAAATAAACGAACACGTGTTATAACCATTAGTGTCATTAATATAATGGCCGACCCGGCACCGCCGTGTACTACCGCTAGTTTTTAAAATAAAGTTGCTTCTGTCGCCTATGTATTTTGTACCTTGAATCAAACAGGCTCGAGGTTTCTTTGACGCTGGAAAAAGTGAATACCTACGACGCATGCCGGTGGTTTTCGTAGTTTAGTACGGTCTTTCCTTTTTTACGCTTTTTTCCCGCCAAAAATTGCAACGCTTGGCGCTAAAGCAACAGCCGAGACGAGACGTCTACAGCACACAGGAGATCGCCATGATTACATCCAAGAAACCAACTTCGTATTATTCATAGAACTGCCCGTCTTGACCGCAGCGGTCGAGCAGTAAGAATTCGAGGCTTCGAACCAATACTCCATAAACCAGCAATCTTTCTTCGCCCGCTCCATACATCATTCGTCCCCAAAGCAACAACGGCCCACGTTAAGAATTTCGCAATATACCGTATTTATTCGAATATAAGGCGAGGTTTTTTCCAAAATCCATAGTCTCAAAGTCATACCTTGCCTTATATTTGATGTTCAGTATATATATATATATATATATATATATATATATATATATATATATATATATATATATATATATATATATATATATATATATATATATATATATATATATATATATATATATATATATATATATATATATATATATATATATTAAAGGATTGGCAGTCAAGAAAACCTCGGAAAGCAAAGGGGAGAGTGTGGTAGTTCATTGAAACAGATAAAGAATTTGGAAAGACCGAAAGAAAGTCTTATTTCAACGAGCCCCTCATTTCCTATTCTGATTCGCTACATGCATAGCGAGGGCCTCTGTTCTGGCGGTCTTGGTGCCATAGGGAGCTTAAGAGGGTTCAACGCTGGTCGACCACTCTCGACACGTCGTAGAAACTCGGGTCACGGCCCGGGGGTTAAAAAGAAGGTCCCCTTCACCCCGAATAGTCCGAGTGGCGCTGGCTACCACCCCCAAGTGCAGGAACCAACAAAAACCTTCACATGAATACCCGAGAAAGTGGTGGGGAAACAGCCCCGCCGGTAGCGTAGTGGTCATCGCGCCAGACCGGTATTCTGGAGGTCGTGAGTTCGGATCGCACCCGGCGAGCATTTTTTCACCACTTTCTTTCTGTCCCGAAAATTTCATCTGTTTCTATGACCTACCGCATTCTCCCCTTTGCTTTCCGAGGTTTTCTTGACTGCGAACCCTTATTTCTCTCTCTCTCTCTCTCTCTCTCTCTCTCTCTCTCTATATATATATATATATATATATATATATATATATATATATATATATATCGATTTTCTTGGCTCTGCATACTGCACCCTCGCATTATAATCATGACCGCCTTATAACCGAGCACGAGGTCGTCGCGGGTTCGATTCCCGGCCGCGGCGGCCGCTTTTCTGATGGAGGCGAAAAGCAAAACCGCCCGTGTGTACGAGATTTAGGCGCACGATAAAGATCCCCAGGTGGTCAAAATTAATCCGGAGCCCTCCACTACGGCGCGCCTCATCGCCTGCGTTGCGTCGGCGCGTTGAACCCCACAATCAATTAATCAACCGCCTTATAACGGAGTAAATACGGTATGTGGGAAACACAAATATGTGGGCGCCATGCGGGCGGTAGCGGACGAGCTCCTAAGCGGACAGGATACATTTACATACGCATACAATACACTAGAAAACGAATCGGAAATAGTGTCGCCGCTGCAGCTCAAAGGTATACAGCCCCGGACGTTTAACGCAAAGTCTGCAGATTAGGATCTTGCACAGGATGATCACATTTTCCTCATTTTTTTGTGCATCTGATATAAAAATCTCCCCTGAATTCGGAAAAAAAATTGAAACCAAATCATTTCCTCTATACCTCCTACGGTGTTCGTAAACGCTGGAATTCTCTTCCTAACGTGTACACACGATTGTGCGTGCGTGCGTGTGTGTATGCGGGCGTGGTGCTAAGATAAATGTGAAGGAATGGCCGAACATGGCCTGCGGAGAAGCAGCACAACGGAGCTATCGCCAACAAAGTAAGTATGAACTTGAGAAGACCTCACCTCGAGAAAGGAAGGTGAGCAGGTCTTTAACCTTTACGAACGCAATCTGGGCCGAGAACAGTAAGGTTGCACAGCGCCCTCCCCAAGGGAGGCTCGCACAGCGGTGTTTGACTCGGACAACTCGTTTGAACGGCAGTAAAGTTCGCGCGGCGCCGTTCCGCGCCACTCGGACTGCGCTGAGGGGGGGTCCGTAAAGCGCCCGATTACGCGGAGGCTGCAGCGAGAAGACAAGGCGCAAGACGGCGGCCCTTTACGACGCACACATACCGAGACATCTCTTCCCCTGCAGGCAGAAAGGCCACGGCTGGGCAAGCCCGTGAATCGAGGGCCGCCGCGCAGTTATGGGTCCCGCGGCTCTGGCTGACTCGGAAGAACGTCAGGAGCTTTTAGTGACCTTATCATTGCGCCAGGTTACAGCTTCGCCCACGCGAGCGAGCGAAAGAGCAGCTCACACTTTCCCAGCGCATGCGCAGAAGCGACGCTATACCTTGGCGCACGGGGTGATGGGGGGTCTTCTGTGAAGACGGGAAGTTTAACATTGATTTTTTTTGAACTGGTGTTTGTGGGTTGCCTTTGCGTTGATCACCTGATGTACTCAATTATTCAAAGTATTGAAAGAAAGTTTAAGGAATTGATGGTTATTTAACTATTGAGGGAAAGGTCAGAGCCTTGCTAGTTAAAGCTTTGTTAGTTTAGAACAGGGAACACTAGGCGCCATGCACCGTATAGGCGATCGAACTTTGTTAAATAGGTATGATACCGCATCAGTTTGCAACGTCTGTTCCCTCTTTTGAGTGTTTTCAGCTATTTTATGTTTCCTGCTCAACCTCTAGGCTCCGCAATGGTTTCTTTTTTTTCTTTTTCTAGTACGAAAGGTTGCCCTACAGCGTTTCATTGCCGTCTCGCACATCAATAAATCGGTGCTGCTTGCTGAAATAAAATAACACTGGAGTGGCCTACAAAATCAGATCATGGGTTCTCCCCAGCACTAAACATGCCGGTATCCCAGCTTGACGAGCTGGAGATCATGCGTCCAGCTTGACTAAGGCAAAATCCGCCATACAAGATTAACAGGGGTGGGAACAGAGTAAGTACATGGGTTTGGAAGCAGACCTGGGAGCAGGAAAAATTGCCTTTTGTACCAGGCTTGCAGCAGCCAGAAAGGCCTTTTGGAGCAGGTTTGGAGCAGCAGGGAAGTCCGTTTGGCAGGGGGCTGGAACAGGCCGCTGTGCAATCTCCTTGCCAATTTCTACTATATCAGGTGTTCAACGGTGCACTAGAACCTACTCCGAACCAAGCACGCAGTTCTTGCTTTATACCCACCGCGGTGAATCAGTGGCTAAGGCGTTGTGCAGCTGAGCAAGAGGACGCGGGTTCGATTCCCGGCCGCGGCGGCCGCTTTTCTGATGGAGGCGAAAAGCGAAAACGCCCGCGTGTTCGAGATTTCGGGGCACGTTTAATTAAGATCCCCAGGCGGTCAAAATTAATCTGGAGCCCTCCACTACAGCGCGCCTCATCGCCTGCGTTGCGTCGGCGCGTTAAACCTATCAATCAATCAATCAATCAATCAATCAATCAATCAATCAATCAATCAATCAATCAATCAATCAATCAATCAATCAATCAATCAATCAATCAATCAATCAATCAAGCCCCTGCAAGGAACCAAAATGCTCTGCGAACCCTGCCCCAGATCTACAGACCCTGCACTACTACATTAACCGGTAGATTACCAACTGTCCTCACTTTTAGAGGATCACATTGATAGATAGCATTTTCAAATATCCCTCTTTCCCATCACCGCCCCCCCCCCCCCCCCGCAAGAAAAAAAAAACATTCCACGTCGCACTGTACAACCGAGAGAGAGAGCGAACAACTTTATTGTGCACCCGGATTGAGGTCGACGACCTTAATTATACAAACGACACCTAGTGGCACACCACACGTGCGATGGGCGGGGCAATGTAAGCGCGTCCATCCAGAAGGGTTTCAGGCATGAGCTCCGCTTGACAAAGGTCGTGCCGCACAACGGCGTGGTTTTTGGTCGAAGCCAAAGTGTATGCCATGCCGCTAAAACACGTTGCATTCGGCGCAGGGAAATGACAGGGCCTCTGTGCACAAGTGCAGACACGTGGAGTGTTATACGTCCCGAACATTCAGCGTCGCGGAAACGGGCCCTTTGTTTCATTGGGCTCTAATCAACGAGTCCTATTACGCATCGATAAACAGTGTCTTTCTCCCAGAGGGCTACGTAACCAAAGCGTGCCCGTGTTTAAACATAGCAGAGCAGCCGTTACACGTGTAGCCTGCACGCCCACGAGCATTTACAATAGGCGGCCGTCGTCACCAAAGCTAACACGCGGGTTGGAGTGGACGTCCGAGAAACTATCGGGCCGACCATGAGTCTTTGTTCGCAGGTCCGCTGAGGTACCCCGCGAGCGAGCAGCTTCACGCGCCTGGCGCACACATCAAACAGCGACTGTATATAGGCCGGAAATTAAATGCCCAATGAACACTAGTTTCACGTTACCTGCTACGAAGAAGACAGTGATAGCAGGTAACTCCAGCGCGACGACGCTCACGTGTTGCGGACAGGGTTTATGCAATTATACGCTCACTCCCAATCCGACTGCTGAAAATTCAGGATTTCGCAGGGGAACAAACGGTATTGGCAGCAATGAAAAGAGGCTCTTCAAGAAGAAAAGAAAAGCTGTGGTTGATTCCTCCGTCATAGGAATCGGTAAAATAAGAAAGTGAAATGTGCAGCGAAATCTGCAGCCGAGCATGATTTGCGGGTCGGCGGCTGTCTTGTGGGTGTGCTTCGCGAGCGACGTCCTGCAGGCGGGTCGCTTCGGCAAAGGTGTACTGGCGTCGTTCCCGTGAAGGATATGACGTCAGTGAAATCTTGGTGTATCCCGGCATTGTACACTAACGTGTAAAGATATGAAATTCGAAAACGAACAACCCTACATATAGCATACACTTTAGTACTAAAGGTTGCTTCCCCGCAAGAAGACGCTGTATGCAGAGATGCACCCTTTACAGGCCGCTTGCTTCGTTGTACTGGCGTCATTTCCGTGACGGATATGACGTAAGTGAAATCTTCGTGAATCCCAGAATAAAACCGTTTCCTGTTAAAAAAAAAAGCAAAATTAAATTCGTTCCACTCAACGTGAAAGTTGTCGGGAGTGCAGAGTAGTGATTCGCCATAATGGGCTGTGGCGCCGTTATCCGCTCATTGCTATCACCCATCACGCTCTTCGCCCCCCTGCCTCACTCCTCTCTTGAAGAACGCAACGGAGGTTTGTCCAATGCAATTCAAACTTCCCGCCTTCGCAGTGCTCACGCGCCACCTGCCTGAACTGCACCAGCGGTAGTTCTGTTATTTTTGCGCTTGCTTTACCACCTCCCCCATGTCCCAGCGTTGCACTGCCACTTCTTCTCGCTTACTACCACAAAAACCAACCCAATCAGTATTCCTAACTAAATGAACGCGGGCGCTGCCTGTTAATTACGTATATTTTGCCTCAAATGTACTCGCAGTTTTCTTTGCGCTTAACAACGGGGGTTGTATGACAAGCGCCAGCGGTTAACGATTACGCGTTTACACGTTACAGCCAAGGAGGTTAAAAAAATTTGCAATTTTTTTAACCTCCTTGGTTACAGCGAGCTACGACGACAAGGCGAGCGCCTGAAATGCCTGAAACTTAAAATGCCTGAAGAGACATGGGAGCAGGTAGACCGTAACATGAATCGACAACATGGTATTCCGGTACTGCCGAGGCATTATATACACACGGTGACGACGCAACCTGCTCACCTGTTTTTCTCTTCCAAGCGGCAGGACCTCGTTAGGGGCCCTCTAACGGGAGCCCAATTCGCTTCTCGCGAAACCGTGCGCAAAAAAAAAACAAAAAAACAAAAAAAAACACGCCCATTGCATCGCAGCGGTTACGGAAACCCTGAACGTAGCAAGATCGCCCTCGTGAATGGGAGTTTTCTAGAGAGTAATCATCAGCGGCCCTTGCGGGATAACGTTGTGTTGTTTGTGTTGTGTTGTTTGTGGGGTGGTGCTGACGCTTGCTTGCGCCAACCCACTAACTGACGGGACTGTTGCTTCCATCACACTTCATCGGAAGAACGGAGTGAAGTGGAGTCAACGGCAGCAAGCGTTGAACTGAACGCGCGCAGCGCGCTACCCGATTTACATTCAAGATTGAGAGGAGAGGAGACGAGAGGAGGAGAGATGCGCAAGCGCCGAGCATGCGCCGCGAAAGCAGAAGCGAGAACGCGGGAGAAGCGAAAGCGAAGTGCACGCAGCTGGTACGAGAGAAGAAGTGGCGGGAATATCGCGCAGCTGTGGGAGAGAGGGAAGGAGGAGAGTTGCGCATGCGCAGTGTGAGTGCGGACGCCGACGCGGGACATGCCCAGACTATAAGATGCTCCGCACCTAAAGAAGTTGTGTTGGCACGCAGAGCGCAACTCCTGCAATGAAGAAAGACCTAGGAATTTACACGCGTATTACAGCCAAATGGATTAATTTTGAAGCGGGAAAATAAATTAAGAAACCCAACAATGAAATTAGGCTCCCATAACTTGAAAAAGCCATTCCATCTCGCCCTAACCCGCCGCGGTGGCTCAGTGGCTAAGGCGTTGTGCTGCTGAGCACGAGGTCGCGAGTTCGATTTCCGGCGGTGGCGGCAGCTTTTCTGATGGAGACGAAAAGCAAAAACGCCCGTGCGTACGAGATTTCGGCGCAGGTTAAAGATCACTAGGGGCCCTATTATCGACTGCACAAATTCCCAGGCAATTCGCGATGTTTTTTTGCGTAAGCACAACGTAAGCAATTAGTGACGTGATGCACGTATAGCTCTGACGAAATGCAGTATAATTCAACGCTAACTCATTAAGATCACAACCAAGGTATCAAATATTGCGCATAAAAGATACAAAAACACTTGGAATCTACTATAAAAATTAAGGCGGTAGCTGAGGCTTGCAAAAGAAACACATTTCTGCAGGTCAAAATTGGCGTCAACAGCACAAGGCGATCGAGTAACGTTGATCGAAAAGCGAGCGAAAGGCGGATGTCGAGCTAAAGAACATCACACAATTGTTTTACCGTATCTATTTATTTCTTTCAATCGCTTTAGTAACATAGTTGGGCTCTCTGCTTCAATGCAAGCTTTGTTGCGTTATCACCTTCCCGGCCGCCACCGCCGCCACGCCATCGTCTGCTGCCATGTTACCGGTTATGGCGTGATCAAAGAAAAAGACGGTCGCGACAATCGCTTGTATGACACATAAGAGCTGCGAAGCGCTACGCCTGATAACCGCGGAGCGCACTGATGTCGCCGATTCACTCATTCGTCAAGCTCGACTTCAATTAGCGCTGTAATGAACAAAAGTCACTTTTATTTGTACATTTTAAGTGCGAATGCACTTTATAAGCGACCCCAAACCTTCCACCGCCGGCGGCGGCGGCGGCGGCGGCGTCCGCAGTCCTCCTCTCCCTAGCAACGGCGTGGAGCGGAGAGGAGCGTCGGTAGCAACGGCGCGGTGACGTCACTTCACCACGTGACCGCGCTCGCTCCGCCTCCTCGCCGTGGCTGCGCGGGTGCGCGCCGCTCCCCGCACCGCTCCTCGCGCCGTGACGTCATGGTATGACGTCACAGCGCGCCTCCTCTCCACAGCAGCTGCCGCGCACCTCTCTCTCCACCGTGACGTCACACTCTCTCCTCTCCCCCTCGTTCGGCTGCAGCTGCCGTGCGCCGCTGTCCCTCTCCCCTTGCGCTCGCCTCCTCTCTCAGCCACCTGGCTCGGCGCGCTCGGCGCGGCGTACCCCCCTATATATGCAGCGATAAACTGCCAGACCTCCGTGGGTCGGCTGGCGCGCGCTCACGGGCGAATGCCAACGGATTTTAACTTTACTCCCCCTCATAGCATCACCCCGTGCATTCGCACTTAACCATGTTCACCCTCGGGGAAATGCTTGGGAGTTTTTTTCTCTTGAGTTCGATCATGTGACCCAGAAGCTTACTAGGAGGAGCGTGGACAAATACCATGCATTGGGTTCTCTTTGTCATGGAGGGGCTTGTACTGCCCTCTTATGTTGCGGTTACGCCAAACAAATTTTTATTTTATTGCCAAACATAAAAGCGATGTACTGGACGTTATTTGTATGCTCCGTGATCGCTGACTTGGAAACAGTCGAAACTATCATTTGTTTTGGTAGAAAAGACTCTTTAAACCGCGCGTCACGCGAAACTGCGCCTGCTGCAAGTTCGCGGACATTTCGCGGCGCCGAAGGTCGGGGAAATTTTTTGCCCTTTTTCGCGACAAAAGCAGCCGCCATTTTCAAGCTGTTACGTAACATTACGTCACTTTTACGCAGGCTGAAGTTGCTAATGCGCGACGTGATCGTTGCCGCAAACTATTTAAATTACGTCACGCCTTCTCAGCCAATCACAGAGAGGGCGCGTATTACAAATAGTATTGGTGTTGAATAGCAAAGACAGGCTTACGTTGTCGTGTCCGGTGCATTTAGTCTAGTTTTTCATTGCCGGGCCAAGAATTGTGCACTTCACGTAGAGAGAAATAAGGCAAACTTTAGAACTGTTGACAGTAAACGTCATGAAACGCGAAAATGACGAAGGCGCGCGCAACCGCTTTGTCAACCGGACGCACGTGACCAAAAGTGAAAGCCAGTCAGAAAAGACTTCCGGCAAATTCCCAGTTTCCCTGAGAATTTGTGCAGTCGAGAATAGGGCCCCTGGGTCCCTCGCGTGACGAAACCGTCGTCTGTCCCATTTCGCTTTTATCGCATTCGAGCCGCGCAGCATTTCCTTTAGATTCGTAGCGCGGGCGTTGGCTTCGGGCTTTGGCTGAATTAAAGTGGACTTTGGCTTCGCACTTTGGCAGTTCGGATTTCGGACTTTACGAAGGTGGATAACAGACTTTGATTTAACTCAGTTTGCACGAAGAAAGCGTCGCTTTTAGATGCGACTGCATCTCATTCACTCGCCTTGTCCCTCCATACGGCGTCGTTGTCCGTCCACACCCCTCCCCCATTCTCCTCGCGCGCGAGCTGCGCTCTCCGCCGCTCACCCCCTCTCCTCTCTGATAGCGAACACTCTCTCGCGAGGGGCATTGGATTGGATTCGATTGGCTTGGCTTGGCTTGGCTTGGCTGGGCTTGGATTGGATTGGATTTGTATTAAAGTGGATTGTGTTGGATTGTGTTGCGTCATAGCCGCGCCACGTTGCGTCATAGCCACGGCAGGGGGTTCACGGCTCGTTTCACGCGATGGGAGAATCAACCTAACGGAAACAACAACGGAACCCCCTATGCGTCGCATCTACACAGGGGTTCCCGTGAGGGGAGGTATTTCTCTTGAGAAAGGGACAGACCAAAGAAAAGCCGAGTTAAAGGTAGTGAAGACGGCCAGCTCCTCTGTTCCTTCAGTTTTGCGAAGGTTGCCGAGTGTTTTTTTTTTTTTTTTTGACAAACACTGATGTTTGCACTTTTCAAGCTTGGGCTTGTCGCCGTGACGCAACGCGACGCACGCCAACGTTTGGCTCCTCACTCAGAACCTAGAACGTGGCCCTTATCACGGTCGAACAACATCGTGTTTATCAATAAGAAAGTTCAAATTAAAAAAAAAGCATGTAGAACTCTGACTCGTGTTATTTAAAACTTCAAATATCTAATGTCAATATATTAACAAAAAAATTCATTCAACTCAAGCACGAAGCAAAAGAAGGAAACAAAGAACACGACTTCCAAATAAAGAATTTTGCTTTCTGCTTGTGCGGCTTGCCGAAGTCAGCTCAGCGAACAACTTGGCAAAGGATCATATTGCCTTTTCGTGAAACACCCACGCGGTTTTTTTTAAATGCACAAGATTTGTTACATCATGCGGCTGAATTTTTTTTCATCTCTTAAAAAAGAAACAGCGCCTGGATCATAACCACGAGCGTGAGCAAAGCGTGGGCGTCCACGCCCTTGTATCCCGATCGCTGGATATTGTCCCCTATAATTTCAGCTCTCTTACTACCGAACGCTCGCGCAGCTTATGCTATGTTCGAACTACCGACGCAAATGCCATATCGTTATCTGTGGACGTAAAAAAATGTGGTTCCCTCTTCAATAGGAACGGGCAAAACACGAAAGTGAAATGTGCCTTCACAGGAGCAGTTGAATGCTTATTACGCGTCGATATGAACTTGCACATCGCTATTTATATTTCGTCGGTATGGCACCGTTATACGCATCAACGTTAGACACTGGATTGCACACGCCGGAGCATTGCTTAAATCCGACTGAAACCGCAGGCGCTCGCAAACCGTCCGTGCGAACGAAACCAAACGGGTTGTCAGCGAGTCGTTTGGTGAACACACGGTCCGCTGCAGCGAAAGGAGCAGCGGACCGTGTCACGAGCGCGACATCCGCAAGTCGGCTTCTCCGCAGCTTACGCTGCGCGTCCCCCGTACACGTTGGCGCTGGCATCGAGGCGCCAACTGCCGGCGCTCATTAGCGTCATGATGCACTACTTGGATTCGCCTCTCCTAGATGGCAGCACCATCCTAAAGGAAGGATATAAGGCGCGTTTGTCGCCCTATTTACGCATCTGTTTATACCGCAGTCGGGAGCGCGTTTCGTACCTGCCGTTGCGGCGAACGTGGCCTCCGCGATCGGCTACCGGCGGCGCGCAACCCGTGGGCGGCCGACAACCCATGATTTCCTCGGGAAGGGAAGTACAGCAGCCTAATGTGGAAGTTCCTTTTGATGCCAGTGCTGGCTGCTCGGCCGCCTTTGCCACTACCGAGGCACCACATACATTTATTTTTTATTTTTTGGATGCTTGGGGGTGGGCGGTTATGATTTAAAGCATGCAATAAATCTTAAATTTGGTGCCAATGATACGCCGCTTAGACAATTCGCGCCGCCTCTTCGCTGGTTGCCTCTGAATCGCTGGCCGGGAACGCCGTTTCGGCTTTGTCAGGTAGGCCGGGAGCCCGTCAAAAATCCTTGGAACGGCATCCGTCCGAAGCCTCGGTCTCTCTCGCTGAAGCGACACGACCACCCCGTTCACGGTGTGCTCGTCGGTTCTTACAACGTCGCTAGCATTGAAATGCTTTTCGCAAACCCGAACGTTCTTGCTTTCGAAGTTGAAACCGCCAGCTTCCAACGGCGGTATAGCTCTTTTCCACTGCTCTCGAAGTTCGGCGCTACTTGGGAAACAGAAGAGCGACGCCTTTTCCTTGTTGCTTCGGCATCCGGAGCTGCAGCACACAGCACGTCTTAGGCATTGTGCATTCGAATCTTCATGCCGTCCACCTTGAACGCGGCGCACGGGCACATGAAGTTCGCGTGACGCTGATGCAGAAACTTTGGTGGAAGGAATACCACGAGCTGCCTCCACACAACGCATTCGAGCTGCCGCCGTTGCCAGTGCGTTCCGCGTTCCGCCGGGCCCCCCTAAAGCGTGAACCGCATGGACCGTTTTTTCACATGATTTGCGCGCGTCGGCGTTGCGCGTGCGTTTTTTCGACGCCCGCGTCGACGATTCCGCGCCCGCATCTGCCTTGGCTAGATTTTGACGCGCGTCGCGCGCAGCAGTGGGAGGAGCCTGGCGACTTGCGCCAATGGGGAGGCGCGCGCCTCATGGCGGCGGTTTCAAAGCACCCGAGACAGCCGGCTGGCTCCACCGGGGATCTTTAGGCTTACCACCCCGGCAGATATTGCTTGGGCGCATTCAGTAGCGGCGCGGATGATGTTTTATAGTACCGTTTTCACCCACAGTATAAGCTCCTTTACCGCCCAAGCAACTTCGTGCGTGTCTTGAGCGGCATTTTAGAGAGCGCTCAGAAGCGTTCGCTCGAGCTCCCGACGCCACTTCGTGGCCGAAGCCGCCGCCATGTTTCCGCCGCCTGCCGCGCCGCGCGCAGCGTGCGGGTGGCTCCGCGGCAGCGGTAGCGCGCCTGTGGCGTGCGCGGCGCGTTTTCGCGAGCAAAAAACGCTCCATGCGGTTCACGCTTAAGACAGCTTGCGCCGCGTAGCGGCCGTTCTTGGCCCCATATCAAGTTCTCGCATTGAGTGACGGAGAAGTTTCGTGACCAGAACGATATTAAGGGACTCTGATAATACTAACCGGAAGTCGCTACACATTCGCACTGCTTACTCGGAAGTATACATACCGGAGTCACTAACTAACCTTTCAGAGTAGCGCCACTGAGGCACGCACGTCAGCAACGGCGGCCATTTTGGTGTTTATCAGTGTTTCCAGACTGCCACTTCTACGGCCTCGCCGCTAACTTTGACCGGGTAGTTTGTAAACAATGCTGAAGACGCAGGAAAATTACTTTTTTTCGGACACACGTTGCTGCTGAAATGCTGCTACTACACGCGGTACCTTTGATTCGCGTTCGGAACGACGTCAGTCGCGCGCAGCCGCAGAGCAGGGACGACAAGCTGAGTCTACACTATAGTTGACCGAATAAAGCGCATAAACCACATAATGGCGGCGCCCATGAACCGTCGCAGTATAAACGAAAGTCACGTGATGCGAATTCACCAACCATCATTGCGGCGCACGGAACAATTAAGGAAAAGAGTGCCGATACTCTGCAGTCAGGACGCGCGCGCTGTAGCAGCCATTCGCTAGCCGCGCTAAGCAAGCCGCGCACGAACGACGACAGAAGGTAACGAAGAGTTGTGCATTATATTCTACGGGCGCAAGCTCACGGCATCTTAGGCAGCCAACGGGGCACTCGGATCGAAGTAATAAAGATGACGCACGAATCGCCTCTTCCACACCGTAGAAGTACAAACGCCGTTGCACAGCAGCGGACCTGTACACAAGAGCGCCATTTCGATCGGCTCACCGCAGCCACTGAGGCAGTAAGTGCACGCAACAGCGAACAACTACGGGTGCGAGCATAAGAGTGATGTTAGCCCGTCGCGCGGCCGGGAACAAACGAAAACGCTCGCGGGGCTTCGCACGGAACGGGGGCCCGGAGAACGTATACACCGTAGGCCAACAAAGTGGGCGGTGTTGCGAGCGCCTACGTGGATGGCTTTCCCACGCTGCACCGAGGCCCCTTATCGGTCCGAGAACAGGCGCCACCCGCGCAAGAGCTCGAGCGTGCCGACGTGCTCGCCGGGAGAGAAGAAACAGATCGCCCCAACAACAGATTAGCACGCATCAGCGACGCTCCGCTGTAGCCCGAATGTTTAGGGCGGTGTCGAGTGGCTGGCTGACGTGGGAGTTGCGAGCAGACCAATTAAGGGGGAAATCAGCTTACCGCAGTCAGACGGCGAATTACACGCACACAAAAGCGGCCGGCTCATTATCAGGCGTGTAGATAAACCAGCTACTAATATCTGTTACTAATGGCGCACGAACGCACGCCGGTTAACTAAAACGGCAGCTCGAAAGACGATCGTTCCACGGGACGCGGTGAAGGAATACAAGCACGGAAGCGATGAAGCGCGCCCGGGATGTATACCTTGCACGTCGATCGGTTTCGCCGCGCTCTGCTGCGCATCGCTGCGGGAGTGAGATCGCGAACAGTGCATTAGCGATAGCGACAGGCTGGTGCAAGATTGATGCGCGTCAGCAGATGTGCTAGACGAGGACTGGGGGAACGAGGGGAGGGATTATAGCCACGTCTGTCCTCTTGCGTGGTTGCATTACGTCACACTTCACATACAGGCCTTGGGACTGACCGCAGGCTGCAGTTAATGTCTTGGTTCGAATTATGACTGCCCATTGCGAGACTCGTCAACGTACGTTTAAACGTCGTGGTCCAAAGAAATATTCTTATCGATATGGGATGCGCAATTTCTCTCGTATGGCTTCAGCGCTCGTAATAAACGAGTGTCATCGCGACCTACTAGGAAGTTAGAAAGGACGTCTTGCTCCCCGGCGCCGGCATATGGCGATATAGCGTCTATACCCTGTGCCTCCAGCGAGACCGCCCAGGCGCGAGCACGAAGCCGCACGAACAGAACAACGCGCACACGCGCTGCTTTTCTTTTAAGACGGGCGCTTCGGGCGAGGTGAATGTAGACGTTGCGTCGGACGGTGATAAGTGGCGGTAACAGGAAACATAGTAGAAAACTCCAGCAGTCGAGAACGCTAAAGAGGGAATAGAGGAAGTAGTTCATCTCTTTTGTTGCGGGAAAACAGGAGATTTGAAGCGCTAGGAAAGAAAATGGGGAAAGTTTGGCCATTTTCCCCGGGAAATTATAAACCAATTCCAGGGACAATTTTGCTTCAGTTTCTTTATTCCATATCACTTTTAATATTCCTATGTTCCACAAAAAAGAGACAATACTGTCCCTATGCCCTTTTCCGTGTTCTTGACTTTATAATATATATATATATATATGGTAATTAAAAACAGATACAAGAGAAAAATATTACAAAAATTTTCTGGCGTTTCAGGAAGAGGACTTCATCACAGAAGATAGAAATCCCTCTTCCTGAACCGTCAGTAAACTTTTATTTTTGTAATGTTTTTCTCGTGTTGTCTGTTTTTCCTTACCATAGTTTCTCGCGCTTTGTGAGTTTTTTGTTTCCAGAATACATTATATATATATATATATATATATATATATATATATATATATATATATATATATATATATATACAGTCGAACACGGATATATCGAACTCGAAGGGGATCGCTAATTAGTTCGATATATGAAAAATTCGATATAAAAAAATAAAGGCCCGGAGACCTCACCTGTGGCGGACGATCACCTACAATCGGCGCATTCAAGAATGACAACTTATTTCGCACACACGATGCAACGGGATGTTTTATTTCCGTGAAAAAAAATCGCTTATTTTGGCCTGCTTCTTCGTCTTCGAAATGAAGTTGAAGACGCTGGTCTCGATCTTATCGAGGCTGTCCAGGTGCGACAGCCCGGTTCCCTCCATGTCGCCACAACAACGTCGAATCAAGACGAACGCTGCTGCCACTTCGGCGGCGGAGTACGCGCGTGTAGCTGCCGCCTCGTTCGGACTATCTTCGTCGCCACTTGAGCTGTCGGCCTGGGCATCCTGGGTCCCTGCGACCGCAGCTACAATGTCCTCGTCAGCGAGGCTCGCAACAGCCTGAACATTGCAGTCCACTTCCACGAAATCGTCGGCAGACACTTCGGGTGGAACGGCAGCCGGGAAGAGTGTCGACAACTCGCGAAACGCGTCGTCTAGGCGCTCTTCGTCGCCGTCTTCACCGGTTTCCGCAAGTTCCGCCGTCACGAAGCCTGCCTTCCGGAAGCAGTTGGCCACTGTGTCCGTCTTCACGTCTCGCCAGGCGCCCGTCAGCATTTGAATGGCACCAAGCAGGTCAACCTTCAGCTCGGTGCCCATGCGGAGGTTGACCAGCAGCCTATCAAGGAGTCGCCTCCTGTAGCCCACCTTGAAAGACTTGATGATGCCCTGGTCGAGCGGTTGCAGCTTCGCTGTCGTGTTGGCCGGCAGAAACTTCAGCTCGATGTTTTTGAGCTCGCAAGTGGTGTGGTGGGCCGAGCAGTTGTCCACAAGAAGGCAAGCGCGACGCCCCGACTTGCCCAACTCGACGTCCCACGCTTGAAGCCATTCTGTGAACAGCTGACGCGTCATCCACGCCTTCTTGTTCGAGGCGTAGCGAACGGGGAGCTGCTTACAGTTCTTGAAACAGCACGGTGCCCTTGCTTTCCCGATCACAAAGGGCTGGAGCTTCCGAGACCCATCCATGTTGGCCGCCAGCAGAACGCTCACGCGGACTTTACTCATTTTTCCGCCATGACACGTGCTGCCCCGGACGTCGAGAGTCTTGCTCGGCAGCATTTGCCAAAATAAACCGGTCTCGTCGGCGTTGAAAATTTCAGCGGGTGAAAACTTCGCCGAGATTTCCGGCCACTCCTTCGTCAACCACTGCTGGATGTCCTGGCTGCGTACGGCTTCGCTTTCGCCGGAAATGGTTTTGCCGACGATGTTGTAGCGTTGCTTAAATCGGTGAAGCCACCCGGTGTTGTCGCCGAAATTGTCCTCACCCAGTGCAGCGGCAAACCATTTGGCCTTAGCCATCAGCATTGGCCCATCCACAGGAATGTTCTTCGCGCGCACTTCTAAAAACCAGGCATAGAGTGCCTTTTCTACTTTCCCGTGGGCAGTAGCACGCACACGACAGGCTCGCGACGTTCGCTGCTCCGCCGCCTTTGCCTTGATATGCGCCTTGTTCTTCAACAAAGTGCTCAGAGTGCTGCGTGGCATCCCGATATCGTCCGCCACCGTCGAACTTTTTTCGCCCGCCTCAACACGCTGTATGGCTTTTAACTTCGTCGCAAAGTCAAGGTTCCTCCGCTTCTTGACGCTGGCCATTGCTACACGAGAAGTCGAAAATTCAAGCAGTCCGCAGCGCCTTCGCACAGCACGCACGCAAAAGAGGAATGCGGTGGTACGCGACAATTAAGGGAAGTGAACTCCGCCAACAAAGCGCACGCGAACAGTCGCGATGACGGCGATGGCTACCCGGGCTGCCTGCTAGGGCAGCAGCGATGTACGAAAGGCGCGAGCTGTGGTTGGCTGATCAAAACTCACAAAACATCAACAGCAAAAAAGAAAGAAAAGAAAAAAGGAGGAGGCCGCCGGCGCACAACAGCACAGTCCGAGCCCCCGAGCCCTCACGTTTTTCAAGCGTTTCGGGTGTCGGCGGAGGCGCTGTTACGCGAAGGTGGCTAGAGTTCCTCTAGCTCCCGCAGGGAGCTAAGAGTTGCGCGACCGACCGCCATCTTTGTTATCCGGATTGCTGCGGGAAAGCCGCCCGTCGCGAGTGTAGGAGCCTCGCCGCCACGCTTCCGACGGCGGCCCACGCGCGGTGGGGGCGCTTCGGTCGGCGGCGCCTTACGGCGGCTACGCTGGATTCCTGCGATGTCGCTCACGCTTCTGCTGCTGCTGTTCCTGGGCGGGGCGCGGTGCCGCCCGCGTCGGCGGCTGCGGCGCAGCCGTAGTAAGGTGGTTAGCCACCCTAGCCGTAGTGGGGGCTTCTCTGCGCGGCATGGATGACCGGAGTGTCGCAATCACGGCGGCGCGTGGAAAAGGGTCGCGCAACTCTTAGCTCCCTGCGGGAGCTATATACAGGAACTCTAAAGGTGGTGAAGGTCGCCGGGCGCAGCCAGTGCCGAAGCGCACCTTCCGGCTAGCGCGGCGTTCGATATATCCGATGGCGGGTAAAAATACCGTTCGATATAAACGTGCGAACTTCTATACTTTTACAAAGGATTTTCAAGGGGATAATTTACGAGTTCGATATAGCCGAAAATTCGATATATCCGTGTTCGATATATCCGTGTTCGACTGTATATATATATATATATATATATATATATATATATATATATATATATATATATATATATTATAAAAAGCCCAGAAAGTGAAGGAGAGCACAGTCGCCCAGATAGCCGAATTGGTAAGGCATTCGACATGAAATCGAAAGGCGTGGGTTCGGTCCCCACTCTGGGCGCGTGTTTTTCTTTCTTTCTTTCTTCTGTATGTTTAAAAAAATGTTTACTTCCTTAACCGTAGTAAAAAAGAAAAGAGCCTAACCACACCCCTATGCCTCCTTTGGCGTTGTAGACTGCTGACCTAATTTTCTGTATATATATATATATATATATATATATATATATATACATTCTGACGAAGGCTTCTCCGAAGCCGAAACGTTAATACATTTTCGTTCGTTACCCATTAGTCTTCGCTTTCACTGTATATTTTTTACCGGCCCATCGTACTTCATTCATACGCTATATATATATATATATATATATATATATATATATATATATATATATATATATATATATATATATATATATATATATATATATATATATATATATATATATATATATATATATATATATATGGTCTTTGCTGAAACGTTGGCAACAATCGTGGTCGCTACCTTGTTTGAAGTTTTCGTGTGTTCCCTACCATCTTCCAAGTTGTATTGCTCCCTTGCTCCCTATACATACATACATGCATACATACATACATACATACATACATACATACATACATACATACATACACACACAGCAATCTCTCGTCAACTCCATCCGATAACTGCAAATATGGGTTCAGTCGAAATATTTACCTCTTGTAGGTGCTATGTGTTGCCACCCCCCCTCCCTCCTCATACCTCGACACGTTTCTTCGGGAAAACCCGGATATCTCGAAATCTTGACAGAGAGGACACAAGGCAAAGTACATAGCAGACAGCTGATAAGGCCACCGTTCGAACGCTTAGCTCCCAGTACGCGCCGAACGCGGTCGTGAAGGGCAAATGCACGCGGAGATACGGGAAGAAGCCGCGGGCTGGTCCCAGAACGCGGAAGGGGGTTTGCACGCTTTGTATACGCGACACACTCTGGCGCAATCGCAGCGCAGTTTCGTTATCCAGGAAAGTGCAGAAATAATTAAGTTCGAGGGTTGAAGCAGCTCCGTTACTGCCTCGTCTTAGTCCGGGAAACTATACGCACTGGGAAGTAAACGCGCGCGAGGCAGATGGTTTGATCGGTAAGTGGCTGCCGGCTAACTAAATCTCCAGCTAAATTGGTAGGTGGTGTTGATATGCGGCGAATAGGGACCCGCCCTGTGTGCCGAGAACAGAAAAAAAAGGCCCAAAGGAAATCTGAAAGAAAACTGCCGCGTCTCTCCCACAAGCCCAAGCGCGCTGCAGGCACGCACGCACACACTCACACAAGATAAACACTGTACTCCTCGAAATCGGGTAAACGCTATCGCGGGTTGTTTACGAGAATCGCACTTGAATGTGTACAGACAAGGGAAAACACTAAGGACAGGCGAGACGACACGAGCAAGCGAAGTTCTTCCGCATCTCGTGTCGTCTTTCATGAGTGTCTTTCCCGTTGTTTAAACACTGAATTGCGTGCTCGGAAAGACTGCACATCTTCTAGCCACGTTTGAAGACATCGCGCGGGCACTATATATATATATATATATATATATATATATATATATATATATATATATATATATATATATATATATATATATATATATAGGATGACGGTTGAGGCACAGAATTTCTGGATCTGAGGGCGCGATACTATGTTTCCCCGGGTACTCCAGCCATCGGCCATACCATGCTGCATACCCCGGTTCTCGTCCAGGGCGACAACCGACAAGATCACGCGCGTTCACTTTCCACGATGTCGATGCGAGGGATATACCTATGTGCGAAGCATACGTTTGAGTGTACCAGGGTTTCCGTAAGTAAAGAGAATCTAAATGGCATTTTGTCCGACATACAATCCGCATGGTCAACAGAGCTGTGAAGCTGTGAAAGTCGACCCAAGATTACGCGGCTGTTGCTCATGATTATGACGAGACGATGCAGAGATATAAGAAAGCCGGTGAAAAAAGTCTCACAGAGAATTTCAATGCTAACACAGAGAGTAGCCGAAGCGCGCGGTTGGAAGTAATGTTATAATCAAGGGGCCCTGCAGTTCCTCTGTCGCACTGCTTTGCCGTCGGATTGTGTAGTTTAACCAGGAAACCTGTTATTTATCCATTTAACGGACGTCATTTGAACTGTATTGACTGATTGATAGCAGGGTTTAACGCGTCGACGCAACGCAGGCGATGAGGCGCGCCGTAGTGAGGGCTCCGGATTCATTTTGACCACCTGGGGATTTTAACGCGCGCCGAAATCTCGAACACACGGGCATTTTCGCTTTTCGCCTCAATCAGAAAAGCGGCCGCCGCGGAAGGGAGTCGAGCCCACGACCTCGTGATCAGCAGCGCAACGCCTTAGCCACTGAGCCACCGCGGCGGGTCATTTGAAATATAAACCATGAAATAAGAATGATTCACTGTTTTTGGCATCCCTTTCTGTCGGGTTGATGTCATGTGCCAGCTCTTCATACGTTTACTATTTTTCTAATTTTAGCACTGTGCTCAGTGGCATCCTCGTGTGTATTAAGTTTCCCTTCTTACAGGCTGTACCTTATCTACATCATCTGCTTCTTCTCCTCCAATCTCCTTTTAAGGCACCTCTACAGACTGTAATTTACTGTCTACCTATGTACTTGCTACCTCCACCCCAGGGCTTCCGGAAGACAGACAATTCCCTGGGCACTGTCTCTCCCCACGAAAACTGCCGAACCGCTCCCGAACTGTCTTTCTACTTCCCAAACGTCCCATCGTTCTGGGTACACTTGCCGCACAAAGCTGTCAGTTCAGAAGCAACGTGAAACACAACCAAAAGTCAAAACACTACACTTGACGCTATCGTAGATTTGTCTGACATTCCTCTTCGGTAACCCGTACATCTGCCCCGAGTTTTTCATTCCAGTTTTTTCCTCCGGTTATTATTTTCTTTTTTGGAAAGCACCATAAGCTAGAAGCCGCTTTACGAACCGTCGAAGTTAGGCAGCAACACTGCGTGGTTTTCAATGTCGTTTCAGGCTATCTCCAAAACCGAGTGTAGGCTTTTTGCCTCGTTCCCTTTTACATTGCAAGACTCTTTTGTCAACAGAGAAAACATTTGTACGACTGGGATCCCTTGGTTGCCATAAAAAAGCATTTGGCTTATTTGGAAACTGCTACATTATACAGTGCTTCCGAATTTCGAGGAATTTCGCGTAAATGGGCGTGTGAGCAAGGAGTGAGTAAGTGAGAGAGAGAGAGAGAGTGAGAAAGTGAGAGAAGTAGAGGGTGAGTGAGTGAGAAAGTGACAAAGTGGGTGAGTGAGAAAGTGAGTGAGTGAGTGATTGAGTGAGGGAGGTTGTGAGTGAGTGAGTGAGTGAGTGGTGAGTGAGGGAGTGAGTGAATGAGCGAGTGAGTGAGTGAGTGAGTGAGCGAGCGAGTGAGTGAGTGAGTGAGTGAATGAGCGAGTGAGTGAGCGAGTGAGTGAGTGAGTGAGTGAGTGAGTGAGTGAGTGAGTGAGTGAGTGAGTGAGTGAGTGAGTGAGTGAGTGAGTGAGTTGCGGACAAGTAGGACTAGTCTTGCGAGTGTCACCAGAAATTACAGGGTCGGATCGCTTGGCCGCCAATCAGATCGGCGCATTAGCTGCACCGCCAGGAAGCCGCGACTGCTGAAAGGGTTAAAGGGGCACTGAAGTGAATTTGTCAAGCTCCCGGTTTTGCTTGCACTGCGTAGCCTGGCTCAAATTAACACACTTTTCATCGTTTATCCGGTTGAGAAGTCGGTAATTATTTTATAAAGAGCGAAAGAAGAAAAACTACCATGCGCGGTCTGCGGCGGCCGCCCCAACTAAAGGCTGTGACGTCGGGAGGAGATGCACCTTGATTAAACGATGTCCAAGGTTAGCATTCAAACAAGTTTCGGTTTCGGTTCTGTAAAACAACATGCTTGACATCCGACGGCATCGTTGGATGGGCATTCTTGATATCTAAGTAATCGTCGTACCGCGCTTCTGTCCTGTTGTCGGCTGTAAAATGCCCAAGATAAGCCTCCCAGGACGGCTTGGAATCGTAGCAATCACTAGTCGAGGCCTACGCAGTGGATGAACGTCCTCCGCTTCACCGCAGTAGCTCAAATGTCATCCGCTTTTCCCCCATATTTGGAGCTTGCCTCACTCATGCCTGTATCGTACAAAGCGTGGTCGCACCAGGCCAAGGGTCTGCTAATTCTGGCCTGTGCACACTGCACGCAAGCAGTCGGTGCTTTGGCAACAGCACGCCAACGAGAACGCGCTAGCGTGTCAGTGTCAGCCTGCGCGCGTTCTGTGAACTAGTTCGTGGAGCAGTGAATGTTACGGGCCAAAAATGGCGAAGTCAGTATACAAAACACCGTCCGAAAAAAAAAATCACCTTACAAAAAATATACCCTCGGGGATTCGAACTTGTGACTTGTTAAATAGCATACCTAGCGCTCCAGAACACCCGGCACGGACCCGCGCTGCCAGCGTTGCAAATATAGGGTATATAATATATAACCAGTTTACGCTTTTATTTAGTTTCAGCATTTCAAGCAGCTTAGGTGACTATTCGTTGCAAAGCGCTCGTGCAGTAAGCGTCCCCTAAATTTCTACAATATCCCACGTCTAACAATTGCATTTCGTTAACACAGAAGCGTTCGCAGATGCGTAGTCGTGCTGCCGACCACTGTGCATGTTCACCCAGCGCAAAAAAAGTGCTTCGTGCTTCCTAGTTTTACGCTTTGCGGTAAAAGTATCAGTTGATTTTATTTCCTTAGTGCCTATATTGACTTCGCTGACTCTTCTCTCGCCTTCAAGTGGCCTTAGATTTTCCTACTAGCGTACCAGTCAGCGACGCAGCGTTATAGTGTGGAGCGACCTGGACTCGGAGCTTGATACAGTGTAAAAACTAACAAACTAAAGAAACACACATTCTTCCATTCACAAACGTGTCGTGGCTTAGTTTCAACTCACTGAACGAATTGCGGCGACCCGTTGGCGGCCGGCGGACTAAACGCTGGGCCGACTGACCCTGCCGGAAAGTCGGCGAGCCGTGCAGTAGCGCAGTCAAGCCAAGTAATCTCCTCCTGACGTCACACGAAAACGCCACGCGAGGATGCAGAGAGGAGGACAGTATTTTGGAATTGATTTTTCTACTAAATAAATTCTCGTACACGCGCTCCGAATGGTCAGTACATGGCCTATTGAGTCCGGACTACAATTTGCGCTAGTAATCCCGCAATGTTTACAAATGACTTCAGTGTCCCTTTAATATATCTAAAATTACAGCATAAAGACACTTCAGCGAAGGTGCAAGGCAGCTCGAGGCGTGAGCCACGGCAGTTTAAAACGTTGACTGCTGGCGCTGATTGGCTTGGACAGTGTCCAAAGTACGCTGAGTTATTCAAGGAGCGAAGGAAACCAGTGCTTTCTCTCCGCGTCTAGCACAACAGTGCCGTGCATTGAAAACGCGGCCCTCCGCAGGAAACGGGGATGAAAGCTAAAGAACAAAACGTGCGCCCATGAAGAAACTGCGATAACAAAAGTTGCCAGAATCGTTTGTTACGCGCACAGAGCGAAAAAAGAACAGAAAATGAGAACGCAGGCATAGCAGGATGTTTCGCAATGACTACAAAGGGGACATTAGGCCTGCCAACCCGTCAAAGCTTATATAGGTGCCGCATCCGCAAATAGCTAGGCGACGCGGGTGTCCTGAGTAACGGCAGTGGATCCGAAAGGACGCCTTTCCGATTTAAAGAAGCGATCTTGCGCGCTTTACAAACAGCCAACTCTATTGGAAGGGAAAAGTAGGGCGCGAGGGCGTAAAAAATCGGCGGATAAGCGTGAGCTCTGCGCCCCGAGTCGGGAGTCGGAAAGAGACCAATTTTTTTCTCGTCGAGCCCGTGTGACAGTAGGCTTCCCGCCGAATTGTGAAACGAGGAACAATAAGGGAGCAGCAAAACAAAAAAAAAAGCAAAAAAAAAGAAGAAAAGTTATCTCCTATTTCCGTAGTAGACCCCAGCTCCCACAGCCGCAAATGCGGTAAAATATTGCCTCGCCCTTTTACAAAAAGCCCGGGTTGGGGAAGATGTCGGAGCAGAAGCCTTACAGAGAAGTCCCACCACAATCCCGACACTAGGAAGTTTGGTTGCGTCGGTATAAAGCGCCAAATTTTGCTTCCAAACACCAAACGTACGAAAAAACTTGGGTGCTTGAGCAAGCAACTCCACACTCCATAGATCACCCCTCGATGCGAAGCGAAATAGAAATATCGCCCGCCTCCTGGTTGCCAACTAGGCTACCTAGGTATCTAGCTGGTATGGCATTCGAAGCGTATTCGCGAAGTCGCAGGTTCGGATCCTAACCTGGGAACATGTTTTGTCCCCCCCCCCCCCCCCCCCCTTCTGTGATATAAAAGACTTGAACGCACTTCAATGCCGACGACCGGTAAATTATTTTGCTCCTTCCTTGGCGTACTTGACTGCTGGCTGTGTGTGTGTGTGTGTGTGTGTGTGTGTGTGTGTGTGTGTGTGTGCGTGAGAGAGAGAGAGAGAGAGAGAGAGAGAGAGAGAGAGAGAGAGAGAGAGAGAGAGAGAGAGAGGGGCGGGCACTGTACGCTACCGTAGTTCGAATCTGTGACAACGATTACGTGCTTCACGCCATCCATTCTTTACACTTTTGCTGCGTACATTCTTTAACGCGTGAGCGTATATGCCCGCACTGTGAATATTCGGGTCGCGAGGATATGAAGCCAGTCATTCAAGGGCGCATGACATGGGCAAATGAATATGACAGCGTTTCACAGCATCGGCATGTGCCGGAGGCAGCCATGGAAGAGCGTCGCTGGATAACGTCACTCTGTCGGAATGTGAAGCCCGTCAGCCAAGGTCGTAGAGCGAAAAGATGCCCCGCAGCTGTTGCCCAACGCGTTGCTTGGCAACACCCCGGACAGTCAGTGTGTAGCGCTGCAAGCCGGTGCTTTCTGTGCGCGTCGAATGCTACCGCGCATCACGGAGCGGCGCTCCCCATGCCGGAACGCTACCACTCGCATTCGCCTTCACACATAGAGCTTCGCACTACTATACTCGGTGACAACTTAAGAACGGCACCGGAAGTTGCCGCTGTGCCTTATCACCGTAGCCGGATGTTTCTCCGAGCGGCGCAAGTAGGGCTTTACTGGGAATGTTTTGAACATGGCGTGAGCCGTTCCCGTGATTTTTTGTACTTAATATGCTTATAAACGACTCCGGTGACGACAAACAAACTGCGTGAGACAAGGCAGACGATATCACGCATTCATAGCAAACCCCTTTCAAAACGCGCGCGCACTGAAGTCACGGGTCCGGCGCTTTGGCGGAGTGATACACTACATGAGGTGGTGCCGTTCTTGAGTTGTAACCGAGTATATATACTTGAGCGAAATCTGTCGCTGCAGTCGCGGGCCGTCGTGGGCGCCGCCATTGCAGCTAGCGACGTACCCCGCCTACTTGGCTTGGCTTCTTTTTTTGTTTCGGAGACAAAATCAATACAAAAGGGTAACATTTTTTTTCTTCTTGTTCTTCTAAATGATCCCTGGCAAAAAACCTTTCTGAAGCTTCAATTTTATAATAACAAAACAAATTCGATTAATCTTCTACGGCAACATCGCTGCTTTTTTAGCCGAAGCCAACTTTTCAGCCTGTTCGTGAGCCATGCCAAGGACAAGTGGAACGTGCCTGCCCGGTACATGACGGCACGCTCGCTGAAGCGGGGCTCCCCTAGACAGTGACGCCACGTTTTCCTCTAGTATATATTAGTATGAAACTCTATGCTTTCACACAACGGCGTTTAATTACACGAGTAAGAGTACGTGCCCTTATCATGAAGATTCGTGTGGCGGGTGTTTCAAGCTCGGCGATAAAGACAGCATAGCGACAGCAATGAGGTTAGCGGCGCCGCTACCGCGGCGGAATAATGTACGTGGTTGCGCTGTCTCGAAGCGGGCTAAAACTAAATAATTAGACAAACAATAATATAAACACTCAGAGAACAATTAGGTAAACAACGACGGCGGAAATGACAAAAAGCGGAATCGTTCACTTCGCGGAAAGACCCCTTAAATATTAAGCAGTTTTTTTTTTTACGTAGCGCGCACACTGTAAACGAACTACATTGAAAAAAATTCGCGACTTTCCCCTAAACAGTTCTTCAAATACGCGCGCACTGAGCCAAGCTCAAAGAAGCTTAGCGTTCGCTTTACGTAGTTAAGCATTTAGGGTGAAACGTAATACGTAAAAAAAGGAACGCACAATGTTCCCGGAATGCCATCGGCATTTTTGTTCTTTGGGTACAAATAACGGCGCTTTATAGGGGTATCTCCAAATTTGCTAAACGACTTCCCAAGTAAAATCGAAAAAAAAAAATAAAACCCCGCCACGCGTCTCAGAAGGTGAAAAAAAAAAAAAAAACGCTTCTAAATAGAACAACTACCAGGCCAAATACGACAGCTGTACAGGACGTACAGAGGTTTATGGTAAAGCAGGATCAACATAACAGATGTTTTTTTTTTTTTTTTTTTTTTTCACGTCGACAGCATACTTCGCGAACGAGCTCATTGATAACAAAAAAGTGCGACCGAAGTTGAGCGCTAATCTAATAGAGAAACAAAGTCGTTTGATATTTTCCGCGCGAGTGCCCTAAAACGCGGCCGCTAATGAGCATAAATAATTAATTGCCCCATTTTAATTTACCTTCAGGCCGCCCGGTTATACAACATCAACAATGGATTCCGCCTAACGTTCAGAGCCAGAATCGCATTAGCTATTACGAAGTTGTTCCTCCACCCTTTCCGTTACCTGCACTGAAGAATAATTAATCATTCACAAAATCCCTTGCTGTCTTCTACAGCATCGGATTCTCAGCTGGGGACACAAGAAGAAAACAAAAACAAGAAACAAACTTCAGGTCACGTGACTAAGAAACAGTAACAAATATCGTTTCTTCTAAACAGAATTCCCAATTCAACTGCAGCGTAACCTCCCTAAAGTCGGTCCCCGACATTAGGGCGAAACAAAGTAATCCGTATTATACCTTCAATTACAACTGCGCGAAACATGGGCGTCCCTAATGGGTCTGATTAAATAAAGCGTATTTTTCCCCTTTCTGCGAGCTGCGTGACGTCTTTTGTTTTTTGTTTTTAAGAGGCTTCAACTCGGGCGGGTATTTCCCCAGAACGCTGACAGCGGTTCTGCAATTCGGCTGCAAAATACCCCTTGCAGAATGTCTTTTTTTTTTTTTTTTTTTTTGTAGCGTAAGCTACACTTGCCGAGGTTGAGCAGTTTCGCGTGGGCCGTGAAGGGCCGTACTGCGCAAGCGCGAAGAGCATCAGATTGAATTGGATTTGGATTTAGATTGGCTTGAATTGGATTTGGATTTGGATTGGATTAAATTGGATTGTATTGGAAATCCAATCCAAATGTAGTGCGGGTGCGTGGAGAATTGGGTCTCCACATTCGCCAGTCGGCGCATCATTCCAGAGGAGTGACGTCATTGCCACGGCAGACACACTGGTGCCGGCGCGTGCCCAGCTGTGCGCCTCCGTTGCGCAGTAGCCAAGTCTGTCACTGCGCCGGAGCCGCTTGATAGGCGCTTCGCGTGGCTCCTGGAGAGCCGTGCTGCTCATGCGGGAGGAGCAGTGACTGGACTGGACTGGACTGGATTGGATTTGAAATCGTTTTCGCAGCAGTAAGCATGATAATCAGCCAATCCCAGACAACCAGGAAACCTAAGAATAACCAGCTGAACCTTAGCTCACGCTCAAGGGCGTCCGCAGAACTTTTTGCAAGGGGGGGCATCCATTAGAAGGGGGGGGGGGGGGGCGGTGTACGGTTGGATAGCACCAAAAAGGCGCTATTTGTGGTTACAAAAATTACGAACAGCGAATTAGAACCAGACTTGGAGAATATACATTGGATTTTATTACCGAACAAAGAAATAAAGTTAATAAAAAAAATTCAAAACGTTACTGTCACTTTGTAAAGAAGAGTGGTCAGTCTCGCTTCGAGAGGGTTCTCGACTCGCGCTAACTGATCGCTAGCATACAGCACAATACGTTCTTATACATACAACTGCAGACGCCTCGAGTTTTTCTGGAAAAATTGCGAGATGACATGTGATGAAGTCTGTAGAAATGGCTCACACAATAAAGATACTACTGGTCTCCCTGACTTTCAGTGCAGTACAGGCGTACAAGCGTTTTGAGGGGCTGATTTGTAGGTTTTGTTTCGGGGCTTCGGTGGTGCCGACATTTTGCAATTTCGAAGGATAGGGTGTACAAGGTGATGGGACGGCACGGGACATGGAGGAAAGAAAAGGTTCTCCTCCATGGCATCGGAGGATGTTACACTCTCCGTACTAAGTGTAGCGGTAAAGATTTTAAGCTAGATATACCTGCAAATTTGTCCGAAAACTGATGTTCTTGCGGTAAGACTGCATAAATCTAGAGCTAAGAAAAACCAAAACAAAAAGAAACCTGAAGCCTTTCAGAATTGTTCGCCATCTTAAATAGCCAGCACAGGCAGTCTGTTTCACTGCCGTCACATGACCAGCAATGTCAGTCGGTCGGGCTCTTCGATTTACAGTCAGGGCACCGTGGAGAGTCCTCGGGTAGTCCGAGGATTCCCCGAAGCCATAGGTATACATGGGAAAATCTAACGCCGGACTGCTTCTCGGGGAGTCCGTGGCGAGTCCAAGACTGTAAATCGAAGAGCCCCACTGTCTAAAGTGCAATGTTGACCGCAGTCTTGAAGGGCGTTCCACACGGATACGCAGGACCTGAGTGTGGTAATCATTTGAGTAGCATGGATTGTTGGGCTAGTTGGTGCACGTGCATAATTTAAAAAACTTTGCGCTAAAGGGCGGGACAAAGGAGAGAACGTCGGCGTCATTCTCTGCTCTCTTCCGCCCTTCAGGGCAAGGTTATTTTAATTATGGGCCAACCAAGCTGTGCAGCTTTTTTGTAGGACGCCCATGCTCACGCTACGTATATCCTGGCATAGCCGAGCTAAGCCACTGCTTTTTTTTTTTTTTTTTGACGGCATCTCCAAGCAGGTGATTTTGTACGGGATCCCTCTTCGTTCTGCGTTTCGAAATGCGAATTCAACGAAAAATGGCGGAGCCCACGGATCACCTCGGTTGCACTGAACTTGCGAGTGTAATTTTCAAAGCGGAAGTTTTCTTAGTGGGACAGATGAAGTTCTGTAGAAAAACTAACGCACTTTCCCGTAGACCGGTTGGTGGACCGAAAAGCTCTGATAAGATCTCTGGACACGCGAAACGTGCGTAAAAGTGGGCTTCGATTGGGTGAACACGGTTACTTGAAAATCGCGAAAAAGAAATGGTTCTAGATAAGACAATACAAGCATCGATCATGAAGAGGTACAATAGTATACCTTTATCTCGTCATTCGTAGATGCGTTTGCTTAGTGAACGAAAAATCGTCGCATGCGTTCGTTTATCATTAGCGGTTTGGTTCTTCGAAAGTTTGACGATCCTGGACGCACTTTTAGCGAAGGTTTTGACGCACTTTTAGCGCAGGTTTTGACGCACTTGTGACGCAGCTTCGATGTGGGAAAGCTTTCGCGCTTCTCTTAATTTTCTTTAGCACTTTCAGTCACGAATTATTATATTCACTGCAGAAAAACTCCATACTTGGAGGTTTAGCAGTGTCAAGTGTTAGAGGTAAGAAAAAAAGGTTCAGTCTCTCTAGAATACTTATTACGCAAATGGCGTCGCGTCCACATACGGAGACACCATTACTCAATCCTGCTTTTTCTTATAAAAACAATAAATACCCTGAGGCAGTTTACAAAAAAAAAAGTGGTGAAATAATAATTTCTGCACATGAAACGGGGGTTTTTAGCCTTTGTAAATTATTTACGCCACAGTAAAAGAGAACTCATGACGGCAACACACCGGAGCTCCCACAAAACTTGGTGTTAAGTTCGGGCTCCGCATGTAATTAATGAAGGCCGCCGGTGGCCCATGTATTGGCGTCGCCTCCGCTGGTGGCTACTTTCCCGTGTCCCTTTCATGTAGCCGCGCGGACGCCAAGTTCGGAGCCGCGGAGAGCTGTTGTGCTCGTCCTTTTGTGTGTCAAAGGATGGGGGCGATTAGCCTGAGTGCCTCTGTCGCGTCGAGGGTGGCAGGGTCATTCGGCATAACAAGCTGACGGGCGGCCAGATGATCGTATCTCTTAGTGTTGAAAGCGCGCGCGGTGTAAGTTTGGAAAATCTTCGACTCCTGCGGTGGGCGCTCTTCGTCGACGGGTCGTTCGCCTCGACGATGGTCGCCTCGGCTGGCGGCGTCTTTCCCCGTGGTCTGTTCAGGTGGGCGGCGGCGCCCTTTAGTCTGGGAGGGAATTAGCAACCCTCATTGTCCCGCCGCTCGCGCAGACGCACGCTTCGTGGGAGGCGTCGCGCGGAGGGAGGTCAGCCGCGCGGGGACTGCTCTGGGCCCTCGGCTTGGATGTTGTGCAGATGCCGCCCGCTGAACGTAATGTGTGTCCACTTGGGCCACATATGTACTGTGTTTGCTTGTCGGGTGCTATGGCGTTCGCGGGAAACGCACTATGAGTGTGTAAGAGAGAGCGTTAGGTCACGTGACCGCAGGTGGGGACATGTATGTGATTGGCTGTTTCCTGTGGCCAATCAATGGTTTGTAATAATTGTTTTGAAAGGTTTTTCTCTCTTTCTTGAACGCCCCCTTTTTGGAGGCGGAGTTTTTGCTATCAAAACCAGAGTGTTGGGTTTTGTCGGGGGTCGGTCGAGAGGGGATCTAGCTTAGTATAGATCTCGGCCGAACAGGCTGCTGCTGTCAGAGTGACAATGTAGCCGTCACCCTGACGTGATGTAAAGTTGGAGTCTTTGTAAATAATGTAAATAAACCTAATATCTACCAAGGAAGGCAGTCCTCATCCCTCACCCGCTCCAAGCATCGGTCGTCGGTCATCGGAGCGAGTCGAGATCGTCCTCTCGGCTCGCGCATCAAAAGAACATCACTATTTCGCCTCCATCAGTTCGCCAAGAAGATGGAGAGGCGAAATTTAACTGGCGCAGTCGACAGGATGACCACGACCATGGGCTGGAGCTGGTGGGGCATTCCGGAGAGACTCCTTCAACGCAAGGTTCGGCTCCGACCAACGACGAGCCAGACTCCAAGCATCGACGGGGCGACACCTCAGCGGGAGGCCTCGTGAGTTTCGGCTCAGTGCGGCAGCAGCCGCGATTCAATGGCAACGGGGCGACACCTCAGCGGGAGGCCTCGGGGGCTTCGGCCCAGGGCGGCGTAAGCCGCGGTTCAACGGGGCGACACCTCAGCGGGAGGCCTCGTGGGCTCTGGCCCAGGGCGGCGTAAGCCGCGGTTCAACGGGGCGACACCTCAGCGGGAGGCCTCGGGGGCTTCGGCCCAGGGCGGCGTAAGCCGCGGTTCAACGGGGCGACACCTCAGCGGGAGGCCTCGTGGGCTCTGGCCCAGGGCGGCGTAAGCCGCGGTTCAACGGGGCGACACCTCAGCGGGAGGCCTCGGGGGCTTCGGCCCAGGGCGGCGTAAGCCGCGGTTCAACGGGGCGACACCTCAGCGGGAGGCCTCGTGGGCTCTGGCCCAGGGCGGCGGAAGCCGCGGTTCAACGGGGCGACACCTCAGCGGGAGGCCTCGGGGGCTCTGGCCCAGGGAGCACGGCCCCATCCCAGCGGCGAGAGCGGCGCATCGAGTCCACGAGCTGCTGCACCAGCGACACCGCGACCCGGCCGAACCCGGAGCGGGCACAGGTGGGCCCTGATTTGTTTTCTCCGGGTTCACCATGGCCACTATGCTAACGGGATGTCGCGGCACCGACCGGAAGGTTAGTGCCATTGTGCTCGAAATTGAGGAGTTGAGAGCTGAATTAGCTCTCAAAAATGCCCGGCACGCTTTGGAAAAAGCAAGGCTAGCGGGTAGCAGGGGCGCGGGTAGCCCGTCCGTGTGGACGGCTGAGGAGCTTAGCGCTCAATTAGCCCAAGGGAGAGCGGAGATCGCTTACGAAAAAGCGAAGCTCCGCAGGGTTGGTAAACTCGAGGGGGATACCAATGTCTTCACAGTTTTTGTTCCCTCGTGGGCGCTTCGAGCGCCACGGGATGAGGAGAGTGGGGATGTAGTGGAGGTGGCCGAAGCCACCCCAGTTGTTGTGCAACACGTTGGCGTCCCCACTGCTACAGATGAGATCATAGAATCTCGCGAGACGGAAGTCTTAGCTGCAGAAAGCATGCTCATCTCTGAGGAGGCAGAGGAGGCGCAGGGGTCATGCAAGGGCAGCGGAACGGCGCGCCTAATCGTTGAGCTTCCGTGCGCAAAGCAGGAATGTGCGGGCGGCCCGCGGCGTCTTGCGCGTAGGTCGATTCCGACAGGCGCGAGAACGCGGGACGCGGGGGCAGGTGGGGCGGCGCAGGTGCGACATCGTCGTACGCGCTACCGCCGAGTAGGGTGTTCCTTTTCTCCAGGGAGCAGAGGACACCGCGAGCCAAACCAGGGTTCGCGTAGAATCAGCTGGTGGCGCACAACACGGAATCAGTTTCCGTGCGACGGTCGGTGTGTGCCGCCGTGGAAGGGGGGTTGCGCTGAATAGTGTGCAGTGCTGGACAGAACGGGGTCAGGTTGTTTTGCGCACACTTAGTTGTTAGCGTGTTTTTCTCTGGGTGCGTATGGATCGCTCAGATGAGAATTATTTTTAGTTTTACCTGTACTGTCGTTCTCCCCCTTGTAGTTAGTTTTCTTTTTGTGTGTGCATGTTTGGTTGCGTTCAGCTGTCGTAAGGCGTGTAATTGGCGGTTTGGCGGTTTTTAACGCTGTATTCTTGTGAAGTAGATCCGCGGTTACAGCACGGTAGAGAGTTTACCTTGGGGTACAATGGCGAGTGCTGTCCTTTATTTGTGCCGTTGGCATGTGGTCATGGTGGGCCATGGAATGTGCAGGTAGGGTCCACTTGTGGCGCTTGTGTGCGAACTAGGGTCTGAAGTACTGAAAAGTGAACTTTCAGTACATCGCATGTGGACAGCGAGTGAACCGCAACCGGGACGAACAATCTGTGTCGCATTCCGAAAGAACCGGCGTCCGCGAGTGCGTGAAGAAACGCTGAACTTTCTTAAACGTTTTGTTATCGGTACAGGAGTAGCCTCATTCTGAGCGTTTGGGTTTTCTTCGGATGTTTTTTTTTTCTTTCCTTCGAGTGAAAGAATGTTCCTGCATGCGCTTAACGGTTAAGGATGGAGGGTGTCATGAATCCAGTTGTCAAGTTGTAACAGTTATACCCTTCGTGGGGTTGGTTGCCTTTAATGGTAGAGGGTGCCACGAGTTTGTTCTCACGGGCCCTGTAGTTGAGCGCCTTCGTTTATTGTTTGATGTTGCGCAAGCCATGGCTAGGCAAAGGCACTGAGTATGCCGTGTTGTATCTGTTTTTGGTGCAGTTGGCCGGCGCGTTGTGCTGTTTGAGTTGGTGTGTAGCGGGTTAATTTTTTTTGTTGTACTGTATTGTACCCGCGTTGTATTGTACTTGCGTAACGGCTTGAGTGTGTTTTTTTTTAGTTCTGACTCTGCCGTAAGACATAACCTGCAGGAGAGTTAATGTTGTACGTACAGCTAGTGTACGGACAACATTCTTAGTGCGGAGGTGTTAAGTTCGGGCTCCGCATGTAATTAATGAAGGCCGCCGGTGGCCCATGTATTGGCGTCGCCTCCGCTGGTGGCTACTTTCCCGTGTCCCTTTCATGTAGCCGCGCGGACGCCAAGTTCGGAGCCGCGGAGAGCTGTTGTGCTCGTCCTTTTGTGTGTCAAAGGATGGGGGCGATTAGCCTGAGTGCCTCTGTCGCGTCGAGGGTGGCAGGGTCATTCGGCATAACAAGCTGACGGGCGGCCAGATGATCGTATCTCTTAGTGTTGAAAGCGCGCGCGGTGTAAGTTTGGAAAATCTTCGACTCCTGCGGTGGGCGCTCTTCGTCGACGGGTCGTTCGCCTCGACGATGGTCGCCTCGGCTGGCGGCGTCTTTCCCCGTGGTCTGTTCAGGTGGGCGGCGGCGCCCTTTAGTCTGGGAGGGAATTAGCAACCCTCATTGTCCCGCCGCTCGCGCAGACGCACGCTTCGTGGGAGGCGTCGCGCGGAGGGAGGTCAGCCGCGCGGGGACTGCTCTGGGCCCTCGGCTTGGATGTTGTGCAGATGCCGCCCGCTGAACGTAATGTGTGTCCACTTGGGCCACATATGTACTGTGTTTGCTTGTCGGGTGCTATGGCGTTCGCGGGAAACGCACTATGAGTGTGTAAGAGAGAGCGTTAGGTCACGTGACCGCAGGTGGGGACATGTATGTGATTGGCTGTTTCCTGTGGCCAATCAATGGTTTGTAATAATTGTTTTGAAAGGTTTTTCTCTCTTTCTTGAACGCCCCCTTTTTGGAGGCGGAGTTTTTGCTATCAAAACCAGAGTGTTGGGTTTTGTCGGGGGTCGGTCGAGAGGGGATCTAGCTTAGTATAGATCTCGGCCGAACAGGCTGCTGCTGTCAGAGTGACAATGTAGCCGTCACCCTGACGTGATGTAAAGTTGGAGTCTTTGTAAATAATGTAAATAAACCTAATATCTACCAAGGAAGGCAGTCCTCATCCCTCACCCGCTCCAAGCATCGGTCGTCGGTCATCGGAGCGAGTCGAGATCGTCCTCTCGGCTCGCGCATCAAAAGAACATCACTATTTCGCCTCCATCAGTTCGCCAAGAAGATGGAGAGGCGAAATTTAACTCTTGGTGGCGGCCATTTTGAAACGATGTTTATGAGTGCGGTTCCGCCATTCCACATCACATGGTGCTGCTACCTTTCACTTCCGTAGGTTTCGAACATCAGCCGCACCGCTCTGCAGCATGAACTCTTTTCGTTTTCACGAGGAAAACGACGAAGAAAGTTGTGTCTCCATATGGAGACACGGTGACTGAAAGGGTTAGGAAGGGATGGCAAAGTTTATAAGTGAAGCCTTAGTATTCCAACTGATGGCGTCTCTAACGCGATAATACCCTGCAAAAAAAAGCCAACTTTCTCTGATGATGATGATGATGATGAATGATCGCGGGGGAAGTGAATGAAAAAATTACACCATCTTCCCGTAGGGGAACCCTGAGTAGTATGCGAAGCAGCCATGGGGTCGACTGAAGTTCCCATTAGTTTTCAGTTCGTCGTTTCCGTTGACGTTCAGCTCCGCGTGCCTTCGTTGTATCAGTAGCTTCTTGACGTAGTTTGAATGAGTGAAGGACAGAAGGCGCGTTCGTAGCACATGCTCCCGTCTTGGTTTGTAGCGCAGTGGGAAGAGCGCCACGTACCTCCCGTTGCGGCCAGAGAGTCGTGGGATTGAAACCGGGCGCCGCCTAACTATTTCTTTTTACAGTGGACTGCGCTGACGTCAGCCCAAACGCTGACGGGGCTGAAGAGACGCGGATGCGCAGTGGAGTGCGGACAACGACAACGAGGGAGAGGGGGGGGGGGGGGGGGGGGGGGACACACAAAAACGCTTCCCATGGCTAGAATCGGACCAGGGTCCATCGCGATATGAAGCCGGCGTCCATCCGACTGCTCCGTTTCGACATGGGAGAAGCGGTTTGGATTCGGAGAGGGGTGCATGGCGCTCAGACGACAACCGAAGAATCCGTCACGACAAAGCTTCGCGTTCACAACCATTGTCGTCGTTGGACGGAGGGGTGCATGATTTTCTTTTTTAATAGCGTTACTGTGCTTGGCGTGGTTGGTGATTTTTCGGAAGCGGTGAGCAGTCCACGTGTGAATCTCCCTGGCGAAGACGCCCCCAGATTCAAGCGCAGACAACGTGACATGCATGAACTGGGTGTTCACCGGACGCTGTTCCAGCCGTCGCTTCCCCGGCTGGCCTCTCGGGCGCGGTACGGGGAGGCCAGCGTTATCTGCCGTAAGATAACGCTAAGAGGGTTCAACTTAAATTGAGAACGATTCAGCGGGCAATGGAGCGGAAAATGATAGGTGCAACATTAAGGGACAAGAAGAGAGCGGAGTGGGTCAGGGAACAAACACGTGTTAAGGACATAGAAGTAGAAATTAAGAAGAAGAAATGGACGTGGGCAGGGCATGTAATGCGCAGGCAAGATAACCGCTGGTCAGTAGAGGTAACAGAGTGGATACCTAGAGAAGGCAAGCGTTGCAGAGGGCGGCAGAAAGTTAGATGGGCAGATGAGATCAAGAAGTTTGCGGGGATAACTTGGTCGCAGTTAGCACAGGACCGGGGTAATTGGAGAATAATGGAGAGGCCTTTGCCCTGCAGTGGGCGTAGATAGGCTGGTGGTGATGATGATGATGATGATGAAAGCCCAGCGGCGCAACTGGCAAGAATTCCAGCAGCAACAGCAGCCCCCGTACGACTTGGAGAAGAGCGAAAGAAAGCTTCTATTTAAAACTTTCACGAAAAAACCGAACAGCGCGAACAAAACAGGACGGAGGAATAGAAACACGTAGTACATAAGCGGGCGCTGTGTTTCTATTACTCGGTCTTGTTTAGGTCGCGCTGTTCCGTCTTTTCATGAACTTAAACCAACTAACTCGCACCAGAGTCCTCTTAAAACTGTCGCCTGTGGCATTTCGCTCGTGATTTCGTCGAGCGCAAAGAGGCAACGAGAGCAATATCTGGGTAGTGGCCACGCTAAGTGACATCCTTTAGTAGAGCCCGGATACCCCTACTCTATACTGAAGAATGTGCACCCGTCTTCGCCGGTTTCATTTTGTGTTCGGAGGTATAAATATCCAGGGCGCTTAGCGGGCTGCTCACGCGACATTAAAACAGACAGCCTTTCCCACGCGCCGCAGCACGTAAACGCTTTCGAACAGCTTTGCACTGAAACTGCGACGGCACGACGTTTCTTCATCTCTGGGTTGGCATTCGCTCCGTCTTTTATGGTCTTTTTCTGCAGCGATAAGTATGCTTGAGGGGTCCTTGAATTGTTTCGCGATGCTAGCGTATACGAATCTGAAAACAAACCACCGCTCGGTGAGATATGAAATGCAAAACCCATCCCCAATCGAGAATTAGACGAGACTCCCCTGTTTTGACGCGGAAATCACAACATTGCGCCATGTTGTCGGCTTCTTGTTATTCAGAACGCTCGTCGGGTTTCATAGAAAAATATAATTGAAGTTGCCCACCGCTGAGAATCAAACCCGGCCATTGGCGAGGAGGAATTCGCCGTGATTCTGCTGTTGACCTTTCAGTAGGCCTGGAATTTTACATAGAAGCTGCATGCAGACCAAAATGCGATGTTTACGCATACTGGGACTCACAATAGGTATACGAACGGCGCTAAAGGCCGCGCACATCAATTACACCCACGGGCCACCACCCACGGCCGTTTCCAAGAAGCTAATTTCTGCTGGCACAGAAAACAAACATCTTTATTGGGAATAAGCCACTGGTACGAGTCTTGAGTGCGAAGCGCCTTGAGCTTTCCCTCCTTCTGCGAGCATTTCGCCTGGATCCTCGTATCGTCGTATGCCGTTCCCGTTTAGGCTACGCACAAAGTTTAGCGACGGCATTTCATAGCCGTTCTTTTACAACGACCTCGACTTATAGGAGGGTCTGTTGCTAGCGAGGGTGTCCGCCAGACCGCGATAATTCAAAATCCTGCCAGGTAGGCTGCGTGCCAGGAGCTTGTGAGAATTCTTCAAATGATTTGAAAGGATTCGAGACGGAACTTTGCAGTATAGGGAAACGCAACTCATAAAAAAAAAATGCTGACAAAACACGCTATCCAGATAGCAGTGGCGCACGCCTCTGCTATCTGGGTAGCGTGGCACTCCTATAATATTCGCGAATAAACACACCACATGCGGCGAAACGCGCGGTAGGGTGGAAATGACAACAAAAAAAGTTCACTCGCCACCCAGGCCTTGCGAAATATAGATGACCAGCAAGACTGTTAAAAACTACTTCACCTGCTGATGGGATTACGAAAAGTGCTATACATTGTACAACTCTCCTGTACAACACTTGACAGTGGCACCCGGATACGCTGAGGGGCATTGATATCCCTTTGCGACTATGAGGGTAGAGACATTTTAATGCGTAGCATTCTTTAGCGAGTAACCCCAGCCAGAGCCGTGTAACGCCCTGCATTTCCGCAAAAATGCCGATATCGCGGAAGTTCCGCCTGTAATCATTATAACAGCGTAAATGGACATAGTTGGTCGAACGAAATTTGTAAAAACTAGAAAATAGCAAAAATACAACAAATAAAGTAAAATATCAAACCGTATAACGCCCTGTATTCCACAATACTGCAGATTTCGCGAAAGTTCCACCTGCAATCGTCATAACAGCGTACAATCGGTCCGACAGGATTTAGAAAACCCAAAAACTTTCCTGTAAAAAAAACTCACACTCAAGACAAGCGCATAAGAATGCTACGCATTAGCAGAAACTTCTCTGAATTTTTGCGGATTTTTTTTAAGGTTTTGCCAGAGCATCTGCTTTACGCTTTGAAGTTTACAACAGCTCCCCCCCTCACGTGAAATGGTTGTGTCAGCACTTCAGTCACCACCGTTTCTTTTAAAGTGGAAGTGTTTAAAGCGAAAGCTTTCTTAGTGCGATCGATGGCGCGTTCTGTCAAAAAACCAATGCATTACCCCATAGACCGGTTGGTCGACCGAAAAGCTCTTTGACACACGGTGCGTGCGTGGAACCGGGCTTACCGCGAAAAAGAAACGGTTCTATAGATATGACAATACACTCTTCGATCATGAAGAAGGTATACACCTTCCTCTCATACACCCCGCATCGGTATACATTTAGATCGCTGGTAGACGCGTTTACTTAGTGCGCGAAGAATCGCCGCATGGGGTCGTTCTTCGTTTGCGATAAGGGTCTTTGAAGGCTTGATGATCGATTGGACGCACCTTCCTTGCATTCGACGAAGCTTTGGCGCTTCTCTCGACTATCTTTAGGGAGGAATGGTAAACCTTGTTTCATCTGTGGAATCTGCGCTAGCGGTAAAAAGAGATCTCTGGAATTGCAATCGATGGCACACAACACAACTCAATCGAAACGATGTCTCGGTATAAAAACATTCTCTTAACTTTCGCATTTGCTCCGTTAAGGCCAGTTCACACTTGCGACGAAGCGACGCGACAAAGCGACGAAGGCGAAAGCGATCGCCACCGTTGCTGTTCACACTTGCACGCGACGTCGAGCGACGGGCGACGACTTTTTTGCTTTTCTTGTTATTGTCTCGCGCTCGGAGTGAGACTTCACGGGAGCTTCGCCGCTTGTTGAGACACAGCATCCGGGTGCTTTGGCAGGATATGACGTCAGGAAGTCTCGCCTCCTGCTTCCGCTTCAAAAGCGACGGCGCGACGGAGGCGAAAAAAAAAACGGTCGAGACCGATCGCTCTCGTCGCGTGACGAAAGCGATGCCAGGCGACGAAAGCGACAAATTTTCGTCACTTTCGCTCGCTTTCGTCGCAAGTGTGGCCCTAAGAGTTTTAAGTTTCTTTTCGTCGTACTGCTTGCGTCTCTCGGCAACGCGCTTTCCTTCGCCAAGTTGGGAATCGTCTTGCGGCCCTATGCGCCTGCGCTGAGCGCCCGGGGCACGAACCGTTGAGCCCTGCCCGGCCTAAGCAGAACGCGGTTGCGCATACTGACATTGCTGTTTTCTTCGTCGCTCGTCGTATACACGCTGCTCAGTACTGACTCTGCGTGGCCTATACTCACAGCCCCTTTATTACTTACTTTATTTTCATATGTAAAACTCTAGTGACCTCACTCGCCACGTTGCAAGCTGCAGTCATTGTGGCAGCCGGCGCAACAGTGACCTCAAAAGGAAAGCGTAGAATGCTACGTGTTTTTCGTGGTTATAGACTATCTGCCGTCGCCTCGGCAGCTGGCGCAGAAGTAATCTTTCACGCTTCGAACGGGGTTACGTCACGTTCTCCGCATGGTTATCAGGAGCGCGAGGACTGCTCCTCCAATTATTCGGTTCGGATTCTTGTCTTGTGCTCCCTTACTGATACGCATGAATGTGCGATTACAAAGATGTATAACGTAACCGCGTGTTGGTTCGAGCTCGCTGGCAATCCATTATCAACGCCTTTGAGCGCGAAAAATTTCAGACGTAGGACGTGAAGGACATGTCCTTGTCCTTGTGTTTCACATAATACGCCCGAAAGTTTAGGTGTTGATCCAAAGATGTGTCCACTTTTCTCTTCACTTTGCTGAGTGTCTTTCCTGCCCACGGACGACAACACGAAACAGACCGAACAACTACGCGCTTACATCTTCGATGTAAAAATCCGAGGACACCTAAACATTTTTTTTTTATGAATTGCGAATGCGGAAGCGTTAGGTTCGATTGAACGCTCAAGGGGATGACGTAGCCTCCACCGAATATGCCGCCATCGTGGGCGACGCCACTGAGCAGAAGCGGAAGCAGCCCCGTCAATAGAGAGTTTTAGCATAGCGTGCTCCGTACGCTAACGCTACGGCGGCGGGTAGCGGGGCGCGAATGGGGAGAGCAAATTCGTCACGGTGGGGTGGATTAGTTCCGCGCGGCCTGCCTTCGCCATGCCCGCTCTTTCCCTCCGCTCTAATGTGTGACGGTGCGCCTCGTGGAGGGTCGCCGGAGACTGCTGCGCCTCTGGGTGAGTCCACAGCGGTGTTGTACGGAACGGCGTTACAAGGAACGGCGTTCCTGGAACTAGTTCCTTTTTGGAGGAACGGAGGAACGCCACCGTTCCATTAAGGGTCGGTGGAACTGTAACGGTAACTCGTTACGTTTTTGAAGGAACGGCAGGAACGGCGTTCCTGCCGTTACATCGCTAGGATTTGGCTGTTTTTGATGCCAAGGCTCGAGTACAAAAATCCACAAAGCGCTACTGCGTTTCTCTTCCTATAAGATGGCCAGTTTGCCCGCCCTTCAGCCGTACGTGCTTCCTCGAAGGTCAAAGGCAGAAGAATAACCACGCAGCAGGCCGCAGCTTGTGCTCGCTTTCATGCTGGTTGCTTACGCGGTGTTCGACGGGTGAATAGCGTAGCCGCGAGAATGCTTTTCACCCTTCATCGTTTGTCTGGGGAGGCCAGAATACGCGTATGGCCGATAGAATTGTTCCCTGGCGGGGAAAGAATAGATAGTTTTAGCAGTCCGTCCGTTCTGTCGTATGCGTTGTTACTGGGTTGACCGGGACCCGGCTGGGCACTTCGGCATCCGTCGCGGTAGAGGTTCCGCGGGCCTGCCTTCGCCATGTCCGTGCCTCCGCACCCTTCCTACTCGCCCTTCCGCGCGCTCAGGAGCAGACCCGTCCCGGTAACCCCGGTAACAACGTAGCCAACGAAACGGACGGACTGCTAAACGGGATCCGGCCATTTCGGTGTCGGACATTTCGGTCCAGGACGCTTTGGTGTGGACATTTCTGTGCACGGACATTTTGGTGCACGACGTCTTGGCCCAGACATTTTGAGTGAGGGGATGTCCCAGGCATTCTTTGAACATTTTAGCTTTAATATTGTAATTTTGTGACTTGATATGATTTTACGTTCGAGACTTGTGCTTGCGCCGCCATTCGTGGAAACGAACGCTAAACCCTGGCGGAGTATTGCCTCGTGAAACCCAATTTCTGTAGCAGATGGTAAAAATTAACGTTGTTAATTTGGATCCGTTCAACCATTTTTTGTAATTTTAACATTCATAACAACAACCCTAATACTTTAAGTGTTACCAAAGTGATTTCCTTTCACTTCCCCCAACGGTGCAAGACGCTGCTGCTTTTAGTCTATCCCTCCGCCACCCCACCCCCCCACAGCAAAATTTCCGCGAAAAAACAACAACAGAAAAACGCGGTCGATTAGGCACGTGTGCATTTCGTTGTAATTATTCTATGAATCAATGTCGCCTTCGTTGCATTCCGTGTCAGTTCTACTTGAAACAACAAACAAACGATCGCACTTACGGTGGCGTTAGTTAGGGGAGGGGAAAGCTGAGCCCCGCCGGCAATCATCCCCCTAAGTAGAGAGAGAGGGGTGTCACTTGTGCTTCACCATTGCGTCGACTGGACTTCGAAAACTTGAAGACGACTGTTGCCGGTCTCGTCACACTAGCCTATTGATTTTTTTTTTGCTCCCTATAATGGGAGGAAGCGATGTATACCTAGGGTGCCCATGATATGCGCGACTTGATGAGTTAATTCCCAAGGGGGCGACCGAAGGCGCAGAAGGAGTCTCATCGGCATTTTGGGTGGCTTTTTGTGTCACATTATAGAGGTTTCGTGCGCCCATGGTGACTGTAAAGCTTTCTCACTGTTTTAAACGCGAAGTGTGCTATGTCATTGTTCTGAATGTATCACCCAATTCCTGCAAAAGCCTCCACTAAGAGGCTAACAGTATGTTCTAAATAAAAAATAAAAAATCACTGCGGTGACGCTTCGGAGACCGTGAACTCCACCACGCCAGTAGGAAACCGAAAATAATATGGCTGAAAAAGAAATCTGGTCGAGATTCGAGCGTACAGGCCGGAGGTGGGAGGTGGGGGGGGGGGGCGCTAGAACAAAGAATCAAAATGTGGTAAATGTAGGCTTGTAAACATTAAACGAAGGTTCGTTGTCCCGAACACAATGGGTGGAATTTGTATGCACAACCGGTAGGCGCTTAATCAGCATTTAGGACATTAGAACCTGCGGCTGTTTTCCAAAAGGCCCGTTTTTCCTCCCCGACAATATCCTATAGTTCATCTCACAAGCTACCTGCAGCACTGTGGAGGCTACATTGTTATCAATAGTGCGCCCGCTGCGGGCGCCTAATCCGCCGTGAAGGGGGTCCTGAAAGGACACTCCCTTCTCCCCTCTCGGCAAGTGGCACCGCACGGCCCCAGCGCCTTTTGTCGCTTCCTTCGCGGTGAGTTAGGCGCCCTGAGGGGGACAACAATGTAGCCTCCACAGTGCTGCAGCTAGCTTGTGAGATGAACTATAGACCAGTGTTCACGAATTCATTTTAGCAAAGCAGCCCAGCCTACGTAATACTCTTCACAAGGTTTTCTTCATTCTGGGGGGCTAGCTAATGTTTGTTACTTTTTGGATGTTGAGAGTGTGCATGTAATTTATGTAATTTGATGGTGTGTAATTTAAAAAAAAATACAAAAGAGGCGGTAGACCATCGTAAACAAGGGTAATTGTCTTAGCTAAAAAAGAGCGAATATAAATTAACAACCTGTCATAAATGAAAAAAAAAACGTGTGCTAAAGAATTCAATCGGCTGCATAACAGGTGTCCCCAGGAAGAGGTAATAAACAAAAATATATAAATGCAGAATTTTTAAAAATACCTTACAAAGATCGAACATGGCATCAATCAAAAAAATAAATTCACTGCTCCAGATTGTTGTCCCTAACCCACGTTAAACGGAAATAAAAATATAACGGCTGTCGCAAACAGACAATCACCGGATAATTTGGTCGCCGAAATGTCCGTACACCTAAATGTCTGTACACCGAAATGTGCGTGCAACGAAACGCCCGTACACCGATATGTCCGTACACCGAAGTTTTCGCAACGAAATATCCTGCACCGAAATGTCTTCGAGCCGTCTGGAGTTTGTCCGGTGCTCCTTGAAAAATTCGCCTAGGAGCGTTTCTTTTGATTATCTTTATCTCAAGATAATCTGCTGCCGGTGGTGTTAATATTCGTATAATATACGGAGTTCGATGTGAGTGTTAAATTTCTCACTTAATTTTGACCCAGGATTATCGGACACTATATTTTAATTTAAAAATCTAATTGTAACGTTAATGTAACGACACGTTCCAATTTTCGAAGTGGAACTGGAACGCGTTCCTTTCGCAATAAAACAACTTGTAACGGGAACTCGTTTCAAAATTGGCAAGGAACGAGGAACGAGCTTTCGTTCTTTTTTGGAGGAACGTGTACAACACTGGTCCACAGAAAAACTGCACCCCCCTCCGTCCAGCCCCCACGCTTCGCCGTTAGCAGTTCCCGCTGGCCCCTTAGCAACGATGACGGCGTTGGGCGTAACGTGAGGCCTAACATTAGGTCGGCGCTTACCCATGCCTTCCCCTCATATAGCACCGCCAGCACTTCGGGGCAAATCGGGACGTCAGGGCGGCGCACATCCACGTTCGCAAGGAATCCGAATTTCTGTGCCGTTTCACTGTCACAGACGCCACCACCGCGGCTTTCCGGATCAGTGAATTTGTCGAGATTACGCATTAAAAAATTTCGCCCTTGAAGGACTTTCCGGAACACGACACAACTGCAACATACTAAGTTCGACACTGGCATCCTTCCACGCGAGTGCACCACACGCGGAGAACACTTCCAGTTACTTCCCTCCTCTCATCGCATCAACCCGCGCTAGTGTATACGAAGCCGCTGAGCAGAGCTCCTGCGAATGCAGCCCAAAAATGATCGCCGTGCCCATATCGCCCGGAAGCAACACGATATGGTTTATATAAACGCGATTAGGAAGCATCAGCGGCGAATCAATAAACTCAATTTTGCCTACCCGGGCAAGGTCACTAGAACTTGGCGGCGTGGCCATGGTGATGGACGGGTGAGCACACAAAAATTAGCTAAAGCCGCAACGTTCATCAATTCCGCAAAGGAACGATGATAGCGCGAGCGGGATTTAACAGCACGGAGCAACAGATGACGTTGGGAGCTATACACCGCTGCGTAAAGAAAAAGAAATCCTCTCTTATTTCCTCCTCAAAATTTCTCGAAACACCCTCGGCTGCTAAGAGCATCCATTACTCTCCTGCACACGGCGACGATTTCAGGATAACGGATGCAAATAAAAAACTAGCAACATGAGCCTGCCGTTTTACCCGGAAACGGGAGAGGAGCTTTCAGACGGTGATTCTCAATACAACGGAAAAATTAAGCCAGGCAACAATTTTTTTTTCTCCTCCACGAACTGGGTGATGATCGCGGAAGCGGAGAAAAGTGTGTGCCTTTAAATCCCGAAAAGTATCAATGTCAGACATTCTGAGAGTTCAGCCGTATCTTCTGATCTAATACAAAGAGAAAAGCAAGGACAACAGCCAGCTGCGAAGCTACGCCCGGAACAAACTGCGCGCATCTTTTCGACAACACAACCGTAGCATCTTTGTTTTCTTTTCTCTCTCTCGCATTACTTCCCTTTTAAAACCCCACGTTTTAAATAAGCCGCTGTATTCTAGAAAAATCTTCCGCTCCGGAACAAGCAACGCAAAGCCATTCGGCGTGAACTAAGAAGGAAGGCGCGAACGAAGAGTATTAGAAATAATTACAGGCTGTAGAAACATCAAATAGGAGCGCATAACAATAAAGAGCCGGCAGAGACAGTCCCACCCGACCGCGAGGTCGGTACATCGCGCTATAGAACGCACCGACGGTCGGTGCATCCGTATGCCCAATTACTTCCGACAGAACAAGCAGTATTCCTATAAGCACGACAGATCACAATACTGAGGGATAAAGCGCACCGGTGCGTTCATGCCTCGAGCAACAAAGACGCTTCCCGAGCGGGACGGAAACAATAATCCGCTTTGCACTTGTGGAATAAAACAACGCCAAGTCAAGTCCCAGCGGAATGTTTTTTTTTTTGTCCGGAATCAAGATGAAACACGATCTCACAGCCGAATCTTCGTTTGCAGCTGCTCCGACGACGATGTACGCCACCGCGTGGGATTGGCAGGCGTGCATGCGGGTGGGTGGGCGGATGCATGCTCGGCCTTAGCTAGTCGCGCATAAAATCGCGATGATCCCCCTCGTGTTGCAATTGACGTGGGAAGTGGGCCGCCATCTTCGATAGCTTGCTTGTCCTCTTCGCGTTTCTTCGTTTAAAGCGCCAATAGTCGACAGAATGCCAAGAGCGAAGAAACAAAACCGGAAACAAAAAGTCTGCGTGGCGGTAATAAAAGCCTCAACTTTGTGACGTTCGTACTGCTCCCTTCATGACGTAATGAAATTTGGAATAAAACTAATAAAATCTGAAATCTAACGAATCTGTGGCACGTGGATGCCCCACAATGAGTGACCCCTAAAGGGTTTACAAAGAAACGCAGTTGTCCGAGGTCTCATGCAGTTGGTTGAAAATATCACCACGTTTTTAACCCGTACCCGAGCATAGACAACGCTATAATGCCGCATTGTCTGGGCGGCAGCAGCAATCCCTCACAGCGGGCGTGTTCCATTAAAGGGGCACTGACACAAAATTTTGAAGGCGAGATAACGTCGCAGATAGATTGGTGGGAACACATATACATCATCTGCCAAATATCAGCGGCGAATACAGCCTAGAACATATTTAAAATCAATTTTGAAGTGTGCGAAACGCAACCGAGCAGCCAGCAGAGGACCACGCGCAATTGTAAATAAACAACATCCAAACACGTCACGAGTTTGTGTTTGCCGCTTCCGCACTACCGGCGTTTTACGCGGTCTCGCCCGGCTCGCCGCTCCAATCGGAGGGCCGGAGGGCGGAGCTTCTGCTCTCGAGAACGAACGACCCGATCGTTGGCGGCGGAGGCGCCGTGATTTCGTCAGCTAATCGGGCAGCTGGCCGCGACCAAAGTTCTACAGCGATTCCAGGCACTCTGTTTCTATTACTGTTTATTACCATTGGATGCGAAAACGCGCCGGAGGCACGAAAACCTACTGAGCTAGCCGCACGGTCGCTGTGCAGGCGGCGGCCACGGCCGCGAAGTGGCCCAGGCCGGCGCAGGTAGCTCGAGTGATAGCTTGTTACCGCTGCACGAAATTGTCCCCAAGTCCCGACCATAGTGGCTTAAATGAGAAAGGAGTTAATGATGCGATGGCGGGTTGCATTAAAAATTGTCATCTGCACCGCTTACGAGAGCGGCACTTTAATATCCGCCGCAGTGCTGAGCCGAACACATCTGTAGGCGGACCTGTAGGCAGACCGGCCGGCTGCTCCCAGCGCGCGTCTTGCCACCCACCGCCTCGAGCGTCGCGCGTCGTTCTTTAGCCGCGGTAGCATTTGCACTCGCAGCGCCTGCGCCACATCCACGGTCGCTTTTTAATTAAGCGCCTCACGAGATCAGTACGTGGGGGCATTCGCAGAAACTGCCGTCGATGCGGATTCGACAGTGCTACGGCGGCTCTGCTCTGTGATATCCCTCCGACGGTCACGTGGTCAGCTTTGTTCACACAAAATCCACAAAATCCATCGTTTCGCGGCACTCGCTGAAACCGAAACTGCGACTGGCCGCATTTAAAATCCCTCTAATTTAACAACCGTCGCACGCTGAAGCAAATGAGGTTTCTACAGGTTATAAGTAGGTCACTAGCTACTTATCGCAACGAAAAAAACAAGATGTTAAATTTTTGTGTCAGTGCCCCTTTAAGGCTTATCATCACCAACGTCCAGCCGCGAAGATAACGACGGGCGATCTTCGTGAGCGTGTGCTCGTACAGCCGGTCATCGGTGATTCCTCAGTTAAGAGAGCAAGGAACAAGTTCTCCATATTAAAAGCCTTTTTTCAGTTCTTGTAAACGGCAGCTGCGTCGTGGCAATGTTGTTACGAGTCGGCGAAGCAAGAAAGACGAACGATAGCTAAGGATGATGAGCGATCTCTTTTCAGTATGTGTACACATGGCGGCCATAACAGCGCCCCGCCACGCCGCGTGCTGCACTCCTTCGTCGTAGTTTGCAACATCGTCGTCTTTTCCTTCTCGTAATAATATAGACATACCGCATAAAAAAAGATCAGATTATTTATGTCAACTGCGGGACGGAGGGTTCTCCCGAGAGGGGAGGTAGACGAATTCACGGACCCCTCGCAAGGAGCCCTTCAAAAATATGTGATTACTGTGAATTCGGGCCCATGCGTGCAAGGATTTTTAGCATTACTAAGCAACGAACTTCTTTGCCTGCCATATTTTTAGGCAAGCGGGAGAGGGGGGACGTAGGCATCCATCGCCGGGATGCTTACAGTGGCGCTTCTAACGCTATTTTAACGGGTGTTGCTACCGGCGCCATCACCGGAATGCAACCCACTGCACACCTCGACGTTTCAGAGTTGCGGCAGCGCTGAGACTCTAGCGATCGCCGTCAAAATAGCGTTGACAGCACAACTGTAAGCTTTATGAGCATCGCCTCGATAGAGATAGCCCTCAAAAGAGCGTAGGCTGAGGAAGATATAAGTGTGGCGATTTCCTGCCATCATCCCCAATCATCGTTTACAATATTAGCTAGGTCTACGGTAAACAATTACGATGACCCCTGCAAAGAGAACCCGTACTTGCGGTAGCGCTGCCGTCGCTAGTGCCTGCCGTCAAAATAGCGTTGGGGGCAAAACTAAGCATTCTAAGCATTGCATCGGTAGAGATAGCCCTCGAAACAGCGTAGGCAGCTGAAGGCTTAAGTGCGGCAAAGCACGCAGAAAAACGCGTGGACAGCGAAGGCGGGTCGCAGGGAACAAAAAGCCACGCGAAACGCGAGCGCATTCACGAAGAATCACTGCAGTACGTGGCGCCGTAATCCCGACAACGCCAGCAACGCCAAGGCGAAAATGGAAAGCCAGCGCATTACAGTGACTACGATATATACATATTTCGAAAACGCCCACGCCCATCCGGTCACCGGTAACGCGCACCGAATGAAAACAAACGACAAAGCAGAGAAGATCAGGCACAACAACTATTAATTACGTATTAGTGTGGCGCAAAAGTTCACGACCACGGTGTGAGCATCGCGCGCGAGGCAAGAATTCATTAAGGCCACTTCTATGCACCCACTCTCAGCGTGGCAATTAATATGCCTTACGCTAAATAACGGCTTCCTCTTCCCCCGTTTTCTCGGCCCAGTCAACGCTCTTTCACGCGACCGTTACATAATGACGGGGACGTAATTTAGGCACGCTCAACCAAACCGTGGTAATTGGCTTCGCGCCTAAGCGGAAGGAAAAAAAAAAAAAACAGACGCTATATTTCCCCTCAAGGTGTGCAAAAAGGGAGCGATTTTCAATTATCAGCGGGTATAGGTTAGCACAGCCAAGCACACTTTATTCGCCAGCGTCTGCAAGAATGCGACCACAAGCAAAACGTGTTTTCAGAGCTGCTCCTCTTCCCCCCTATACGGCTAAGCACTCTTCCACAAGAGGCCCAGAAGCGTTATAAGCGACGAAAAAACAAAATAATGAAACTGCCGAACACAAGGTGAAGCTGTTCGCCGCCCTCCAGATATAAGCACGGTGATGAAACAAGTGAAACAAGTGAACAACTAAATGAAAAAAGCAACCCCTCTACCCCCTCCGGCCCGCGCTTTGGGCGTCAGCCAGGATCACCCTCGCGGATGCGGGGTCCACGCCACAGCCCACTGTCCCTATTCCTTCCGGAATCGGGAGTGTATTTGCATATATATGTAATTCCATTCACGCCGTATGGCAAGCAAAAAAAAAAAAAATCTTCCCAGCGCTCTTACATCCGGCCGCAATACGCATTGCTATTGGAACGTATACTATAGGTTGTTCCTTTTTATTGAGTTTCATACGAAGAGGTTAATAGATGGCAATCTTTCTACGTCCAAACGTTTTCCTCCTGCGTCTCGCTTTAAAAAAAAAAAAAAACGCCGTAATAGCGAACCGGCCTATAACAGCCCTGTCTATGATGTCAGAATGTCACGCCGTCTATACAGATAAAATTTAAAAAAAAAAACGTATGTTTTGTGCCGATGAAAGACGGATGAGCAAAATTTAGTTCCGCAGAAGCTAGATGAGCAATAGCGCACGTTCAATATATCGAGAATCTGCTGATATTGCACGTCCAAGGTAATGAACGCTGCAAACAAGACCTCGTTATTTGAGGTACGTGGTTAGTTTATTATTGGCTTCCCCCATATACGCCACGTGTTCACTTCGAAGCGGCCCCAAAATGTCAGACCGTAATAAGCGTTGATGAAAATTCCGGCTACACTATACCGGAATTGGTTTGTCCCTTCGTAGTGACTCCGAAATATGATTACTCCCTAAATAATGCGTTTCTGCATGTTCCTCTTCGTCTCAAACCCGTCTTAAAAGACATAAATAGAACCTAATTGAGGTCAAATTCAATATTGATGAAAAAAAAAAAAAAGGCGCTTGTAGACTGAAATATCCCCTCAAAAGCTTGAGTATATTTCGTAAATCCCGAAACCTCCCACTCGTCCGGCGCCTTGGTGTCAGAGCTTAATTGCTCCCGTTTTTCGCAAATAACGACGGCCATGTTTCTGAAAGACGTCACAAAAAGTCGATTTTCCCAGATTGGTCGCATTAAAAATAGCAGAATCAATAAAGCCATGCGTTAAAAATACCTTTAAAAATAGCAGAATCAATAAATCCATCCTGAATAAATAAAGCCATGGAGCGAAGTCTAATGTTGCTCGGAGTTTGCTCGGCCGATTTAGACGCAGTTTAGCACGAGAAGCGACATCTTCCACACCGATTCAGTGACGTCGGCGGTAGCGGCATAGTATCGAATTCATAGGGAATGAGAAGGAGAGAGAGAGAGAGAGAGAGAGAGAGAGAGAGAGAGAGAGAGAGAGAGAGAGAGAGAGAGAGAGAGAGAGAGAGAGAGAGAGAGAGAGAGAGAGAGAGAGAGAGAGAGAGAGAGAGAGAGAGAGATGGACCACCGCAATGCGGCAGGAAAAGAGAGGCATGCACGGGCCGAGAGTAGTGCGGGGATGAGTCGGTTGGCACAAGTAGGCAAATATGCCTACTGCACCACGGACTTAACGCGTTCTCTCTTGTTGAGGAGAGAACGCGTCGTGGTCGCCAGCATCCGCACGACTGTTAGAATTTGCATCCGCGTATTTGAATGAACTTACAGTAACCACTCGTTAGAATGACGCCTTTGGGACAAGAAACTGGCTTCGTTATAAGCGATAATTCGTTAATAGCGGACATGATTTGGTTTCAGCGCACCTCAGTGGGACCCCAAGATACTTCGAATAAAGCGATGTTTCGAATAATGATATTTCGTTATAATGACATTTACTGGTTTACTGCATTTCAAGGACGCGCGGATCCACGGTAGTTTTAGCCGCCGTGCGGCGAAGTATACCACCGAGGGCCACGCCGGAGGCACGGTCACCAGTTTACAATCGCACCGGCACCTCTTCAAGTGTCAATCATGGTTGCATCTCCATAAACGGATCCTGAAGGGACTGGAACATCTGTTGCGTTCATCACGAGATCCATTACGCCCACAGAATAAGCTGAAGGCGCCAAAAGTCGCCGTAAAAGCTCATTCATTATTTCAATTCATTCATTCATTCCTCCTATATTCAGCTTCATTCGACGTCCTTTCATCCGACAAAGATCCCCCGCAACTCTGATTGAAGACAAAAGCCACGTAACTGCTGCTTATACGTACCCAATTTCTGACTGAGAAAAAAAAATAATAATCCAAGTTTCAATGAGTAAGCTCTTGACGCCGCATTTCTGGGCATACCTGTTGTCCAAAAAACAACGTAGTGTTTTTTGTTTGTTTGTTTGTTTTAACGCCTAGTCGGCCTGTTGGATGCTGAGAACCGGCGTTCAGAACCTGCATTCCGTTTAACACGAGTATTTTTGCATTTCGCAACGCAAAAACAAAGCGAGATCGAGACAATTTTCCCGTTAAGCGTAAATTCCATTTAAACGATTTCCTCTTCCGCAGATTTCGCGGTATTATTAAAATGACCGATGCATTAGAAACGTATTTGCGACGCCCGTATATCAATGCCTTTTCTTCTACGACCAATACACGGGACAGATACACCAACTGTACTTAAGGATACCATCGCAAACACACGCGTAATCGACCGACAGACCTGCCGTGTACATACACACACCTGCCTTATTACTTTCATGGTGACAGAATGAATGACTTTATTGCAGAGAGGAGGCTAAAAAGCACTGTGAGTAGGGAATGGAAAAGAGGATTGGGAAAGACGTCACTCATTAGTTGTTGTACATCTAAGTAATGTTCAAGTTTCACTATCAATGTAGCTGTCTCTCGAGTCACCGTTCGAGCAACACACACATACACTGGCCTTGCCCCGAGGGGAGCGGGTATCCGGCATAGTTCTTGATGGCACATTACGGCTGGTATGACCAGATGGAAGCGCACCGGTGTTCATTTGCGACTGGTCAACTTGAAAAGGTAGTCGGTCAGCCATTAAACCATTTTATAGAGACCATTTTTCCTGATGGTGAGAAAACATTTATTTCAAGTAAAATATGTTCGCGCTTGAAAGCGGGACAATCCCTTGGTCCAGGGCCCCTGCGGTGGCTGCGGTCCTGCGTGCCCGGTCCACCAAGGGTTGGGGTGATTTTGCGCTGCGCAGTGGCCACGGAGGCTGCCGTTGATAGGCCGCAAGTAAATGCACAATAACCTACAACGAAAAAACAACTACTTAACGCATTAATTACCCCAAATTAATGAAAACTCGATCCAGTGTCGCTTTATAGGCATTTCCAGTGGTTGAGGTGTCTTCTCTGGATTTCTTTCGGTACCAACGCCAGGCTGATAGTGAAACTAGTCGAGAGAGGGCGCCACAATCCATTTGGCGAACCGCTGCTCCGCCCATGACAGTTTTCATGTTGCGTCGGGCTGCCTTAATTTTTTGTTTGTTTTCTTTTGAAGCTACACCTAGGCCATGAGACGCGCCTAGTGGAAGGCTCCGGATTAATTCCGACCTCCTGGAGATCTCGAACGTGCGCCGAAATCTCGACACACGGGCGTTTTCGCTTTTCGCCTAGGTGAGAAAGGCAGCCCCCCGCAGCCAGTATCGCATCCTCGTCCTTGGACACAGCAGCGCAAGGCCTCAGCCACTGAGCCACCACGGCGGCGGGCGTAGAAATACACTAGCCATGTCAACCACAGACTAATTTATTCGAACGACGAAACAAACTATCCCTCAAAAGGCGAGTACCTTAAGGAGACTGAGAAATTATACGGTTCGCCTCCCCTCGGGCACCCCTGGAGGCGACTTTTGAACTTTCTTTTTCTGTGCCAGAATTTAGAACGTAGATGAAACACGTTCGTGCCTGCCTACGTCGGGAAATGCCGGGACTACATACGACCACGCCGGCTCTAAACTTAAAAAGCGACCCATTCCGGCAGGCACTATGATTCAAGATGCGACACGAGCCATAACGCTCACGTCTTAATCCCTACTTGCAGCTAACGCATCATACTTTAAGGCCTTTCAACGAGCGCTCCACATTTTAATGCGGCGTCGCGCCGCGTTCGCAGGCCCGCGGTCCTGCAATGCAAAACCCATCTGTTTCGCGTGTTCCCGCCCGCCCGCGTGTGTACAGGAGCGTTTACGCGTTCAGTCAGACATGTTGCAATATGCGGGAGCTGACGCGTAAATCCTGGATTAGAAATTTAACGCTCCTCCGCGAAGAACGACGGTTGGGAACATTTCGCGCCTCGCCAACGACGCGATAAAAGCGCATGCGAAAACCTACAGGCTACGAACGCACCGCTTACATACAAGCCGACAGCAACGGTGCAACATTTGTGACCGTAACGTTGTATGGTGTCGCCGTGTCGGTGATACTTCATTTTCTTCATATCACTTATTTCACGTACGCAAAAAAAGTCATACAGCTTTATTTCTGGGAAATACAACTAAGCTTATAACGGTATCCCTATGCTAAGGCTTTAAACGCTTTTTTTTTTATTTTAAAGCTAAGTGGGTGACATGAGCGCCTTCTTTGAGCACATTTTTGTGGCGGAAACTCAATGGTAGTGTCCGCCAATGTAACACGTCAAACGCACAGCCTCGTAGTTGATTAACTACCATGCTAAAAAACAGGTAACCTCTCAGCGAACCCGGCGACAATTAGAGATGAGGCGTTAAGAAACGTTTGTTACAAGAACTTAGAAGCGGACCAGCGACTTGGCATTCGAGTAGATGAAGAAGACAACACGGCAATCGGAAATACCGGCTCGACTGCATATCTCGGACAACTCCTATACGTGGCTTGCACTGACGCCAGTGTGGCCTCCATGCTTGCTACCCTCAAGCACGGCGAAGGGCTGCACACTTATCTGATGCTCCCATTCGTGGAAGCGCTGAAGGAGCTGGAAGTGGGTTACAAGCCAGGGTTGTGATGACGTAATGGGCAAGCCGTGTATAGAGTTTCCTTAATATATATAAGCGCAGTGCCCGGAGGCCCTATACAAGTGCTAAGCATTCAGAAGGCGTATTCAGAGATACACGGCCAAATTGTTCTTTTTTTTTTTTTAAGTTTAAGGTCCACCCTTTGCAGACAAAAAAGGAAGCACGTATGATTTCACGCTGCATACTAAATAAATAGACCAGTACTGGGACAAACCACACGGAAGAGAAGACAGACACGACAGCGCTGGCTTCCAAGTCACAGGAAGCACATTATTGCGGCTATAAATACATTTTATTGCACAACCTAATCAGTAAGAAATAATACTAAACGCATAACAACTCTTGTGCAATGCAGAAGTAAGCGTACGTGGCGTTAACCCAAGGTCGCCTGTCTAGAAACGTTAAATTTTTTAACACGGAAGTGTTTTATTCCCGGAAACACCAGGATTTTGCTGTCATCATATCCGTCACAGAAGTGACGTCAGAACAACGAAACCAGCGGCCTAGGGTCTTCTTGCGGGGAAGCAACCTTTAGTAATAAAGAGAACGTTCTACTCAGGGTTATTCGTTATCGGGTTTTATATTTTAACACGAAAGTGTTTCATGCCGTGACACCCCAAGATTTCACTGACGTCATATCCGTCACGGAAATGACGCCAGTACACACCTTTGCCGAAGCGACCCGCCAGCAGGACGTCGCTCGCCAAGCACACCCACAAGACACCCGCCGACCCGCAAATCACGCTCAACTGCAGATTTCGCTCCACATTTACCTTTCGTGTTTTACTGATTCCTATGACAGAGAAATCAACCACAGTTTTTGTTTCTTTTTATTGCAATTTGCAATGCCAGGGAAGCAGAGCCCAATAGCTTTTTTCTCCCTGGCCCGCCTTCGTGTGCGACAGCAGCCCTCTCATAATCCATGGGTGAGCCGGCTTTTGATTACTCGTAGGCATTCGGTTGCGTCGCACATTGGTGTACAGGACCACACTGCCGACCACGGAAGGCAAGGTGACCGTTCACCGCTACGCAGACCGAAGCGGGAGACCGCTACGGAGACCGAAACTGAAAGCCACCGCCACGGAGACGCCGGTCATCGCTACGGTCACCGCTACGGAGACCGAAACTGAAAGCCACATGAGTGGTTGCAGTTTTGGAGGCTGCGGAACTGCAGGTGTACGGTGACGAAATCGCGGAAGCTAGTGAAATCGTCGCAGTTCTGCAGGCTACAGAGCCGGCTGACAACACCCACGCCGAGGGAACGCTTACCGGCTGGAGACGGACACTGGAGGCGGCATCATAGGAAGCAGATGGGGGCAGGCGACGCTCAGAGAATCACCGTGAAGGCGTGGAGCCGCACTCAGTCTCAAGCAAAAACGTGAAACCTGGGGAGGGGCGAAGCACGCAGTGTGCAAGTGTATTCTTGGAGCATTGGCGTTCTTGCCCCCGGAGAGATGAAACCAATAGGGGGGTAGAGGTACACAGCTCTGCAGTAAAAGTCTCGTGTCTTTGAAGCCCGAAGCGTTCTAGCGCGAGGCGTTGGAAACGAGTATCAGTGTTTTTTTAGTATTCATTACGAAGCGTTCCAGCACAAGGCGTAAACGAGTGTCCCGGTGTTTCTTTTTTTTTTTTTTTTAGTACGCGTTACGTTTAGCGCGAGGCGAAAACGATTGTCCCGGTGTTTCAGTACGGTGACTACATGAAACGACACTTACGACGACGACATGCACGAGGAGCCAACAGCCCCAGCCCCTAAGGGGCTTCGCCATTAAACCACGCTCAGAGCGCCAGTCTCGGCGAAGCTGAGGTACTTGCTTGTGCAGCCGAACGAGCTACTCGAGGTAGATAAGAGTTTTTTGTTTTTGTTTTTTTTTTTCCGGAAAGTCGCGGTAGCAAAGCGCCCCCTATTGGTGCGGATACATTCCCACTACAATATGAGAGCACGCGGCCATTAACTGGACAGCCATGGGGGAAACATGAGAGCGAAACATGAGTTCCACTAATCAAAGGAAAGCTCTCACACGTACGCCTTATGTCGGATACGAGGCCCTTCTGGGTGACTTGGGGAAAGCGGAAGTCAGAACTTTGGCTGAAAACCCCGCCCACAGGTCCCTCTGCTTACATGCTCAACCACGTCATATCCACAAGTACGTGCACGCCATTAAGAAACTTTACACGCGCCATCAAGTGCGCGTGCGGCGTGCATTCGTGGGCGTTTCGTTGGTAATTAACGGGCACGCGGCTAAAACGAGTTTCTTCGCGCTCATTTATTTGATCGCTGTCGGGTAACGAATGCTTGAACAGGCGAAGTCAGGTAGCGGCCTTGCACAGGCGCTGATTAAGGGTAGCTTAATAAGAGCCGCGAGGGTGGGCCGTGTCGCCTAGAAAGCAAAAGGAAAGCCGACGGTCTTTGATGCCTGTCTTCAGTTAGTTATTCTTCCTGTAACAGCCTCATTTGCACATGCCCACCCGGTGTTTATCTGTTTTCCTGTCTCCAGTGTAATATTAGCTACATCAAATGCACCAATCTGTTTAAATCTGCTTCGTTCCAAATGCACTTGGTGTGAACACGCCGCTTTACGGCCATTGTTTGCATGCATGAAAGGCAAACACTTGGCACAGCTATAGCTTTCCTTTTCTTTATTCTAGTAATACTTTCAACACTAATCTCAGACCCTTTGGATGGGAGCGTTTTTTTTTTGTTTTGTATTTTTGTCGAAGACGAGCAGGGAGTAATTTAAAGCCAGCGGTTGTTGCACGTCCGCCCCATTGTTGAAGCCGTCACGCACGCGCCTCTGTTGTTCCCGGGCGACAGAACCCGTTATTTCCACCGACGGGATGCCGCCCATGTCGATGTAAACGCGGGTAACACTTAGAGCGACAACGGAAGTTGCCCCTGCACCTCCATCACCACCACAGTGAGCTGTTCACCCGCGTGGCACAAAGAGAGCGTTACTACGAGCACGTTCAACGTGACCCGAGTCGTTTCCGTGATTTTTCGAACTTGATCTGCTTATAAATTACTGCTGCGAGGACAAACAAATAACGTGACAAAAAGAAGACGATGTCACGCATTAAACGCGTTCCCCTTCCAAAACGGGCGCTCGCGCGTTGACGTATACGGGTCCGTCACTTCGGCGAAGTAATACACTTTATACGTCACCCATTGCCGTTATTCCCAAATATTCTCCTATAGGGCGCCGGTTTGTCGCTTGACATTCGCTCCCAGCGTAACGACGACGCACGTAGTGTGGTCAAAGCGGCTCCAATTTGGCGAATTACAATCTCGTGGCAATTCACGGTCAAACACTAGCTTGGCTGGTGGCGTCGCGCACGACGGGCCCTGACCGAAAATCTGTTTTTGCAACTTCTTGGTGCTTGCAACGCTTTCTTATATTTTTGCTGTTGTTTTTTTTTTTCGTAGAAAGGGTTTTTTGAACGCGCCAAACTGACGGGTCTTGGAAGTGTCCATCAATGCTCGCGCACGTATTTCCATACGTAACCAATCACACCAATGTATACGGTGATTGACGTGTGTGCGGAATAGGTGGCGCGTATGGAAACACACAAAATTTGAAATCCCGATTTCTAAAGAGAGATTTTTTTTTTCAGGTGCTATGCGCCTTCGGCTCCCCCAAATATAGCTTTGGATAGCAAAATCCTCCACCTGGGTCGATTCTCGTGCACATCGGTGCTATGTATCTTAAGCTGTGCCAAGCAGTTTCGTAAATAGCTTCCCCCAATGTGTGTACATTATAAAATGTGAATTTGTCTGGTAAGTTGAACATAAACGTTCAATTTACGGAGCACCGTTCGCTAGCCTGTCGCTTCTTCGCTGAGAACGACCAACTCACGAAGCCCTATTAGACTCCTCGACTCGCATTTCTGGCGGCACTCAGACGATTACTGGTCGCAACTAGAGACCTCGCGTCTGAAACCGCACCGATGCGGTTCGAGTTGATCACCTGAGGAGGCCCAAAAAACTTTACTCAGTTGGTTCTGTCTTGCTCGCCAGTCATCCTTGGGTCTCACGACACCGCTACTTTTGATTAATTTTTTTTCTGGGGGGAGAGCACAAGTGGACCTGTTGGTCCGGTGCAAGCTCGTCTTGCCTAAGGCTGCGCCCCGCTTGCTCTTGTGTCATGACCGCTTCCCGACAAACGGACCAATAAGCGCCCGTGATGACCGACCAATCAGCGACGAGGAGCGGCTCAGGAATACGGAGTCCCTCGGCAGCCACGAAAGAAAAAAACGTGACAAACAACTTCGCAGAATCACGGCAAGTGAGGGCTCGCCCGCGGTAAACGGCCCAGCTAACCAAATTCCACAAATTCGTCGCTTCTTTCCTTTCATACCTTTCCCTCACATTGGTGGGACGATTGCGAGGGGGAGGAACCGTTCAAGGGCGCCCACAGCTTTGATGGTAATCACTTGGCGAGGTCTCGGGTACAATTCCTCCAGAACAACTTTGCTGGAGGGCTTTCGGTTGGAACTGATGACTACTTTGCCGAGTAGGATCGTTTGCTACACACGTGGGCGGCGCACTTCCGGAGGGCGTTCAGTTACACAGGAGAAGTGGTGATGTTTACACGCTGTGCTATAAATACTCCTTCTCGGGCAGCACTCCACTGGCAGCAGCAGAAAGAGGCGGTACCGGCCTCAGCGATGCTGCGCTCTTTGTACGCCGGCTGCTCGGAGGCCGTCTCGACGTACACTACTACAATCGCAGTACGCGTGAAAAAAAAAAAGAAGAAGCCAACAATCGAAAACATTCGCCCCTACCCACTCAAATTCGAATCCTGGGAATGAATGCCGAACGAAGGAAACTAATCGGTACGCCACTCGCAAGACAGAATCCTTCGATCCTGTCATCAACGGAGACGGCGCATAAAAGCAACCTTCTCACTTTTGGTACAGGCTCCGTCGAATTGTGCTTCACGGGTCCGAAAGAGTGCCACCGGTATAAAATGAGGCATAGCGAATTCGCAACCCTTTTTCGTTCGCGATTAGCGCTCAAATGTAATTTCTTTCGGGGCGGCAATTCAAATGAGCAATCTCTCCTTGTATACATCGAGGACGCTAAAGCTTCTCAACACTGACGTTCCTTTTCGACTTAAAGCCCTCGGGGCACCAAGGCGTTAAGGGAAACTAGCGAAAGACCGAACAAAAATATATATATACAGGATAAACGGCATCCCATTATCCCGCAGGTGCACCGTTCCACCGCAGAGAACATGCGGCCCGAAGGGAAAACGGGAGTTTCGTTAGTGAAGTTTCCACCGAGTACAACAAGTAGCGGCAATGCCACGCGCGCAGGGAGCAAGGAACGATCAAGAGCGCCGGTAATCGACCGAGAAGTTGGAGCTACTCTGTATTTCGGCCGCCTGCAAATAGAGAGCTCGTAAATACGCGGTATACGCACAAGGAGTGAGTGAGCGAGAGAGATGGAGGGAGGGAGAGAGAGAAAGCGGTGAAGAAGACACACCTATTTGAAGTTTTTTTTTTTTTTTTTTTCGGTAGAAGAGTTCACCGAAAAAAAAGCGGCCCGCTCAGCAGAATTGGGGGCGTGGGATTTGCATCCAAACGAGCGAGTACTCGACGAAGCCGCAGATATTTTTGTGCGCACGCCACGTACACAACGCGAACGACGCTCAAAAGGGTGGGACGGTAAGAAGGGCGCTAAGGTAAACACACATAAAAATTCCCATTCCATTTTTTTTTTTTTGGGGGGGGGGGGGGGTGCGAAGAGAGCGGCGCGAACGGAGTTTGCCGAGTAGCGCAATAAAGTTTATTGGCCTTCTCGGTGATCAACTTGAACCGCGGCGGTCGAGGTCTGTAGTTGCGGGCGGCAACCTTTGAGTGCCCTTTCCCAGGTTAAAAGAGACGGGCCTGCGAAGATACGGTGTTCTTCGCAGCATATATAGCAAGTTCCCATTACAAAACGTACATGAAGTGGCGAAACTCTACTCAGCTGTTTGGCATAGCCGAAAATACAGAGCACCATGATAACGATCCTAAGCGGTGGATCTGTTTAGCTAAAGCGCTCCGGAAGAGGGGTGCAGCTCCTTAGAAGACAAGAATCTGACCCCTAGGCATCAGGGTTTGCTATTTTGTCAGGACTCACATGTCAATCAACGCCTACCTCGGCGTGATTGGTTACATTTGTAAATACGTCCGCGTACACAGGGCGACACTTAATTCGCCCATCACTAAGCCACGTTCGAAAGCCCCCTCAACAAGCAAGAAAAAAAAAAAAGATACAGCGAAAATTAACGAAACCACGGCGAAAGCACCTAGCCCACGCTTTCGGTTCTTTCGGGTGCAACGTCACCCACCCGCCAAGCTTGACCGCTAACTGCCCTATTTCAGCATAGGTCGCCAGCTTGCAGCGATTGCTCTTTGACAACCCAACGCGCGTCGTCATATCGCCGGGGTCGAATTACACGCGACGAAAGTGAAGCCTACTGCGGAGTCTTTCACAAAGGGTTTGTAAAGACTGATGCCTCCTTACACATCCATGGGCTTCGGCTCCATTCCGCCCGCGGGAACGGCGGCGCCGTTCAGGAGCAACGGAAAGGGAAGGCCAGAGAGGGAAAGTTAGGCGCTAATTTCTCGCCGCCCCTCACGAGTGACGGCATCGACCGCGACAAGCCACTCTCGATTGATCACTTTGTGAAGACAGCGGCGGCAACAATCCCGCCAGAAAAGAAAAGGAAAAAAAGTGCTGGCCAATCCCCCCTCTGGAGCTGATTGGGAAGCGAAGCGTTATACTCCACGCACCACGGGCGACTACGCCCCGATTGCGTTAATCACGCGTTGCACTGTACCTACACGCATCTGTTTTATCCCGGGATACATGAATATTTCAGTGACGTCATATCCGTCACGGAAATGACGCCAGCTAGTTTAACGAAGCAAGTGGCCTGTAAAGGGCGCACCCCTGCACAAATGGTCTTCCTGCGGGGAAGCAACATTTAGTACCAAAGAGTAAGCTATACTCAGAGTTGTTCGTTTTCGGGTTTTATACTTTAACACGGAAGTGTTTTATGACGGGACACACCAATATTTCACTGATGTCATATCCGTCACGGAAATGATGCCAGTACACCTTTGCCGAAGCGACTCGCCAGCAGGAGGTCGCTCGCCAAGCACAGCCTCAAGGCAGCCGCCGACCCGGAAATCATGCTCAGCAGCAGATTTCGCTGCACATTTCACTTTCGTGCTTCACCGATTCCTATGACAGAGAATTCAACCACAGTGTTTTTATTATTTCATTTCAGCGCGACGTTCAGAATGGCCTTATGATCGGTGTGATGTACACTCACAGTTCTCGTTTTCACCGCAGTTATATTTTGTTTCAGCTGCGCAACACCTGAGAGTTGACTGCGACGAACACAGTTAAAACTGTTTAGTTTCTTTCGCAGGAATCGATCGTTAAGATGTCTACTGCATATCCGAAATGCGAGTGATCCATAGATCGGCGGCAGACACGGTGGAGAAGTGAGATGTCATGCATTGGTGTGAGCTTCCTTGGATTTTTACTGACTCCTGCGCAAGGCGCGCACACGGGCGCTACACGTGCCGTGGGCAGAGCGCGCAGCGGCGCGAGAGGTCGCGTGACGCTTCCCGTGGCATTAAACGAGAACGCAAGGGGGTAAACCCGCACCTCTGCTCGCTGAGTACACCGTCTGTCTCCCGCGTCTCCGCGTTCGCTCGTAGCTCAATCGGTAAGACAACGGGCTCTCACTCCGCTTCTCCAATCGGTTCCGGTTCGATTCCTGGAGGCGCCAATAATTACTTTTGTTTGTTCGCGGGAGTTTTCTGTTGACGCCGACGCGAAAGCTGGTAAAGGTACAAAGCTTCGCTTTAAAAAATCAATTCCCCACCACTCTGTGAAGAAGCTTGATGACCAGCGGAGCTTGGCGCAGCCCAGGGAGTGCACGAAACAAAATACGTTTCTTTGTAATTTGCGATTCCTAGCTAATTATCTGAATTAATCTTGGAAGGACTAGTTTTGTTCAGGGGACAAACATGTGAATGTCCGTTTCCCTACCGTAAAAGCACATGTATGGACATCACACGGGAATTCCACAATATTAACAATTTTACTATGAACTACGTAATCAACAAAGCTAGATAAAACTCGGTGTAATGTTAGAGTCGTCTCAGCGGCTGACTGCATGTTTAGGGATAGTTTCGACGAAACAACAGTACAGCCGTTTTATGTAACCATATTCCCTCCGCATATGGTTACGTACTGACATCACGCGGGAATTCTGTAACGTTTACAGCTTAACTGTGCATCAAGTAATTACGGCAAGTAAATGAAACTCGGCGCAATGACAGGGTCGTACCAGCAGCCAATGTCAGTACAACTTTTTTGAAGATGCCTGCTTTAGATTGAGAACTACAGAGCATTCACTAGAAAGTTACCTTTGCCACAAGATGAAATTTCGTCTGCGCGACGTTTTTCTTTTTTTCTTTTTTAGACGCCCTGTCGACGCACGCAGCTTTGGTGAGAACGTAGCCTATGACCGCTTAGCTGTAAAAAAGCACACGCGCCGAAATCGAAATCCTCCAACCGGCTTACAGCGTCTTGAGTTCACCTCGAGCGAAAACAAGGCAGCGTTCGGATGAAAGCAGGATCGAGCTGCAGGACAAATAAGCCAGCTACTCGGGAGCAAGCAAACACAACTCGAGACATAACGACGCGGCGACCACAATACACACAGGTCGCGGAATCGGCAAACGACAAACTGGTACACAACAGATCGAAGTGGCTCAAGCGGAAATACGCCACGCTGGGCACCAACAGCTGTGTAGCAAAGACCAAAAAGGGAACAAAACGCGGCAAACGCGCACACTAATAAAAAAAATTACTCCCACCTCCCTTCGCGGGAACCCCTGTGTAGATGCGACGCATAGGGGGTTCCGTTGTTGTTTCCGTTAGGTTGAATCTCCCATCGCGTGAAACGTGCCGTGAACCTCCTGCCGCGGCTATGACGCAACACAATCCAACACAATCCACTTTAATCCAAATCCAATCCAATCCAATCAAATTCAATCCACTCCAATCCAATGCCCCTCGCGAGAGAGTGTTCGCTATCGGAGAGGAGAGGGGGTGAGCGGCGGAGAGCGCAGCTAGCGCGGCGAGGAGAATGGGGGAGGGGATGTGGACGGACAACGACAACGCCGTATGGAGGGACAAGGCGAGTGAATGAGATGCCGTCGCATCTAAAAAAACAATTTATTTAAACGACGCTTTCTATGTCCCACTAATGGCGCCTGGGCGCACCCCAAAACGCGCTGCAGGAAAGCTATTTCTTCGGACGACGATGATGATCGCGGGTGACGTGAGGGAAAAACGCTCACCGTGGTCGGAACCGAACCTGCGGCCCTCACGTTATGAACTCGACGTCTATCCGATCACGCCTTTCCGACACGGTTGAAGCAGTTTGGATATGGAGATGGGTGCGTGGACGTGCAAAATTTGGCAAAAAATGCACCCCTCCACCGAACGACGACGATGGATGGACGCGAACCTTTCTTAGTGCGAGTTCAAATGACGAAGGGTCAAAGTCACAGCCGCTCCGATCAAAAGTCCAAAATCCGTGCGAGTCAAAGTCAAAGCTCAACGAGTCAAGGTCCAAACTCAGCACTTTTAAAAAAAAGGTCGGGGCATTCACTAATGGAATACTAACAAGTTACTTATCCCGGTATACACTAGGTACTTAGTAACTGGAGGTAGTAAATGTAGCACTTGTCAAAATTACTAACCGAAGCAGGCAGTAAGCACCACTACCCCCCCTAGTAAAGTCCCAGCGATAGCACTCTTCTGAGCTACATGCGTTTACTAACTGGCCATGCACAACCTAGTCATAAGCACGACCTTAATCTAGTGCATACTACACTCTCAGGCAAAAAGGAAGTTCGTCCTTTGGGGGACTAACGGCCTTTGCCACAAGCATTAGTCCCTTTGGGGAGTAAATGTGAGGGGACGAACGGTTAGTCCGCCACTCGGTTGGTCCGTTCCGACACTCCCCAAGAACGAACTGCCCAGAGTCGCAGAAAAAAAAAAATTTTTTTGTCCACCAGCGGGGATCGAACCACTGACGCCCGAAATTGTATTCTAGGAGCCCGGCGCGCTACCACGACACTCCGCCGGCGGACGGAATTGACCGGCAGATACTTTTCAAGCGTGCGGCGTGTAGTGCTGTGCCAGGTGATTGTTTCATTGCAACTGGTCCCGGAATTCCTATCCGTGCAAACGACCGTGACCGCTATTTGCGCTTAGCACTTTGCTAACTTGATGGGCCTTTGGTCATTTCGATTGCAAGTACAGCCTCACAATCAGTTTTTTCTCGTAAAGAGCAATCAACTCGTCGCCTGTTGAGATATATGGCTGGGTGATCGGACGACTGATTTGTTTCCGCACAAATCAGCGCAAACTAATTGTATTCTTAGTGCTCGATATATGCGTTAAGTGCTCCAGGTATCGTGTGTGAAAGCGGTCGTCTGTGTGAGTGTCACAATAAGGAAAGAGACCATAATTTCCTGCATCGGCGAAATCAAATTTGGTGTTGCTTAGCCTGAATTCTTCAAGTTAGCGTCGCTAGTCGATCGGGACTGGGAGATGCAACTGGGTACAGCAGTTTCAGCATTGTCATAGCTTTGGTGCACAAGGCAATTATGTACCGAATGTAAAAGATAACTTCACGACGCTTACCTGTAGCGAACAATTTTATTTTGCAGTTGTCATCAGCAACTATAATGCGTTTTTTTTTTTTTCTCGTCTGTAAAACATACATATTCTTACGCTTGGGGATCAACATTTGCTATTGTCACTAATATTTGGGTTATTGTTGACGGGCTTGAAATCTTTCATTAGCCGTTATTACCTCGCCTGAATCGGATGCAACACAGCGTATCAACATAACCTCGCCGAGAAGCGTCTGTCGATAACGCATCGCCGCGCTCCTGATAACTTCGCGGCTCGGACTTGAGCTGCCTAATAAAGTTTCATCTCTCTCTCTCTCTTGCCATTACCCGCGCCCTATTACCCCTAGGCGCTTTTCTTATAATTCACATCGAGATTTTGTCCAGTGGCCCCATGTAAAGGACCCACTGACTGCAATGACTTTTGTTTTGGAAATCTGAAACTGTCCACAGACATATACGCGAATTAGCAACGACGACGCCATCAGGGGATTAACGACGCAGCCAAGAGACTAAATGCATGCGTTTCGTCTTCCCGTTACTCCTTATAGATCAGCGGGGACGAACAGTTAGCCCGCATTTGTGCACACGGCCCACACTCTGCTACAGATACTCCCATTAAAGATGAACAGTTGCCCGCGAAGACTAACAGCTGTATTTTAGCCCCTGTTTTAGTCCTTTTTGCCTCAGAGTGTACTTCCTACACTCAGTTAATTTACTGATCATGAAGTTGTTAGTGACACAGCCTACGTGCAAAACCGCGGGGTAGCAAGGTTCGTAAGGAGTTAGTAAATAAGGCCGTTACTACCTTTTTACGACCTTTTTTAATTAAGAGTGAAGGAGTCCCTCAAAAACAGATTCGCGTTCAACTATCGTCGTCGTTAGACGGAGGGGTGCATGGTTTTTAACCAGCGCCACAGGCAATTCCCTGCATGCAAATGCGACGTCACAAAATTTAACAAGTTTTGAAAGGGGTTCCTAGGAGGCTAGCTGGTTGTAGTAAATAACGGAAAACGGAGGCTAAAACTGCCGCAACCATCGTAGACTCCGCAAAAACCACACACACCCACGCAATACCGCGAGCGAGGCTGTACGCTTATTCATTTCTGCGTTTAAAATCCCGTTTATCCTGCACGAAACCTAGCTGCGTACTCATGACGTCACTGTGCTATTACTAGCTTGCCTCTTTCAAAACTGATTTTGCGGAGATTGTTTGTTTTCTTTTTTTCTGCGCGCTACGGCTGCGGAAGCCTCGCGGTAATAAGCGTACCCTACTACGTCGCGTGCGCGAACGATTTGCTTTCGCCAGCGTTTCGAACAGAATATGCAATATCTCCCTAACCCGGCGCCCGGTGCCTATTAGCGCTCTTTTGCATACTGCCTATTAATGTCATGTCATTTTTCTGGCCCCCGTCCTCCACTGCGTTCTATTTTTGAAAAGCATACAACCACTCTCCACCACCACCCCCTCCTCCTCCCAACCGCCAAGTGTTTGCAAACACGCCCACAACGTCCCGGAAAATTTTACACGGTTGGCTGAAGGGAAACAAGCAAAAGAAATTCACAAAAGAACAAAACACGCTTTGCCTTCGAACGGATATTGGAAAGGCGAAGACATAATCAGCTGCAGTGCAGAAAATAACACTTGACTCTTCTTCTCCTTCAGGAGAGAATGCAGTGAAATGGGTGAAGTGCCGCAATACACTGTCCGCGTTGGACACGTTTATTGTGTGGTGTTTTGAAACACCTGTACCACGAAGCTTCCCCGAAAAAAAAATTACACCATGTTCCCGTAGGGGAACCCTGAGTAGTATGCGAAGCAGCCATGGGGTCGACTGAAGTTCCCATTAGTTTTCAGCTCGTCGTTTCCGTTTACGTTCAGCGTCGCGTGCCTTCGTTGTATCAGTAGCTTCTTGGCGTAGTTTGAATGAGTGAAGGACATAAGGCGCGTTCGTAGCACATGCTCCCGTCTCGGTTTGTAGCGCAGTGGGAAGAGCGCCACGTACCTCCCGTTGCAGCCAGAGAGTCGTGGGATCTAAACCACGGGCGCAGCCTAACTATTTCTTTTTATAGAAGACTGCGCTCTACATGGCACGATTATAGAAACCGTGCCATGTACAACGGGCTTAAGATGGGATCAATAAAAAAATAGCGTGCTACGTGAGGGAAACAAATCGGCCACCTTCGCAATTGAGATGCGAAGAGCGGAGCTGGTGGTAATCACTAGCTTTAACTTGGCTTTTCTTAGGTCTACCCCTTTGTAAGGCAAAGAAGGCTTAAAAGCGGAGCTTTTTCCATCCGTGCTGAGTTAAACCAAAGTCAACAATCCACCTTCCTAAAGTGCAAAATCCAAACTGCCAAAGTCCGAAGCTAAAGTCCCCTTCAACTCGGCCAACGTCAAAAGCCAACGCCCACGCTACGAACCCAAAGAAATTCGGGTCGCCCCGAATGCCATGATAGCGCAATCGGGTAGAGGCCGGTTTCATAACGCGAGGGACTCAGGTTCGATTCCGGCCACGGGAAGCCTTTTTTTTTTTTTAACAGCGCTGTTTAGGCCGACACAAATACGTCCGGCGGCGACAGACAAACCCGACCGGACTCGCGGCGACCGCCCGGTGTCGTACAGGCTTGCGCGTGGGCTTACGCCACATGACGGATGATTGATTATGAGGTTTAACGCGCCGACGCTACACAGGCGACGAGGCGCGCCGTATATAGTGGAGGGCTCCGGATAAATTTCGACCACCCGGGGATCGTTAACGTGCGGCGAAATACGCCACATGAGGAGTTCCCGCCTTCTTCGTCGTTGCCGTGTAGCGACCGGCGCGCCACGGGTCCGCCGCGCCGAAGACGACGACGACGAATCTGTCAAGTCATCCCTTCACAATCCACACGTGGAGACGGCCACCTGACCAGCTGACGGAGAAACGGGGCGGGGACGCGCTACAAGAGGATTTGCCTTTCGCGGCTGTGCCGTCAGAAGACAACGACAAAAGGGATGACGACGAATGCTACTGAATAAATACACCTTAATGATATTTGCTTTACAGTGCGGTCCAAAACGGTTTTGCACTGCTGGGATCCGCTGTCCCTGTGTGAAGAAGCTAAGTCGACCCCCACCTCTGCTGTTTTTCCAGCCTTGCAACACTATATAGTACAAGCTGCGCCAACTTTTTTTTTTTTTTTTCCTTGAGGCGCCCACTCGTAACACCTGCTCATGGGCTCCTTGCCTCCTCTCCCCTTTCCCTCAGACTTGCCGAGCATTTTCCCCTCTCCCCTTCGGCGAGCAGAATTTTCTGTTAATGATCCGCGCGGAAAGCGGAGAGCTTAAAAGAATCAAAGTAAACTCCAAGCAGCTTACGATGAGCAAATTTAATTGCTCACCGCGTAGGAGGCGCACTGTTTATTCTCGGCACCATAATAAGCGAGGCCGCGCCCTAGAATAATTAGAACAATTCCTTATTTTATCCCAGTGACCGTCGAGTTGCTTTCCCACCCACGCGTCGTCTGTCGTTTGAAGTAGTAACTATTCCCGGCCGTTAGCGGGGCTGATCTCAGCAGAATTCACTAAAACACAGCCACCTCCTCTCTCGCAGGTGAAATTTGCACTGTTTTCGCTCGCGTCGACGGTTTTTTTTATTGTTGTTTACTGCTCCAAAATACGCTAACAAAGACAAGGCGTGCTACTTTTACTTTTATAGGAAAAGAATGAACGCGACATGTACCCCGTTTTCAAAGCGTCAAAACAAGCCTGGGACCATTAGGCGAAGACATATTAATAACAGGCAGGATAGAGCACAACCTTTAGAGCCCCCCGGTCGGCATCATCAATCATAACCGCGAAATTGAAAGTTCCGAACCTGCTCGCTCAACACGAAGAAATGAATAATTCTCCGAAAGCAAAAGGAGAACAATAACCGAGGAAAACTAACGCATCCATGTTCAACCAAGGCGGCCGAAATAACCTTTGCCTTCGAATGTGGCGAGCAGGGCCGCGTGGAGCACCATTTCCAATATGAATGGATACGAACCCCTCGTTCAATACGCGACTTTACGCAACGATACCTGTCGTTACCCTTTCCGAGTACGCGCGTTCATCTTCGGTGAGCATCACGATGCCCTTTCGCGTGCCATTTCTACCCCATTGATGGGCGGCGAGATGAAACACCACGCTTTAGCATTCGGTGAGGACCAAGATGAGCAGCCACGTCTCCCGCTCGAATGCTCGAGGTGCTTAATCTTCGCTCGAGCGCTTGGTGAGGGCACGACATGTACAGTCTCCGTCCAATGTTTCTGGGTCATGCCAAAATTTAGTAGGCCGCAAACACTTCAAAACAGAAGCTTACACCTCGAGCGAGAACACCGAAATATTTTATGCCAGAAAGCTAGCGAGATTAGCTTTTTTTACTTAATGCCACAAAATAATTCTGATGCAGTTGAACGTTACAGTCTTCGTCACAAGTTTCTAGGCCATGGCAAACTTATTAGGGCATAAATAATTCAACATACAAGCCCAACCTCGAGTGAGAAGACCAAAATGTTTTATGCCAGAAAGCTCGCGACATTACCTTTTTTTTTTTTTTTATGAATGCCACAAAATATTTCGGATGCACTTGAACGTTAGACTTCGTCACAAGTTGCTAGGCCATGCCAAAACTTATTAGGCCACAAATAAATCAAAATGCAAGCTTACCCCTCGGGTGAGAAGGCCGAGAAGTTTTACGCCAGAAAGCTGGCTAGATAACCTTTTTTTTTAACGTCACAAAATAATTTCGCCGCATTGAACGTTAAGCTTTCGTGTTATAATCTTCGTACCCAGATATATTTGGCGTGGCCTATAAAAATTTTGCAAATACTGTACGTCCCTTATTCCACAAATTTTGTTTTCACGGGCGTTTTCCACCAGTACCAGTGATGCTGTGCAGCCCTCAAGCTGTGCTTTGTCAAATTACCGCCAGGCGAGAGTCGGCGTCCGCGCTGAGACTGACCGTTTCGTGTGTACTCTTGCGCGCTGTCGCGATTTGTCGAGCGACTGCGTGCACCAAACCGCCTAACTATTACATGCGTAAGCATTCTTATGGGGACTTAACAAGGAAACCCGCCTGGACTTCTGTAGCGCTTAATGTGAGACCCACAACCCCCACGCAAAATACCCTACGGCCTTGCGCACTTGGATACCATAGACCCATTATTTGCCCCTGAAAAAAGTCTTCCCCGCACTGCATTCGTGCACAGTAATGAACCCGACTCTAGAAATTGGAGCAGCTCGCAATAGCGGTGCAAGGCTGGAGAAACATCAGAGCTGGCTGTTGCACGGATTTCCAAACTTGCCGCTGAAACTTCTCCATGACCGGCAGGCCCGGATGGTATTGTCTGCAGCCTAGCTTTCACGTCTATCCCCACGTGGACCGCGTCAGCACGCGCTGGAACCCGCGGCCAATTCCGAAGCCAACGCCTGCGCTACGAACTCAGAGGAAATGCTGTGCACCCGGAATGCGATGATAGCTCAATCGGACAGACGCCGGTTTCAGAACGCGTGGGATTTCGACCACCGGAAGCGTTTCTTTTAGGTGCGGAGTATACCTTAGGACCGCAGAATGTCCGTCCGCGTACGTGCGCGTAGCATTTACAAACGCGAAAAATCACGCAGGCACCGGCAGGATCCGAGCCTGTATCTGGTACACCAGCGACAGTTAGTGTCAGTCGCCCCAACCATTGGGCTACGACCGTGAGTAGTACCCGAGAGTCAAACGGCTTACTACCTCTCCTGTAACGGTGCGGAGTATACCTTAGGACCTCCCAATGTCCGTCCGCGTCCATCCGTGCGCACACCATTATCGAGCGAAAATGCGATTTGAGCCGTGAGTTGCAGTTTCATTTAGGGAATAATCAAGGTAACACTCACGGCTCAAATCGAATGACGGTCGGCGCGCAGATGAGATGTCACTCGGGGTGCACACGCGGCGCAACGCCGCGTCCGCCGAGAATGACAGCGAGGCCGGGCCTCCTCCTGCGAGTCCCCGTACTCCGTACCCTCGCCATCATCCACGGAATGGAGGTGCTGCCATTTTTATTTGTTTATAATTGGCTATACATGTTCTTGTTCTCCGCTTTTCGAACCCCATACCATCGGCGCATGGGGTGGTCCAGTGGCTAGGTTACCCGCCGCGGTGGCTCGCTAAGGCGTTGCGCTGCTGAGCACGGGGTCACGGGTTCGATTACCGGCCGCGGCGGCCGCTTTTCTGATGGAGGCGAAAAGCAAAAACGCCCGTGTGTACGGGATTTCGGCGCACGTTAGAGATCCCCAGGTGGTCAAAATTAATCCGGAGCCCTCCACTACGGCGCGCCTCATCGCCTGCGTTGCGTCGGCGCGTTAAACCTATACCATCAATCAATCGATCAGTGGCTACGTTTAAAGCAAAGCTTTACTGTTTTCGTCCAGCGGTTTCACCGCGGACGCGCAAGTTCCCTTCCGACCGCAGACACACCCCCTTTGACACACCCCTTGAAGAACATCGCGTTATTCTTTGGGCCGGCTGTCGGCGCTGCGCACATGGCGCAGTTTCCAGCATGTTGTTCTCACGTAGCGGCGGCGGCGACGGCGGCGGCCGCTCAGTTGATCGGCAGCCCAGCAACCCCGCAGCCTCCCAAAGCATGCACCGCTGGGTGGTCTCGGACTACGTGACTCGTCTTCCGCCGCGTTGGCCGTGAAAGAGGAACGCCGCGTTCGCCGAGAATGAAAGCGAGGCCGGGCCTCCTTCTGCGAGCGTTACACGGGACCGAACAGCTTTGAGCCGTGGTCGGCAATACTGGTACATCAAAGGTTAACCAAGCGAGACCAAGACTCAACCAGACTAAGCCAAGCTTTTTGCTTTGCATATCTAAGGTTAGCTGAGCTAACCCGCAGCCATTTTTTTTTTCTTGAGGCTTCGAGGTTTTTCGGTGCGACGGACGAACAAAGCTCGGCCTAAACAGCTCGGACTAAACAGCTCGGCCTAAAAAGGTACGGACGAAAGGCGATACGGGAAACAACTGCGTGCGACACTAGGTGCGTTTTTTCAACGCCCAAGACACTCAAAGTAACACTGGCGACAGCACATGCCTAATATTGCACGCCTTGTTCCCAAGGCGTGCAATATTGCATATTGCCCGTAATTCTTCTGTCCTTCATTTTCTTGGCCTTGGCTTCCGTTATCTAATTCGTTCGTACGTGTTTCTTTCCGCAAATAAAGATCAGTTGTTAGTCAGCGCCGTGCGTGTCTACTCGTCTTCTTTTGTCCACGTTTCTGCGCAGTTTTTTTATTGCAACAAATTTCCCCACTCCACCAGGAAGCAACGCACATTTCCCCCCTACAGTGAGGAAAGGTGTCCCGTCAAGGGGCTTTTGACATCGCAGTTGTGCCTGTATTTTAATTTCTAAAGAACAAAAAAGAACGGCCTGTTTTTTTTTTTTTGTTTTTTTTTTCTTATAGTGCATGCGTCAACAGCGCCACCATTTTCACTACCGAAGTCGCCGCTCATGTCACTCCAGGTAGAATTTCAAAGTGGGCAACGTATATATACAATATGGTAAGCAGTATAGAGAGAGGCCTTGATCCCACGTGAAACAAGCAAGGTATAGCAAGAAACTCTGCAACGTGACTGGCAGGAAAGTGATCGGGGGTTCTGGCGCAGGTTCCGCAAACTCTGCTATACCGCACACGCAGAGGCTTTTGTGAGAACCCAAAAGGCATATGCGAGGGCGAAAAACATGAATAGCCGTGTAACGTGCAGCTCAGAGAAAAGCTTTTATATGAAACAAAACAATAATGCTCGTAACCTGAGCCCAGCGCCTACGATACCTATCAGATTCCACTTAATCATCATTCTCGTTCCGTCTTTTACTTTCCAGTTTCCGTGTTTCTTTTGTTTTCCTGGTATTCTCTTTTATCTAAGAGGGGGCGGAAGTTGGCGGCGTCACGGAAAAATAAAAACGAGCTAGATGACAGCGGAGCTGATTAAAAGCGCAGACAACTCCGGGACGGGGTTTGTTTGCTTTGCCCCCCATTTGGGATGAAGTTTACCGAAACGGCGCTCATAGCTTCATCGAGCGTAGCAAAAACCGCCGGATAACAGCAGCGTCACCTAAACTGGCTCGAGGATGAAAGGGAAACGGGGATTGGGGCCGTGTGTGTGTAGAGAGAGACAACACACTTTCAAACTGGCGGCCACTGACCACTTAAGCGTCAACATTGAAGTTCGGCCGGGCCATGTACTTCAAACTTTCGCGCCACTGGGACACGAAAAAGTTCAGCGTTTGCACCAAGCCCCGCACGTGCCCAATGCATAAGTTATCTGAGGTGCGGGGCCATGTATGCTGAAATGCTTCGCCACGCCGGCGGCGCTGAAATTTCTTTGCTGACTTGTATAGTGTCCTGGGTTAAAAATTCCGGAGCTAGTCAATCAACAAACCAGGGTACACGTCGTTATCTCTCCCTCTCTCAACTTTCTCTGTCCCACGCAGCTTATAACGAGCAAAAATATTACTCTGTGAAGTGTTTGTATACTGCTCAATTCGTTTCACTAACTGAATACAGAACTAGCAACTAATATTTTCTTAGCCTCATAGAACGCAACCGACATATATGCGCTCGATGCCAAACGCCTGGGTGCAGAACACTTTTCTGCGAGTGCTTCCGATGCTTTGCGGTTGGCTACGCGGCGCTCCGACACAGGCTGCTAAAGAGGAGTACCATTTTCGCAAGAAATGCTGCGTTGCACGTTGAAACCGCATGACGGAGCCCATAAACTCTGGTTACGACAAAGTGAACGGGACAACGGCAGAAATTAGGCACATACGCGAGTGTCTCGTAAGACCTCAGTAAGCGTAGCCAAATTAGCTATGCCAACTCTTCGGAACCGATAAGTGCGGAATATTTAAAGAAACCTGTAATGAGGGCAAAAAAAAAACAACAAGAAAACAGTAAGCTGGGTCTATTGGTCGTTTCCGCGGGCGCGACGAGCGCCTGATTTAGTTCCTTAAGGCATAGCATGAGGTGGCGGTAGCCGCCAGCGCACTGCTCGACTTTGTTTCCCCACAGACGGCGGCTCTCCTGCGCCTACGCTACACCAGGTACTTCGCGATGCCGCACGTCTGTCGAATCCACATCCTCGTCGGGGCCACCAACCAAGTCTTCCGTTTCAGCATCCCTAGCTGATTTTTCCAGCCAATATTACGCCTCAATTATTTTAAATAGAAGCTCCATGGGGCTACGGATCCATGCACATTTCATGTGCGCAAACAAAAACTCCCGAGGACCCACGTGTCTTTAAAGCGCGAGGCGTTGGAAAATGAACGTACCGGTGTGTGGCTATTATCATGCGGTGATCATCGAAGTTGCACGCCGTTCAAAATATGGTTTGGACCTTCAGCTTACACGCCTCATCGTCCTCGCATTGTAGGCGTTCCAAGCGCACGCGTGTCTGCTTTCCTCCGTCTCCTCGGGGCGGTGGTGACGTAGCCAAGAAGACAAGCTGCCGTTCTCAGTTCTGAATGTAGCTTCTCTTATGTCGTCGTGATGGGAACGGCGCGTATCCATTACGGACTCCAAGTTCACTGGTCATCCACCTTCGCAGGCTTATGATTTGTTTTTTTTTTGTTTTTTTTTTTTTGAGCGAATTGTTAGCATTGGCTCAGTATACAGCTTAAGTTTGGCGTCCCATGCTTCGCTCCGACATAACAGCCGTTTATTGCCAGTTCGATTCCCGTTCGATGTGGATAAATTGTTGGCTACGGTGCTGCCAGTAGGGATGGAAAATTTGCACCGCGACACATCGCGCAGCTTCAAGCACCGCTGAGTTGTGCTGCCCCGGCGCAGCCCGAGAGAGTGGATAAGACGTGTGTTTACCAGCAATCAACGTTAAAAGGACGTCATAAATATACAGCTTTGAACAGCTCATTTTTTTTATTTCGTGCGTTCGTAACACGGCCCAGCCTCTTCGGCCGTAATATATATTAATGCAGTTGTGCAGGGATACTAATGAGTGCGCTCGTCTAGGCACCTTGCACCGTCCAATCTGTATTCCCACTACAGTCGGAGGGTTATATTTTATCATTACCATGGGTCCTGAAGGAACATTACCTTATAATGTTCACGGAGGCGAAAAGCGAAAACGCCCGTGTGTTCGAGATTTCGGCGCACATTAAAGATTTCCAGGTGCTCAGAATTAATCCGGAGCCCTCCACTACGGCACGCCTCGTCGCCTGTGTAGCATCGGCGGGTTAAGCCCCCCCAATCAATCAATACACTTTATAACGTTGGTTTACCGGCCGACGTCTAAGTAAATATGTTTCTCCTGCATGCGTGCCGATACGCAAGCTTTCCTTATACATTACACATGCTATTTGCTTTTCTTTTGCGTTCTACAAAAACAAATCAGCAGAAAGCGTTGTTTGCTCTCAACCATTGCTCTTGTCTACATAACTCACATAGTAATCCTTATTACCATGTCAGCCTTGACAGCTAGCAACCATAATGTCTCACTCGCTAAGGCGTTACGCCGCTCAGCCCGAGAACACGGGTTTAGTTCGGGAAGCGGCCGGCCTTTTTGAAATTCAGGGAAAAGGCCAGTGCGCCGAAATTTCGCCTCACGTTAACAACTTGGTGATGGTCTAAATTATTCCGTCGCCCACCAAAACAGCGCCCCGTGTAGCATATATGTTGCAGCTTCGGTGCACAGAAGCCCCCCAAATTAAAAATATAAATATATTGACCGTGGTGCCACTCGGTCTGATTTAAAATGCAAATGAAAGCGGCGGCAGAAAGCTTTGAATCTTTTTTTGGCATAGAATACCAAGCGCTTGGCCGCACGTAATATGGGAACATTTTACGTCTTTCAGAAGAAGAAAAACTCATTTTGAGGGCTGCTGCGGAAAGTGAGGCCCACGTGTTACACCTCTGTTTATAGCACCCGCGAATAGAGCATGGGTACACAAGCTCCCTACACATATATTCAGTGTTATAGCCTGGTAAAGGCGACATGTTTCAAAACTAATGATTTCGGCCCCCGAAATACCGGTAACAGGAAATTTCCCTCGATTCATATTACTTCAAATGTTACCTACGACTTTTGACGGTGATTCCTTAAAGGAGCCATGAAGACAAAATACAAGTTAGGTTTATTAAAAAGACGGCTTAGTCCCGATAACAACGATACAATATCATCGCAATCTTCGAACAAATAGCGGAGATATGAAAGAAAACGTGTGGAGCAGTCGCGACCCCCTAGCCAATTTCCCGCAACTTTTCTATGACGTCACGGAGCCTTGTTTGTGCGATTGGCGGCCGCCTAACTGACCTGTCGCGACGACACATGACTGGACGTCTGTAATGTGGCCTCTAGTTCCATTTGACCGCATCACTTGAATGCTAATGTGCAGTTAACGCGAAAATTATGTTTTATTGTTAGCCCGTGTGACGTCATTCTGGCTCATAACACGTCGCTGTGGCGCGAAATTTGAAAGTTTTTTAATACTTCTTGCTTTTTTTTGTTAAAAACATCTTTTGTGGCTGTAATGAAGCTGAGTGAGATACTGAATCCTAGTTCATTCAAATTAAACGAAGTTGTATTTTCTCTTCATGGCTCCTTTAAATGTTGTCACTGACGGACACTCAGATTGCGCTTAAAAAAGAATTGCATGTACAGTCAAGGCCAAACGAAATGTGAACACAAAAATATGAACCAAAACACGCAAGAATGAAAAATACTGCTCGTTGATACCAAATAATGGCACACTATTGGTATATTTGGGAACCCAGGTTTCCGAACCTAGTTATTGAAATTAAACCACGCGTAAATTCGACGTGCATGGAAAAAACTTGCGCTGTTTGTGCGTTCTGGTTCATATTTTCGTGATCGCGTTTCATTTGTTCATTACTGTATACTTAAGATAAGAGAGAATGGTTCATGTAGAATACTCATTGTTGACACTGACGTTGCTCTATTCACTTGCGACGTCTTTGCGCCCAGCCTAGTGCTGCACTTTATGTTGAATTCCAAAGGCAGATCTAGAGCACTTCCGGAGCAACTTTCTTGCTCCGTCTGCAGCAGACACGTTCCAACGGCAGAGCGGGGGCAACCAAATCCTGTTCCAATGGCAGATCGAGAGCGCTGTCGAAGCCGAGATCGCTCCGTCGAGCAGGAAAAGTTTCTCCGCCGAAATCGGCGGAGTCGGCCGGAAGTCGCAGGCGGAGAGTTTTTTTTTCCGCTGGTGACGTCGTCGCCATCTGCTTCCGCTCTACCCCTCTTCTCGATTCGCCATCGCGCCCGCTCTGGCAAATACGCGCAACGGCCACAGTCACAGCGGGAAAACAGATGCTGCACGCCGCGTCGCGTCCATGCTTGCTACTTAACGAAAGCGAGTGCGACAGCTGGAACTCGGAATCAAGTGGCAAGAAGCACAGAGAGAGAGAGAGAGAGAGAGAGAGAGAGAGAGAGAGAGAGAGAGAGAGAGAGAGAGAGAGAGAGAGAGAGAGAGAGAGAGAGAGAGAGAGAGAGAGAGAGAGAGAGAGAGAGAGAGAGAGAGAATGTATTTAATGGTAAAAGCGAGGTTAGCCGAGCAATAGCGCTTAGCATGCTACGCCTTATGAATGAACGAAAACATGAGGGTCTGTGTACTAAAATAAACAAACAAACAAACAAATAAATAAATAAATAAATAAATAAATAAATAAATAAATAAATAATAAAAAACGAGGTGTTGCGCACGAGTGTTCAACCGTATTTACAGACTTTGGAAACCACATACACAGAGTTTCAAATTTAAGTTGGTCACAGCACTTGTTCCAAGCCAGTACTACGCAAGAACACCAACAGAGCTTTGGTAGCCCGTACGGCCTGGCGTGGGGTCCAACCAAGGGCCCAAAACTGCCCTTAGTTCAAGGCCCGCGTGGTGTGGCATACACAAAGGTGTTAGGAGAGTCTGCCTTGGCACTGTGAAATTTGGACAGGTAAAGATGACATGCTTG
>NW_027526361.1:116740698-116978526 GCF_048455015.1 Haemaphysalis longicornis | reverse complement strand
CGACCCAGCTTCTTGGTGCAAAAAGAAACAAAAGTAGGTCCCCCAGACGCAGTATGGCTTCTTCGCACGAATACGAGACGCCCGTTTCCGCCGTCCACTAAGAAAACGAAGACCTGCGCGTGCTTTAACATCGAGCGCTGTTATTGGTCTACTCGCTTGAATAAACATTCACTGTCCTATAGCAGAAACTACCGGAAGCCGATTAAAAGTCCTACTGCGTTGTCTCGCGCCACGACCATTAATAGGCTGGCACTATATGAACGGGTGTGAATATTGTGCGATCAGTTTATTAGCTCCCGTTATACGTTTTCTTTTTCTTTACTTTCTCGGTCAATTCGTACGCATCGCGAAAAGGCTGCGTTAGAAGAACCATTTTCTTCGAGCTTCTTTTTTTACGCACGACTTGGGAACGGCGACAGCAAACACGCCCCATGAAGTCAGCGGATGCCGAATGGCCTGCGCAAATTGTGCACGAACAAAGCAAAAAAAGTCGATAATGGCTGTACGATAGGTAAACACGAAACTCGAGGAGACGTATATAGCGTAAAATCACCTCTCACGAGGCGGGAGTTAAGGGCGCCTGGAGATTTCTCTTTTTAGCTCAAGGTAAGGCCCTGAGTTCTTTCTGCGCGGCGTCGTAAAGGCAAGCATTGCATCAGTTCAACTACGCATTACAGTTTAAAATAAAGTGCGGCAAATCAGCTGGCGAAGCCCTTCAAGCGCAGAAAAGCTCGCCTTCTCTTGTCCAAGGAAACGGTATACTCATAGGTGACCAAGTGGTGACTGAAATTTAGTGGCAAAGGCATTTACCGTATAGTACACGACAATAACATACGTTACCGCACACGTGATAATCGGTACAGCTTCTGTAGGTACAGCTTCGGTCAATACACACATCGTGGACCTATATATATGGCTAAGGCGTTACGGTGCGCGAAAGAGTTCGCATGTTAGACGAGTAACGATCCAGTAACCAGTAAGTAACGATCAAGCCTCCACAACGAATATATCCAAATATAATCATACAAAGGAACCCTAGTGCTCGCCATCCCATGAACCCTTCTAAGCCACATCTTTGCGCTTAATCATAATCGCGTATTCCATACCCCGTCATATTGGAGTTAGGACGTTCCAAGCACGACATCATCTTCGCGACGTGCTTCACCTTCTAATAACTGCGAAACCTCTCATCGGAGTAGTCGCATGGGCGACATTAGACAAACAGTGGTACGGAATACTCAGTAGGTTCCCACAGGTCGCGTGCCGGCCTATAAAGGCCGGTCAGCGCTTACGCACTTCCCGGACCTTAGTGAAACGCTTTTGAACCAACAGCCTCTGTTCCATCGCATTTAACGAACAGCCAGGACCCCAGGCCAGGCCCTGTCACTGTATCGAAGCATGCTGCATAGTGCAAGGTATCCAGCGGTGTCTTGTGGTACGTCTGTCACCTGACTGCGGAGGGGAGAAACTTGCGTTCCTGGCATTGCTGCAATGTTCTGGATTTGTCTGCCTCGTCGGTACCAAAGCAAAGCCGGAAAGCACTGAATTGGGCGCGACAGCACCACGCGACAAGTACGCCGCCGAAACTGGGCAACAGCACCCCGTCCCCGCCCGAACATGAACTGGATTGGGATAGAAGCGAGCAACAGCAACAAAAAAAAAATTAGGCCGTTCCACTCAATGTGAAAGCTGTCGGAAGTGACGAGCAATGATTCGCCATAATGGGCTGTGCGCCGTTATCCGCTCACTGCTACCACCCAATTCAAATTTCCCGCCTTCGCAGTGCTCGCGCGCCCCCTGCCTTAAACTGCGTTTTCCTGTTGTTTTTGTGCTTGCTTTTCCTCCCACACGTGCCGGCGTTGCACTGCCACACTTTGTCGCTTACTATCGTAAAAACCAACTCAACGAGCGTTCCTAACTGAATGAACGCGGGCACTGCCGCTTAATTACGTATATCGTGCCTCAAATGTATCTACAGTTTTCTTTTACGCTAAACAACTTGGAGATGTAAGACAAGTAATTACAGCGGTTCATGAGTATCCAACGCTTATGACTATATAAATCGCTTCGCTTTCGATGCCTCTGGGTTTATGCCGCGACGACACCCGCTACGTACGACGGAACGCTGCGTGGCTCTACATAGGTTTAGCGAGCTACGACGACAAGGCGAGCCCCTAAAGTGCTCTGCACAGCATGATTGCCCGAGGCTGCGCCCACCGCGATGGGTGAAAGGAGGAGCGAGTTGCTCCAGTGTCGCTTCTGAATGACGACAGAGGGCGTAGCCTGTCCGACGATTAAAACTATTTCGAAGATGGTATACCTCACATTAACATCGTACTGCCAAAGACGCCTTCCTTCAGTGTGATTCACTTTCAACCTTGTGTGGATGTCGGTTTGTTACAAGGTATCAGGCGTGATTTCACATATGTTAACGTTACGTGGAGCCACACAAGCTATTACAGCAAACACAACGAGTCGCTTGCTCTCATATCCACCTTCTCTTCGTAGCTCAGTCGGTATGGTATCCGACTGGGAATCATTCAAGCACTCAACCTTTTGTTTCTCTTTAGCAACGTATCGAGTAGAAGTGACCAAGTGTCATGTCCAGTTTCTCACGTATAGAAACGTGACAATAGGCGACGCTTAAAAGGCTCGACAAGCACTATTTGATGTGGCAAAGCCTTCTGCCGTGGCGGTCTCTAATGCCAATATCGCCCAATCACGTGCAAGAACACTTTCTGCTGTCGCGAAAATAAGGTATACCTAGACTTGTGTCTGCACTTGGAGGCGAGGTCGTAAATACGGGCGTGGACCTCTCAAGTTGTTGCAAATGAAGGTAAATCGAATCCAAACTCGTGCCTATACCCTTCATTCGCTACACGCTTAACCAGACCCGCGAAATCCAAGCACATTTTGTACACGACGCGACGCTTTCGCTCAAAAGGAACGACGGTGTCTGCCAACGATATGGCTTCTTGGCCCGGATCAGCGGCACCAGTTTCCATTTTTCTCGAAGGAAAACGAAGACCTACGCCGCATGATTAAACGTCTCGCACTGTATCAAAGCGCCTTACATAATTTCCATACTGCAAGCCTATAACTTCCGCACAAAATCCGGCTACCCTATTGCAGCCCGTTCCCGCACTGTAAATGTTGCTTGATCAACTGGAAATCCATTGGGCGTAGTCTGAGTTCGCTGTATTACGGGGTTTAACGCGCCGGAGCTACCTTGGCTATGAGGCGCTCCGCAGTGGAGGGGGCTCCGGATTAATTGTGACCCCCTGGGGATAGTTAAGTTCTCCGAAATCTCGACATAGGGCCTTTTCCCATTTCGCCCTCGACAAGCGGTATTATAAAGACTCCACAGCAGTGTACACTGATGCCGCCCCATACCAGCGTTACCGAGGAGCAGCGGTGGCAGTGGTCACCTCAAGGGATAAACCACTCACCAGTCTCACAATCAAGACCGTTCCATCAGGAAGCGGAAGAAGTGGCGATTGCTTTGGCCATAACAGAAACACCGCGATTACGATAATCACCGATGGTCAAGCGGCACGCAAAAGCTACGCGGCTGGAGCAGTTTCTTCAACAGCACTGCCCCTCCCTCTCGCACGGTCAGAATCGTCTGGACCCCTGCCCACTCCAATCTCCCGGGCAACGACATAGCCCATGCATTGGCCCGCGCTCTCACCAACCGGGCCCCAGAGGAGGAGCAGAGTCCAACGCCGATTGAGACTTTACAGGAAATAACCGAACATTATAGATTAGGTAGAAGGACCTTTCCCCCCGCCCAACGCAGTTTGTCTAAAATGCAGGAAAGCACATTAAGACGAATTCAAACAAACACGTTCCCGATTACAGTACAACTAAATCACCGTCTGGGAGTGCGACCGAAACCCCGACCTTCCCCCCATTCCCAACCCTTCCCGTGAGCAGTGGAGAGCATGTTGTCCAGCTCGAGCCTCGACGACCAACACCAGATGATCTTGGTTGACCGAGCGGGCAGAGCCAGGACACTGCCCATGGACTTCCGGACTAGGAAGCCACCCCACAATTTATTTTTGCTCGTTAAATCTCTCTCTCTCTCTCTCTCTCTCTCTCTCTCTCTCTCCTCTCTCTCTCTCTCTCTCTCTCTCTCTCTCTCCCTCTCTCTCTCTCTCTCTCTCTCTCTCTCTCTCCATGAGTTTGTATTCTTTTTCGCACGCATTTCTTGAGGAAAGAGGAGCCTTCATAAGTGCCGTCTCCCTCGTACAATCTTCCTCGCACGATCTGGCGACAAAGACTCCGGTGTCCTGCTGCCATCTCTGCGCTGAAGCGTTCAGCCTATCGCGAGCACGTATGTTCTACACAAACTGTGCCTTCAAAAAGACCAAGAAGCCGGCAATGACTACAGACTAGGTTGGCACAGCAATGCACGGACGACGGTGATCGCGTAAAAATCACATTCAAATCAAGAGTGATCTCCCGCGCAGCGCTGGTCCACGAGGCGGCAGCGAACTACACCCGGGCGCTCTTCTTGATCTGAGGACGTTAAAGTAAGGCTCTAAACTCACGCAGAATAGTGAAGGAAGAGATGGCATTTCTTGAACTCTGTATACGAGCTAAATATAGAAATCCTCGAAATTCGCGAGAGCAGCACTTCAAACACAAAATCGCAATTCACTGTCCGCAAGCCAGCGCTGATTGTCCATGCCGAATGGTGACACTCAACGGCTTACCGACTACCAACCATTCCTCACAGCACTCAAAAAGATCGTTCTCGTCTACTCCGCCAGTCGGTATAGCTCAACTTCTTCCAAAAGTGTCGCTGTGCCTTTAATTTACGACAGAAGCTTCCCTGAGTGCAGCCGCCCAAAAATGAAAGTTGATCATGCGAGCGAGTGGCCTTCAGTACAGGGTGCAAAAGCGAACGGTGCATGCTTTGAGGCATGCTCAAATTCATATCAGTAGGACACACAACCTTTTACGCCTTCGCCCGGATTACGCATGTCCGACGCTTCCAATGGCCGGCGTTAGATCGCACACCCTGTAGTGAAGGCCACACGCTCGCGTACTCACCTTTCATTTTTGGGCGACTGTACATGCGCATTTTCTTTACGGCGTCTTTGTGACACCCCGACTAAAGGCGTTACGGCGACCCAAAAGGCTCACGTGTTCGGTATACCGCGACATAACCGTCAAGTATCCACAACGCAGATATCCTGGCACAGCCGCAAGCAGGAGCTTGAGCGCTGGTTCAGCAATTAATTAAAACGACGTCAACGCTCCTGCTTCATCTTGTTGCACTTCGGATCACGTGCCATGCGTGATCCCCTTGTCGGCCCACATCGGGGTTACAGGTTACACCCCACCGAAGCCGAAGAGGTAACAAGCGCCAAAGTAGCGCAATCAAATCGGCGACCTCAAGGCTGAAAGCCGAGAACTCAATAGGCTTCCTACGCGTCGAGCACCATCTACAAGAGCTCTTCGGACCTTAATGAAACTGTTTCACTGCGCCTTCGGGCAAAAAAAAACCTGCCGTAGCGAAGGCTCTCCCGAGACTATAGGTCCGGCATGCCGTGTACATGCGCGCACGCAATTGGCAATCCCTTGGTCGGCCAGAGAAGCTTACGTAAGCCGCCAAATCGAGAAACGGTTGCTAGCAGCCGTTTGTTCGCCACTATATCGTTACGTTGAAGCAAACGACACCACGGACTCCGCGCAAAGCCCAACGTTCCCTCGTTCCGCATATTGCACCCGCCTGACGCGACAAGCCTTAGCTTCGCCGAAATTCCACGCAAACTAATTCAATCAAGCCACGCTATGCTGCACGCACCAGATCCTGTGTAGTCCTACAAATTCTGTATATATGACGCCTGTTTTGGGACCATAAAGGCCGCTCCAGCGCCGGAAGCACGGTTCCAGAACTAAATTAGGACTCGCCAAAGTAATATCACTGTTCGCGTCCACGCAATTAACTGCCCGGCGCAAGGCGTTTCCGATTCACAGGCCTTTCTCATGTAACCAGCCGCCCGAATTCTGCATGCGTATAAACCGTGTAGCGGGCAAACGTGACCTTAATCTAGTCATAGTAAATGCGTCAGACAGTTATACGGTTATTGTCAGAAATCATACGCCACTCACTGAACGTGGAACATTCGTTGGTGTCGAGAAGATGCACGGCTCAACAACAACGTGTTTTTTTTTTTTTTTCCATTGAAGGCATTCATAATGTGCCAAACGTTTGTAGCAATCCCAACGCTGGGTTTGAGGCGAATGAACCACGTCGGTGGATAAACAGTGACCCGACGGGCAGGATGAAACCCCGGATATTTCCTATATTGATTCACATAGATCGCTTGACGCTAACCGCGATAAGGTCCAGCGTACCGAGATTCGTTTTCTTGGCCCGACTGGGCGGGCTGTAGTCCAAAGGAGAACAAGGGATCCCGTATATAGATCACCGAGAGAAATTTGGAATGGAATACACGGTTTGGAATTCAGAGAAGTGATTCCACACGGCTCACCACAAAAGAAAGACGTGAATAAATAAAGAGCGAGTAAACTACGCTCACCGAGGATCCAAGAGCCAGAACACCTCCCCGCCTCCTCCCTCCAAAAAAAGAACGCTACCAGTGCTGTCTCTGCCAACGATCTGATATCCAGAGCAAAAATCGAGCCAGCACACAAGCATGAATACACGATGAATAAGACAGACAAAAGGAAATACCGCAACCATAAATCTCGCGAGCCCACAGACTTCGACAAATGCATCAAGCGTACAATCGCGTACAAGACGGCACCGAATTGGAAGGGACGCGAGAAAATTGCCGTTATAGGAGGCCAATCTACGAGCCGTCGTCGAGAAGCAAAAAGAAATTACGAAGAACACCGAGGGCAATGACGGTTGCGGGAGCAACGTCCAGGATCGAGAATAGCAACGACAAAACAGCTCCGAGCGTCGTTTACCGAGAGCTAGCCGCGGAAGCCGATTTCCTGATCCCTCGCGCGGCTACGCTCATGAAAGCAACGCTCATGAAAGCAACGCCCGGGTTAAGCCACATTCCACCGAGCCGCGCTTTTAGGCCGACGAGCCACGGTCTCCGTGACTCCCAGCTGACTTAACCCCAATTTCCTGCAGACCGCGCGCGCGCGACAACAATGTTCGCACGGCTCCCACCGATCCCCTGGGACGCAATCCAATCTGTTTTCGAGCCTCCTTTCCCATTCCCGCGCCGATGCGTAAATCTTTACATTCACCGCAAATCTCCGCGAACCCCACGCAGGTTTTTTGACGCCACCCCCTGCCCCCTATACTACCTTTATTAAAAACGGAAATGAGCGTGCCGGTTGGGCCTAAACATTTCAAACAATGCACATTGTAGGTGCCCCTAGATCCCGTAGTCTCTATTTATCATTGGTGCGGCAGTTTACTTAACAATGCGCGTGGACTGTTTCAGCGAAAGAGCTGGGAACAGCTCATCTCGCTCGAAGTAGAATCGTTTCCGTGGCGCGGCAAAAGCTCACCGCCCCGCTGCTATGGCAACGAAGGGTCGCGACCTGATTCAAACTGGCGCTCCTGCCTTGTTAAAAGTGCATTAGGAATTTGGATACTGCTATGAATGAATGAAATGCCTTTATTTCCCATAAAGTACACACAGAACATTATGGTGGTATATTGGAAAGAAGTTCTCAAATGCAACTTGCCGGGCCTAAGAACCCATTTAGCAGCAGGATAGGGCAAACACAAACGTCGGTTGCATTGTAAATTTTTGCTAGAACAGAATAGGCCACTGTTCCAGGGTTGGCTGCGTTGCTCAAAATAAGTAACAATCTTGTATCGTAGGCACAAATTGTAAATTTTTAATAACAAGAAACGAGCACTATATCCTTTATGTAAATAATAAATAGAAGAGGACCTAGTACAGTAGACTCTCGATAACGGAACTTCAAGAGACCGGAAAAATTAGTTCCGTTTAACAGGAGTTCCGTTCACTGAGAAAGATGTTCTAAGGTGCAAATTTATGTGCGTACACACTTCTAAGGACATTTCATGGAACTCTAACCACTAGAAAGTGACTGCAGCTGATAGTTTTCAGAAAGCAAGAAAACTACAAGAAGCGTAGGCACAGCATTCACAAAGTTGATTTGCAACAACGAGTCGCTGTGCACTACAAAATGCGTCAATTATTTTTGTTTGAGTCCTTACAACTGCATTTTCACGGAGGCTAGAGGCCTCAGCTTCGCGAGTGCTTACGAGCCACCGAATTTAGAAGACGGCAACGTGGTAATGAAGGACGAATAGCACAACGATGGCACGAACGAGGCGACAGGAGGTGAGCCCTGTAGCCTCGGCGTCTAGAATCGAGACCGAACGACTGGAGCAAGAACTGCGATGTTGCATTCGTTGCGCTAACACGGCTAACCACTTACGAGACGAGGCTTACGAGGCCAACAAGGCTAAAAAAGCATGGAGGAAGAAAAAAAAAACAGGAACGAAACAGCCCGAACCGTAAAAAGCTGATTCTCATGCCAGTGGATTTCACAAGAAGTTTCATTTCTGGTTCCGTTCAAACGGTGCCAATACAAAGCCAATACAAAGCCAATACAAAGCAAAGCCAAAGCAAATACAATCGCGGCTTGAAAATGCCGCACGGCGACGTAAAACCCCCCCACCGTACGGAACCACCGCAGCCGTTTCGACGCGACGATTACACGCCAAGCATATATCGCTGTGGCGAGGAAAACATCGTCGCAACAGAAGGTGGCATAATCACGACACAGTTTTAAATTAGACACAGGAAATCGCATAGCTCGAAACAAAAGGCGCTGCTTACGGATATATCGACACGAGAGCAGTCCTGTTATCCATCCAATGAGGAAAACACTGCCCCAACAAGAGATGACATCATCCCTAAAGACCTACAATTGAACATACAATATCAGATATCTTAAATGACATCTAATGCTTCCTCCTTCTCATACGCAAACAGTATTAGGTGTTTCTGAATTCTTTGCCACTGCCCAACAGGTTCAAGGTTATCTCACGTCGTCGCTGAGCTGCTTCCATCCCCTTCTTCTTTTGCACCCGCGCTACGAAATTGACCCCGTACCTGCTGATTTCGCTACAGTATCCTGCCGCCCCTGACACGTCACTGCATCTCTTCTATCCCCCCACCCCCACCCCCCGTCTCGCTGCTCCCAAATGAACACGGTGGAGGTTCGCCCAAGTCAATTCAATTTTCCCGCGTTCCAGTACTCGCGCGCCATCTATTAGAACCTTTCGTTACTTTTGGACTTGCAATGCCGCCACGAGGTCGACGCTTATAAGGAAGACCTACAAACGAGCACTGGGGATTCCCATGAGCGCTTCGACTGCTCGACTGCCCCAATTAGCTCTTCGCAACACACCGCACCAGAATTAATTGAAGGACACCTCTCCAGCCAAACATTAACACTCGAACGCAGACCCGTGGGCAGAGAGCTCTTGGCGGAACTTCAGCGGACGCCCCAAGGCCAGCCACAATATCGAGCCCGAGACGAGGCAACGCACGCACATCAAGCCCGTCCCCTCCAGCGGAACATCATGCAGATAGAGGACAGGTCAGGGTCCAAGCCCTAGATAAAATGTACGGTAAAGACGAAGGGACGGTTTGCAGGGACGCAGCAAGCTGCAAACACAAGGGAGCAATGGTGGAAGATGTAACATCGAGAGACAAATGCCTCACCAGCGCAACCATCCCCGAAACTACCACTCAAGAAGCAGATGAAGTGGCCGTAGAGCGCTAGCCATTACCCAGACCAAGGCAACGAAGATCGTTTCCGACTCGCAACAGGCCTGCAAAATATTTATTTCGGGATCGGTGACTCCCGCAGCGTACCGAGCACAAACCCCCAAAACCAGCACGTCACGACCGTCTGGGCCCCGGCGAACTTCTCCCTCAAGGGCAACGAATTCGCCCACGCGACGGCTGCGCACTCGACAACCAGACCCCGGAAGGAGAACCTGACCCCACCCCCATTGCGTCTTCCCGTGACATCACCCAACACGGCAGGCTAGAATATATCCGCCACCACACCCGTAATTAAGCAAAAAACAAACAAAAGAACAAGGCTCAACACTTCGCTTCCAACAAACAAGTTCCCTCACCCAGTCCGACTCCATATGCAGTTCCCCAATCAGCATACACCTCAATGGAAGCTCTGTGGAAAGACAGGCGCCCTGCACCACGTAGGGTGGGAATGTAGCCAAAACCAGGCCTTGCCACCCTTTTTCCCTAACCCCAACCTCGAGCAGTGGGAGACTGCGCACCTCGCCGACCAAATCACGCTGACGGAGGCTAGAACACACAATGAAGACGCTTGAACTTCTGGACTAGAAGCCACCCTTACGCACAGAAATTAATTATATCAATAAAAGCCTCTCTCTCTCTCTCTCTCTCTCTCTCTCTCTCTCTCTCTCTCTCTCTCTCTCTCTCTCTCTCTCTCTCTCTCTCTCTCTCTCTCTCTCTCTCTCTCTCTCTCTCTCTCTCTCTCTCTCTCTCTCTCTCTCTCTCTCTCTCTCTCTCTCTCTCTCATGCATTTTTGTATACAGGTTTTTGCGCGAACCAGATTTCCTATTTTTACCTCCACTGTTACGACGAATACCAGATATGTCGAACTAATTCACTGCACCGCTACTGGTTCGTTACAACGAGGTACTTTCAACGCACATGAGTGCATACGGGGACCTGAAACTCACCCATTATAACGATCGTAGGAAATAAAAAGCCCGGTATGCGCCGTAACCTAGTCGCCGCAGGGTTATATAAAAGTATAAATTCGTCCTGCAATATGCTGGAAATAAATCGCATTGGGCTAAGCCCCCGAGCTGCCAGGATTACGCGAGTGGGGGATCATTTCGTAATTTGTTCGCACTGCCACGCGCAAGCAATCTGAAGTGTGCCCCTTCCTTGTATTTTCTATTTCCGGCCGCTGCCAAGCTCTGAGCGAAATAAAGCACGGGCGAAAAGAGAACGCAAGGCGAGCCAAACGTGAGAGCGCACGGACCCACGGGCTTCTTCGGCAGCTCGCACGAGGCCTGCGGGCCACGCGACACCGGGCTATTTGCAAATGTCCACTTGCAGCGATTTCCGCTGCTGCGGCAAACACCGCCGCACGAGACCGGAGTTTACAAAACACGCCACGGGGCGACCAAAATGCGTCTCCGTGTGTCTCGATTATACCAAGCGTCTTCTTTGGTACAGAAGGCGATTGACAGCAAATATGTGTTTCAGTGACCATTTTTATAAATGTTTACGTAGGTTCCGTGTGTTTTTAGTTTCCGACAACAATAAATCTGGGCGAATTTGATGCAAAGGAGCTTGCTTGCTTGCTTTAACACGACATGTTGCCGTTCTCCATTTTGAATGTCAAGTCAAATTTCCCGCCTTCCAGTGCTCGCGCGCCCTCTGCCTGAAACTGCGCCAGCGGGGGTTCTGTTCTTTTGTAGCGTAAGCTACACTGGCCGAGGTTGAGCAGTTTCGCGTGGACCCTGAAGGACCGTGCTGCGCAAGCGCCAGGAGCATTGGGTTGGATTGGATTGGATTTGGATTGAATTGGATTAAATTGGATTAAATTGGATTGTATTGGAAATATAATCCAATTGGAGTATGGTTGTGTAGAGAATTGGGTCTGTACATTCGCCCGCCTGCGCATTCCAGAGAAGTGACGTCATAGCCGCGGCAGACGCACTGGCGCCGGCGCGTGCCCAGCTGTGCGTTTCCGCTGCGCAGTAGCCAAGTCCGACGCTGCGCCGGAGCCGCTTGATAGCCGTTTCGCGTGGCTCCTGGAAAGCCGTGCTGCGCATGCGCGAGGAGCAGTGACTGGACTGGACTGGACAGAATTGGATTGGATTGGATTGGATTGGATTGGATTGGATTGGATTGCTGAACCTTAGCTCACACTACGTATATCCTGGCATAGCCGAGCTAAGCCACTGCTATTTTTTTGTGCTTGCTTTTCCTCCCGCACGTGCCGGCGTTGCACTGCCACTTTTTTTTTCGCTTACTATGGTAAAAACCAACCCAACGAGCGTTCCCAACTAAATGAACGCGGGCGCTGCCGGTTAATTACATATATTTTGCCTCAAATGTACCCACAGTTTTCTTTGCGCTAAACAACGGGGAGATGCAGGACAAGTGCCAGCGGTTGGCGAGTTTCGAACGCTTATGACTATATAAACCGCTTGGCTTTCGAAGCCTCTGGGTAACGCCGCGACTACAGCGGCTACGACGGAACGCCCTGTTGCTCTGCTTGGGTCCAGCGAGCGAGCTACGACGACAAGGCGAGCGCCTAAAGTGCTCTGCACTTTAAAAAAACGCGACACAAGAAGAGGAGAGGGCACGAACACAGCGCTGACAGCGTTAGTATTGTTGTTAGTCAGCGCTGTGTTTGTTCCCGCTCATTTGCTTGTGTCACTTTCGTTGTTGTCGTAGTTGTTTTGCTGTTATTGGTTATAGGGCACATTTGGGAGGGAGGTAGCGTATAGTCCGCACTCCCGCGGGTCCAGGGGACGTTGGAAATTTCTAAGTATGAGAAATGTGTAAAGACTGTTCCTATACTCCGCCACGAACAGATACGTATGCCTAGAGCCACCAAAAAAGCTACGCTTAAGAGTAATGACTGACGCACATCGGCAGCCATTTTGGTGCCTAACGCCAGAGTGGCCAGCTTTATGCGACCTAATGCGGCCGACTTTGACGGGCGCAATTGGACCGGGCGCCGCTTGGCAACCATGACAGCTGTGTTTACTTTTTGAGGATTTCGAGACAGCGCGTTGGTGCGACAGGGTCACGCTCCGTTACGCTAGTGTAGCTTATTTAATGGATCTAGGTTACACTGGAGCCATTAAATAAGCTATGCTTTACTTGTAGCTGTAAGTTATGCTAGGCCACAGTAGTTCTTTCGCAGCGGGAAGCGAAGCAGGGTATACCGTCCGGCCGGTCAAAACAGCCCGGTACAGAGCAGCACGGCATCGCTACTCTGCCTGGGACTTAAAAACTCACTCAACGTGTCACACAGCCTCACTGCGCTCCGAAAATCACGATTTATCGAAGAACGCCCGCACGCGGCAACACAGAGGCACCGAAATGTCAGCGCCCATGGGTCTTCCGGGGTAAAGAAATGTCACGTGACGCGGTTCGACCAATGGTCGCTGTCGGCGGCATACAACAGTAAGAGAAAAGAGTGCCGATACTCTGAAACCTGATCTAGTGGTTCTACGTATACCCCCGATTCTACGCCATCCACCGAGGTTTAGTGGCGTCGAGGAACAGCTAGCCGCAGCACGACTTCCGTCAAGAGTTCGTAGCTTTGTTCAGAATTTTGTCACCACAGCTCCGCTGGTACCCCCGAAATGGCTCAAGATTTTGCTTTCTTGTCCGTAACGATGAGATTAAACCGTGACGCGTGCACCCCGACAATAAGCGTAATTCAAAATGCATTCGGAATTCGGAAGAGACAAAGAAAGCTTAAGACGTGTGCCGAATAGCAGCGAAACCGCGATCCAGCAGCACGTTCTGGCGAGCTCACTTACGCTCGCCAAGCTAATGTCGGAGCGTTAAACGTGCATTAATTTCTCACGCCACCTGTACGAGTTATTACGGGGCCGATTTCTCGGTCGAGAAATAGGCGCTCACGGAGCAATAATAAATATAAATAACGCACGCGACGCGTAGGATGATGAGCTGCTAGAGTTTTCCTCAGATTGCGCAGGAAAGATGAAATACGTAACAGGCCCCCTTACGCAGGGTATACGGAAAATTGACCACCTCTTCCTAAATAAAGTCGTGAGAAGCGCGAAAGCTTTAATTCAACATCAAACGTGCGTCGAAACCTTCGCTGAAAGTGCGTCCGTCAAACCTTCGAAGAAAATCGCAAACGAAGAACGAACCAGTGCGACCATTTTTCGCCCACTAAGTTAGCGCATTTGGGAACGATCTAAATGTACCCCGATACGTGGTTTATGTGAAAAAGGTATACTATTGCACTCCTCCCTCGTGATTGACGCGTGTAGACGCGTGTATTGTCCTATCTAGAACCGTTCCTTTCCCTCGCTTTTCAAAGTAACGGTTATGACACAATGTGCCCAGAGATCCTATCAGAGCTTTTCGTTCGACCAACCGGTCTACCGGGAAACGCATTAGTTTTTTTTTTTCACAGGACGACACCGGTCCCGCTATGAAAGGCTTTGCTTTTAAAAACCGACTGCTGTTACTCAAGCTAAACAACCGGGTCAATTCTCCGCTCCAAGTTGCGCCGCCGCGCTTCCCTGTTTGTTTCCTTATTTCGCGCCAAATATTTTTTTTTTCGCGCGCCTCCACGCAGCGCAGCGTGCACCGCAAAACAAATGGCGCCCAACGTGCACCTACCGCGGGCGTGTGTACACGTGCACGGCCAAGAGAGCCGATTTTTCTTTCGCACCGGCGGCCCACACCAACAACAACGGCAACGACCGGCTCCAAGCAAGGCGTCCGGTCAGCAACCGAGGCCGATCAAGCAAGCTCGATCATCTTGGCCGAGTGTGTGCGCACTTACCTCTCCCGCTAATGCAAAGCCGTCGTGTAGTACGGCAGCCCGAGCAAGAGGAAATAACTCATGCTAGGGAAGCAACCGTGGGTGGGATAGGCCTCCTCGAACCTTCGCATATACACGTTCCCGCACAGGCCACTCGATAACGATCACCGCCATAGCGGGCCTCCCATTCCCACGAACAGAGCGCGCGGCTGCACCATTTCTCACACCCCGTAAACGTATAGAGGGACAAATAAGGCCGCTCCTGCATATGGTCGGCCCGCAAGTTATGTACACGCAGGGGAGACGTCATCAATCAGCATCAGCCTTTACCTACGGCAGACACCGAAGGCTGCTTATAACTACGCACGCGAGTTGCGTAACCTTTGTCCTGTGAAACGAAAAGCGTGCGAATGGGCGCAACAAACAGCACAGCTAGGGCCATTTCAATAAATACGTCGAAACACGGCCAAATAGTCGCTGATCCGAATGTTTCCCGTTGGGCCCGGAGAACCGCCAAGCAATGTGTGTATTTCAACGTTAGACAGGGCGAAGCAACACACATGCGCATTCGTGGCCAGCCAGAAGCGTGTGCGTACGAAGCAGTGCGCGTTTTTTTTTTTTTTTAAGCGAAATCTTTAAAGGGGCTCAATGAGTGACAAAGCCACGGCCCGCGTCTTCGCAGACAAATGGCTCCTAAACCCGCGTGCCTATTGCCGACGGCGCAAAGAGAAAAAAGTAAATAATTAAACTTCGGACTATATGGGAATCGAAGTTCGAGCCCATCATATATGGCCTGAAAGTCGAGCACGCGTACTCTACGTCACTACGACTTTATGGCTCTGGGTGACCAAAGGTAGACCAAGTGAATGCGTTGCTGCTTTCCACATACAAACGTAGGCTGGGGACCAACCATTCTGTAACCAAATCACAGTAACTTAATTACCACTTGCCGCATGGGGTAAAGTAATTGTTGGAACTTTTTCCCCGAGGACAAAGAAGTGATCTCAGATATTGGTAGAGCAGGACGACGAGGAACGATGGTGGCGACCGGACTTGTTCTCCTTGTGATGCGATGTAAATACAGTTCTTTTCCCTTAACGAAGGTAATGCGGTCGCGACATAGTGTTGCCGAAATCCCGCGGGATGAACGAACGACAGTATGTATTCAACGGTTGCGACCAATGCCTGAAAAGAACTGAAACCGATTTCATCATGACCGAACCACGAACGAAGCCTAATCAAGATCAGCTGTACCGTAAATGAAGTGTTCAATGCTCTCCTATACCGACACTGATCTCCCAAGCGAAGGCTGACATTCTGAAAGTGGACACAGCAGATGAAGAAATTCGCGCCGTTAGCCAACGGCTCAACTACGAGGCCGACCAATTACGGAACATCGACCGAAACATCGAACCATTTTTGACTGGTGCTCACGCTAAGCAAGAGTTTATGACCACATTTGAGTTCGTGACATCATCGTGACATGGCAATCAATCTTAAGGCAAGCGATACAGTTAACACGAAGCAAACTTTATGATGCTTGTCTTAGATGTGGCGAAGTCGCGTCCCAGCTTCTCGCCCGCACCAACACAGACAACTTCAATTGCCCAGGTGACGCGTCAGGGGTGAGAACACCGCTTCAAAACACAAGCAGCTCTCTGGCTACATCCGCCCGTATCGAGGATTCTAGTAGCGACGCCATGATACATGAAACGGCGCCGACCGCTAACGTTCAACTTGAACCGAAACTGCAAGGTCTAGTTGCTGAAAAAGGTGCATATTCCGACGGTGTACTCGACCTCGAAGGACAAATCAACAGTAAACAGAATTCGCCAACGAACCACACCCCAGCCGGAACTGGAGCCATTGCAGCTAACCACGTGTCCCCAATGCAGGTGCGGCGTCCAGCTGACCTTAAAGCAGGCGCATCGCAGGCAGCCTTGACAAAGAGAACGTTGGTGAATCAAATACGAAAAAACGAGAGCAAGCATAAAATTGACATAGATAGCCTTGACAAAGAGAACGTTGCTGAATCAAATACGAAAAGACGAGAGGAAGCATAAAATTGAAATAGGTAGTCTTGACAAAGCGAACGTTGGTGAAATACGAAAAGACGAGAGCAAGCATAAAATTGACATAGATAGCCTTGACAAAGAGAACGTTGCTGAATCAAATACGAAAAGACGAGAGGAAGCATAAAATTGGCATAGGTAGCCTTGACAAAGAGAACGTTGGTGAATCAAATACGAAAAGACGAGAGCAAGCATAAAATTAACATAGATAGCCTTGACAAAGAGAACGTTGCTGAATCAAATACGAAAAGACGAGAGGAAGCATAAAATTGGCATAGGTAGCCTTGACAAAGAGAACGTTGCTGAATCAAATACGAAAAGACGAGAGCAAGCATAAAATTGACATAGATAGCCTTGACAAAGAGAACGTTGCTGAATAAAATACGAAAAGACGAGAGGAAGCATAAAATTGACATAGGTAGCCTTGACAAAGAGAACGTTGGTGAATCAAATACGAAAAGACGAGAGCAAGCATAAAATTGACATAGATAGCCTTGACAAAGCGAACGTGGGTGAATCAAAGACGAAAAGACAAGAGCAAGCATAAAATTGACATTGATGCCATCGCGAGATTTGATTTTAAGTTCTCTCTGCACCGATACGCGAATGTGAAACAAACGATTTTCGTCGCTCATGGCTTCCATGGTAGACATCGGGGTCATCGCCACGACCATGACAGCTTCCACTCTCGAAGAAAGGAGAATGGCAACGGCCACCAAACGAAGGCTTCTCCTGCTGTTCGGCATACCTGGAAATGCAGGCGCAAGAGCCGTCAGCGAGGCTACCGTTTGCTGGGAACGATTGGAAACGGCCCATACCGGAAACGACGGCACTGGTGGAAGTACGGACGCAAAGACCTAGGACTAGACTATCCCCTGAGCATCGCTGTTTTTTTCGCCGCGGGAGGAGGTTGTTGGAACTTTTTTCTCCCCGGACAAAGAAGTGATCTCAGATGTTGGTAGAAGAGGACGACGAGGAACGATGGTGGCGACCGGACGTGTTCTCGTAGTGATGCGATGTAAATACAGTTATTTTCCCTTAACGAAGGCGTTGTGGTCGCGACAGTAATCGATTACTTTTTGGTCGTTAATTCAGCAATGTAAAGGACTGCTTATCGCGGTAATTTCGGAGAAAAGTAACTCATTTCTTCCCAAATTACGTGAGAACGGTGGTTTGAGGTAGTTGGTGCATACTAACTGAAATTAAAAACAGCGCAAAAAGACGGGACAAGGAACGGCGACACACGGCGCTGACTATATACCTTCTCGCCTTCTTCCTTGGGTATATTTAGCAAGCCGCGGAATAAACCAACCAATTGCTAGTCAGCGCCGTGTGTCGTCGTTTCTTGTCCCGTCTTTTTGCGCTGTTTTGCATTTGAGTTCACAAATTACTTTTGGAGAAACGTATAGCTATACCCCCAGAGAGAAAACATTTGAATTCTGGCTAATCTTCGGAGTTTACAACGTTTCGAGATGAACTTGGTTCAAACAACAAAGTGGACGGGCCGAGCCGACGGCGGATTCGTGCGTTTGTGTGCGTGAGAGAGGAAGGAATATCCCCCAAAATGTGCCCCGCTCGTGAACGGGATCTCACCTCTATTCTGGCGCAATTCCTGGTGTTGACAAGCGCTTACACACGCAGTCCAAGGATTAAGGTTCACTCGACTCTACACCACGGACAGACGGGGAACCTCAAGTGAAGCCGAAAAGCGCCCTCACCCGCTCCTCTCTTTACATACAGAACACTGCTAAGCTCGTACTGACCATAAAGGCTTAGTCCTGCAGCACTCGGGAGAAAAAAAAAAGAACTTAAAAAAAACCATGCGGACAAAAGAATGAAATCAGAGGGGCTGGATGAAAGGCGTAGACCGTTCGCTGTTCACAGGCCTACCCGTGCCCGTAAACCTTATCTGCGGTTTCAGAGCGCCAAAGGATTAGCGCTCGCTCGGTCTCACGCCTATACGGGCAGGTGTAACGTGCACGTGACACTGGAGCTGGTCTCTCAACCCTAGTTTTGATCTATCTTTTTTTTTTTTTTTCTCACAGCGAGGTATTGCCAGATGGCTTCTAAGCTTCGTCAGTGTTCGTTTGGCGCAGAACAAAGCTCGCTTCGTGAAGACCGCGCGCTTTTCCTTGCGCCCCTCACAGACGGGAACTTTCGATCCGGACTGAAGCGAGGCGGGATTGCCTTTTCAAGCGCGCTTGACGCACTCTCCCTTGCTGGGTGGCCCACTTCAAATCGTGATTGGGAAATTTCGCGCCAGACTGCACCAAAAACAACTTTTTGCGGCGGTCGGTGGGCAGCACTTCGCAGCTCCAGTCACTATTACCAGTGCCACCACCGCCCGCTGTCGCTTCGTTGCAGCAAGGAGAGGAACGCGTTGTGATGTGTGTGAGCTATAGCCCTTCTTTCATGGCGAAGGTTGGCTTAGACCGCGTTTATTCTTCACCTTCGTCCCAACAGCGTCAGTAATACAAGACGCACTGGCAATAACTGCCGTATACTCTATACAGCCGCCGGCAGGTGTGGCGACGCCATCTTTGTTTTTAGGCGATGCTGACCAACGTCTGGCGCTGAACCGCGGTGTTCAAAGGTCACAGATGGAATTTTCTATAGGCAGGCACACTTACTTGCCTTCACAAAATCATTGGACGCTTATTTTATTCAGGAAATTCGGCACAATTTGGGGTGTTACTACAAGTTTACAAGTTGTTATCTTCATTGCTTGTCCGGTACGATATTGTCACCGCTCCCTCCCGATCGCGCTGAACAACTTCAATCTCGCGTGGGGAACGAGTATTCAGTCCGGCCTGATCGCGATGGAAACTGGCCGCGAAGCAGCACCAGACCCAGATTCAGTACGACCAGCACCGACTCGATTGCAACTGAAGGTGCCCGTGAAACAGGGGCACACGGCCTTTTTTCCTTCTATTATTTATTTTTATCAGTTATTACTTATTTTTGTTCTTTACTATTCCCTTCCTTCTAGCTCAAAACTGCCTGACAGCTCAAAAAAAATACCGCAGTGTGGTTGACGTGTTGATTACAATGAAGATAACGGCGGTGCAACTTCAGGAAAACCGGAGCATGCGATGATCGGTCGGTGGGATCGATCTATTTGGGCGTTGGCGAACAAAGTACCGTTGTTTAGTGCTTCACGCATCCGGGGCTGCCGAACCGTGAGCGACCGCAAGACGTGCGCGCGCTGAACGCTCTTTCGTGGCCGGAAGGCTATTTTTAAGAGCTACAGCCCCCCGAGTAACGGCACCTCGTGACCAAGCGCCACCGTCCGCCCACTAATCCGAGTACGGCAATTGTGCCGTACGTGGACGTTATTGCTGCAATAGTCGAGTAGCAGGAACATACAACACCGGGGCATTACCGGAAATAGGCCCCATCGCTTCGGAGTCGTTCAATAGACCGCGTAGGCGACGATTTCCAGCCCTTCCCAGTCGATAAGCTACGAGAGAAGAGGATTATGTTTTGATGCGGAGCATTATTTGGTCTACTCATCCCGGTTTCAATGGCCTGACTGGTTTTAGTCCACTCTATCTCACATTATATATATATATATATATATATATATATATATATATATATATATATATATATATATATATATATATATATATATATATATATTAGCAAACACATCTCCGAATAACCAGCAGTGGTGGTAGGTTCACACGTGTCACCAACGTGATTGTCTTACTAGCCAGTGGACACCCCATGGGTCAGACGCAAAAGAGAAAGCGTTGGCCGCCTGTTCCTTGACCTTCGAGCCGGAAACGAGGTGTCCTAGAGAGCCTTAAAGATAGCTCAGGATTAAAACCCACGCGCACGGTGGCAGCGAGCGGCGTAAGAAAAAAAAAACTTCATTCTTTCAACGCCGGAAGAAATTCCGGAACACAACTCACGTCACCACAGGAAGCTTGCGAAAACTTAGTGCTCACCAAGTATAGCGTTTCTGTACTTCACTCGACACATAACGTGACGTACAGACACTCCCTTACAACTGTAATTTCATTGTCTGGACAGCAAGCGATTTCAACAGACCTACTGTTCTCTCTCTCTCTCTCTCTCTCTCTCTCTCTCTCTCTCTCTCTCTCTCTCTCTCTCTCTCTCTCTCTCTCTCTCTCTCTCTCTCTCTCTCTCTCTCTATCTCTCTCTCTCTCTCTCTCTCTCTCTCTCTCTCTCTCTCTCTCTCTCGATTGTGTGCTAAAAGGTCATCTTGTCTAAACTGACATAGCGCGCAAGAGGAAACGAGGCTTGCGATCACCATGCAAAAAAAAAAATAATAATAAGATGCTAAACAAAATTTCAGGCAGCTTAAGACACGACAAACTCCCCCCGCCACTACTGCAGGTTGCTGATTTCGGCTCTTGGCCACGTTTCCCTTGATTTCCAATCATCATGGTACTTCGTTGCCGCCACGTGTCGTAGCGAGCAGGCACCGCAATGTCACTTCACTGCAATGCACGGACGCGGTTGGAGAAAGCTGTCACGGCTCTTCATGTCTGCGTGGCAGGTTGTGCAACCGAGGCACTCCATACAGGACGCCGTTACTTCTACCGGTACTTGCTTAATTGGTGAGCTTTAAAAAATCGTTCAGCTCCTCGGCGTGCGGTTCTAGGTACGCCCGCCATTTCGCGGCTTCAACAAGCACATGGTTGTTCCATCTGCATTCGCCGTAAACGCGTAGTTCACGTGGAAGAAGTAAGTTTATAACAACAAAATCAGGACGAGAGGTTGCCAACGTTGTGTCTTTTTTTTTTAGATGCTACGCTGAAAGCATCTCTTGTCGGCGGCCCTGTCCTTCCTGCGTACTCCCGTCGTCGGCGTCCGCACTCTCCTCCGCTCACCCCCTCTCCTCTCCGATAGCGAACACTCTCTCGCGAGGGGCATTGGATTGTATTCGATTGGATTGGATTGGCTTGGTTTGGATGGGATTGGATTGGATTAAAGTTGATTGTGTTGCGTCATAGCCGCGGCAGACGCACTGGCGCCGGCGCGTGCCCAGGTGAGAGCGAACACTCTCTCTCAACATCTGCGGGTGTGCGGCCCAGCGCGCTCTCACTCCGCCGGTGGGCGGCGCTGCGCGCGGTGCTGCGCATGTGCAGCACTCTCTCTCTCCGCGGTCTCCTCTCCTTCGGGCGCGCTGCGCATACAACTGGTGTGCCGCTCTCCGGCGGCCTTTCGGTCGACGGTTGCTCTCCGTTTGCGTTTGAACCCCCCTCAGCGTCGCATCACACCAGGGTTCCCGCGAGGGGAGGTGGGCGTAATTTTTTTCAAAGGCAAGCAGAATCACGCCCGATCCGTTTATTCCAACATCGCACGTGTCCCTTCGCGTTCGTATCGCTCTGCATATTATATATATATATATATATATATATATATATATATATATATATATATATATATATATATATATATATATATATATATATATATATATATATATATATATATATTGTGTTTGTGTGTGCTATATATATATATATATATATATATATATATGTGTGTGTGTGTGTGTGTGTGTGTGTGTGCTCCACAGACAGCAATATCTATTGTTCCCATTGTTTACAAGCGCCTTATCTATAATGCGGTTTCGATGCTTGGTTCGTGCTTTTTTTTTTTTTTACAAATACTGAGCTCTGTGCTGTATGGCAGATTAGCCCGACGCATGCGCTCGGCGTCTCAGGCTAGAACTGCTGGGTCCAGTTTGGGTTTTCTGTTTACGACACAAAATTTTCCGACCAACTAGAGGCTAACAGCTTCGCTCTAAAAAAAAGAAAAAGGAGGAGGGAGGGGGGGGGTACATGAAGCGCTCCGGATTTCGTAGTGCGGCGCGGAGGTTCGAATGAAGACCAACCCCAGCTTCAGCGTTCTAAATCTGCAGTACGAGTCGCGGGACCTCGATCCGCGCCTAGCCTACCATGACAGCATTGCGCCACGCTTAGACTTCACACGGAAAAAAAGACGCTTTGCGTGATGTGGCTGGCCGCGACATCAGATGACGTGACCGTTTGCGCAGAAAGTTGAGACAGCCGTCTCGTGAACCTGGCGTTAGGGGTAACAGCACGCTTGCACCGAGTACTAATCCTTATGGAGTGTACGCTGTGTAGCGCGCTGCTCTATCCCCGCGACGATGCACACGCCCCGTGCCCAGCAGTACTATTTTTTTAAGACGAACGTACATAAGGCTCTTAAAACCCGCTCCAGCGTTCCCCAGAGCTGAGCGTGCCTCAGCCTGGTGATTCAATAGATCCCCCGCTTTCCATGGGAATCACGTGGAGAACGAAGATTTAACATGACACCGAGAGGTGGGACTGAAAGAAGAGAAAGGACGAAGATACTCCGCATTTGTTCATTCGCGCAAATGGGCGTTCGAGGACTGCGAATTCTTGGAAGCGTCGTTTTTCACGGCCCAGGCGGCGTGCTCGCATAACCTCTTACTCTGTTAGAACAAGTTCTGAAAAGGAATCCCTTACTTTAAGCGCTCAAGTATGCTCCCGCGCTTGCGAAATGCACTTTAGAACGAAAAGAGACTGCCCGCAGCGATGCCCGTGAATAGGCTTAGCATACAATCAAGCGGTCGTTCAAAATTGGACGTTGCATGACGAAAGGCAGGCCAAAAAAAGACAGCGAACCGTTTTCATGTTGTAACTGGTGTATAGAGCTTACATCGGGACAGTCGAACTTCGGCGGCGAAAGGAAAAAAGTGATAGGCGACACGAGGCTTAAACGTACTACTTCCGTTTCACTGCGGAAAATGCGCGCTGTGCACCATTTTTGTACAGACGCAACCTCGTATTCAAATTTAACACAAAAATATGCATATTGTCGTTACATTCTAAGAAGTCGTAACACGAGTGGTGGACAGAAATACAAAAAATTAGTAAAAACACGTGAAAACCAGGTTTTTTTTTTTTTTTTTTGAATAGCGGAAACCAATCTCGGGAAAGAAACGTAATTAATTCTCGAGGCCACTGTTATTGCATTTGTCGTCGCAAAGCGGGTTGGCGCGCTGGGTGTGGCAGAAAAGGGAAAAAAATCTCGGGCCACCTCCACTAACGTGAAACCCAGGGGACGGGGGAAGCATGCAGTGCATATGTAAGTGTATTCAAAGATTGCAAGTCTTTCCCTTGCCACGCGGCGCGCGCTGGTTGGGCACCAGTGGGAGGAGCAAAAGCGCGCTTGCCGAGGCGGGGACGCCCTCCCTTGCGTTGAACTGGATTTAAACAATTAAACGAGGGACAGACTGGCCGTAACTTGCCTTCCTGTCCCACGCCAAAGCAGGCTAAGAATTATGCTTTACAAGAGAAAACCTGGCGTTTGAAACCAATTTAACATATTCCTGTTCGCCCGTGTGTTCGAGATTTCGGCGCACGTTAAGAATCCCCAGGTGGTCAAAATTAATCCGGGGGGCCCTCCACTACGGCGCGCCACATCCGCTGAGTGGCGTCGGCGCGTGAAACGCGAGAATCAAGCAACATATTTCCGTTATTATTGCAATTAAATCGTGATTGTTGCTGTATTTTAAATTATAATCAAATCACCTTAGTTTACTTTCGCAAGGTTTTATTGGTTATAGACTTTTTGTTACCATCGTTTGACAACTTGATTTACCGTCACGACACGAGACGCCGACAGCCCGAGCCCCTACGGTGCTTCGCCCCCAAAACCCCAACGGTGCTCTGTGCGGCGGCGCACGCGCTCTTGCCGTGTTTCGCAGAACAGCGGGAAGCCCGACTGCGAGGCGTCGTGCTGTTCAAACACCCTTTCAACACGCCGTTCGCTTAAACACTGTTCGCGCACCTAACTTCTTCGTTTCGCAAACAGCACAGAAGAACGCGAAGCTCGCTGTTAGTTGAACGGCTCGAGTGAAGACAATATGCAACCTGGTTTAATTTGAAAGAACTAGCCTTTGGTAAGGGACTCAGCTCCATTCCAGTTGCGAAAGACGTTAACATCAAAAAACTTTTTTTAACTGATTATGAGGTTTAGCGCACCGACACTGCACAGGCCATGAGGCGCGCGCCGTAGTGGAGGGCTCCGGATTAATTTTAACCCCCTGGGGATCTTTAACGTGCGCCGAAATCTCGCGCACGCGGGCGTTTTCGCTTTTCGTCCCCACCAGGAAAGCAGCCCGGAATCGAACTCGCGTCCTCGGGCTCAGCAGCACAACGCCTTAGACACCACGGCGGGATCGAAAAACTACACTCCGTCACGACGCTACGACATGACGTATTTCGTAAAAACTTGTACAGTCGAACCCCGCTACAACGAACGCCGCTTCAACGAAATTTCCGCTTCAACGAAATATTTCCAATTCCCCGTCAGCCAGCCATAGAAGTCCATGCAACAAAGTCCTCGCCTCAACGAACCATTTGTCAGGCTTGCTTTCGCTTCAACGAAATTTTCGATGATTTGGGCTGGGTTTGAACAATTATTTTACAATAAAATAAGCATAGCGCCAGCTATCTGTAACTTTTTATACATTCAGGACGCTTAGTTTCACCGAAAACATGCGCGGTGCGGCCACACCGCCACAAAAAAAAAAAAAAAAAACTCATAGGCGGACGCCATTGTTTGATGGTGATAACGATGTGGCTGGCCGTCTTTACATGAGGCGCAGGCCCGGTTCGCCAAGCCGGAGCTACAGCCAATCCGTATCCAGTTGAAATCGCACAAATGTGCTCCGCTGCTGGCGCGGCGCCGTCATGTATGCGTTGTGAGCAGCTGTCCTTGCCGTTTTCCTTCTACCATTCTTCATAGCCAAGAGCAAAAATCATGTTTGCGTGTTTGGTCTTGAAGCCAAGTCATCCTATCTTAGTCATGAGCGCGCAGTTGTGTTAAATGCAAGCGCGCCCGTCTAACCTGCCAAGGTCAGTAGCTGCCGCGCCGTGTCAGATGATAAGATAACGGCACTGCTCCTGCTACAAGTGAGAGGGGGGCTTCCGACGGCATAGCAGCTATCTGCAAGTAATCGGCTCGGTGGACACGCCTTGTTGTACAGCAATACGTTTTGCGCCTGCATTTCTTCACCCCACTCCGCAACGCGTTCTTCGCGTGCAGTGAAAGAACAGATAACCATTGGTATGTTTGTTATCCGAATAAACATGACGTTATTGCGCGTCACTCCTTTTTCTAAACATTGTATTATGCTGCCAATGATGCGGAAGCATACGGGGCTATTTTTCTGGCCTTTCCGTGGTGTGTTGCGGCAGATTTCGGCTCAACAAATTTTGGCTTCAACGAAATTTTTCGCACGTCCCGTCAATTTCGTTGTAGCGGGATTCGACTGTACTTCGTCTTCCCGGCCCCTTAAATGGATCATGCAGACAAAACACAAGTTTGGTTCATTCGAACGATTTCCTCGTTAGAAACATACGGACACCACTTCACGCACACTTCACTCAAATAAGCTACGCTACATAATTAGGAAAAAAAGGGAATGGCCATGTGACCCACCAGACCACTTCCCGCAAAAGAACCTATGAGGTCCTATGCCCGGCTGTGCGATTGGCTGAGGCCGGCAAGAGCGAACGCAAATTAGGCGGGGCTTATAAGCTTGCCGAACGAGCTATTTGCGCTTACATTTTGGGCACATTCTTTTTATGGGAGTAAGAATTTAGGGGTGAACAATTAAAGTTACGAACGAACACGTTAACACCGAAGCAGTTAGTGCGGCACTTCGCCGGCTGACACCGCTAACACTGCCGTCGGACGCGCTGGACTTGTCTGACACAACACTGACCAACTGACACAAGCGGCACGGTCGCTTACGTGACTATGTTTGTCGAGTAACAGCTGCAGTTTTAAGAAACGATCGGTATGAACCGTAATAAAAATACGGCAGGTGTAGAAGTCCGGCCAGAAGCAAAAGTGCGAACACTGGCACTTCAGCAGTAGTGCAGCGCCACCTATGAAAGTGAGCGATAAACAAGATAATAAAACGGGCACCTGTGAGATGGGAGCAGCCCTGGTCAACAAACTATATTTAGTTTTCAAGCGCTGCTCTTAATACGTCATTGTCAACGCCATGAAACCACACGATTTAGGGGGAATTGAAATTTTGACTTAGGATGTTTAATGTCTAAGTGAATAAAGCATCGTTCGCGGCGAGCAGGCGTTTAGGGCCCTATATAACACTAAATCTTTCCAATAAAACAAACATGTATTTCGTCTTCGCGGCCCCTTAAGAACATGGCTCTGCGTTGCAACTGCGCCTGTCCTCTGGATTTCGGTTACTCGTAACGGTTTCCCTAAAGAACATCTTTATTGCATTCACGCAGGATAACGCGCCCTGACTTGTTCATTGATATTTTGAGCTTACAGCAACAGCGGCATCCCGGAGCACTTCCGGAAGCCCCACGGGCTTTCGTTATTACATCTACCTCGCCCGGTAACTTGATAGGCAGCGATTTTAATGGACATCCGAGAATTCCCCGAACTATTTTTTATGTGGGATCTCAATTTCCTAGCGCTACACAAGCAAGTTATACCGGAGCCTTTTTTGACGTTACGCTCTGCGGCTGGCAAGGACCGCGCTGTCAGCAGCTGAATCCCACAAGGAACCTCGGGACGAAACGAATGACACCAATCTCGCCTTCACTTGGCTGCTGCTATAGCCGCACGAGTCGCAACGACTGGCGAAACCGCCGCATCATTTATACGAACGCATCCAAGATTCATGTTTCGATTTGCGCGCTGTCAGCTACATGGTCCCTTGCATGCACGCGGAAAGCAGCGCGTTACGGTGCGCGCCCAGGTAACCCGCAGGGGCTAACTGGGTTATTCGACGGAAGTGAAAACAGAACGGTACAGTACAGGCTGCTGTGGATAGGTCACCCGCAAAGTGCGTGCGACGTGTCAACCTCCGGCCCAGTAATGCGTATATACAGTTTGCGCGACGGAAGAATAATGACAAACCTTCGCGGCGGGTGTATGCAACCGGAGCACTATATACTGCGCTCTTCCACAGCGCGAAAGCGAGTGTTGGCTGCAGAAAAACTGCCCTGAAAATCTTTTTTTTTTTTGGTACAGTTAGTAATTCGATTAAAATTCTTAGGATACAGTAAAACCCCGTTAATTCGGATTTCACAGGACCGGAGAGAATATCCGAATTAACTGAGTGTCCGAATTATCGCGAGTAAGGTCATGACTTAAAAGTTCTTTCAACGTCATCACTCTCTTACTTCTTTTTTTTTTTTTTTTAGGTCAGTGATTGTCGTTCGCTTCGCGGGAGGTGATGTGTAAGGAAATCACCATTTTGCGAACTTCATGGAGGTGGTTCAGTCCATGCACACAGTCCGGCAAAACCATGCACATTTCCCTCAACGCACATGTACACAAGCTCGTTCGTATCCCGTTCCGTCCTCGAAGCCTTTTAGCTTTGCCTTTGATTTCTGCTGCGAAGCGCGGCCGCGGCGGAATGCGCTGCTGTTTCTCCACCTGAACTCGGTGGGGAGTCCAAATCAACGGAATTGCGGCCGAATCTGTTCGAATTAATGAGAGTTTTCAGCGACTGTTGCGGGGCCTCCTCCGGCTCCGTCTGATCGTGTCACCTGGATGCTAACGTGCAGTGAACGCAAATAACTGTCAATTTATCTGTTAACTGTCTGTTATCTGTCATCTGCTAACGATAACTGTTTTAGTGCTGGCCCGCATTACCTGATACTGCCCATATTACGTCCCTGCAGTGCAAAATCTGAAACGTTTTGATGAGTTTCGCCCAGTCGAAAATGACGACAAGGAATATTTCTGTAGTTTGTCGTATTTTCGCGTGTCGTACTGTCGCCTTCTCGTATTATTGTAGTGTCGTGATTCTGATGTTCTGTCGTGTTCCTGTCCTGATTTTGATGTTCCGTCGCGCTGAGTTCCTGTCTTGTCGTGGTCCTGATGCTCCATCAGTATCGAATGCTATTGCCCAGTGTGAAAAGTAGCGTACATAGCAGTTCTGTTGTGACTACAGGAATGTTTGTCGTTGAGAAAACTGACTCTGTCGTTGCGACAGAAATGTGTGTCGTAACAACAGATGGCTTTGCCGTAACAGGGCCTCTGTTGTCACAACAAAGTTTTTTGTCGCACCACAGGAATTACTGTTAGGTTTTCGCGGTATTCCTGTTGTGATTTTAGACTGGGCTGTAGTTCTTTTTTTTTTTTCAGTTAGAAGGCGCCTTTCGTGGTTGCAAAAGAGTTACCAAAGGATAGTTCTGTCAAATTGAGCAGAGTTGAATGTTGTCTTCATTGCCCCTTAAAACGCGGCTGTTAAATGCAGTCCTCAAATGGAAATGGTGGCCGATCGAACAGCCTTTATGCCCCTATTTCGCTGTCTTTCGGTTTTGTTATTCTTTTTTTATACGAAAGTGTTTTATTCCGAGATTCACGAAGATTTCGATTACGTAACGCCAGTACAACGAAACAAGCGGCCTGTAAAGGGTGCACCCCTACACACAGGGTTCTCTTGCGGGGAAGCAACTTTTGGTTGTTCGTTTTCGGGTTTTATATTTTAACACGGAAGTGTTTTATGCCGCGATACCCCAAGATTTTCCTGACGTCATATCCGTGACAGAAATGACGCCAGTACACCTTTGCAGAAGCGACCCGCCAGCAGGACGTCGCTCGACAAGCACGCCCACAAGACAGCCGCCGACCCGCAAATGATGCTCATTTCGCTGCAGATTTCGCTGCACATTTAACTTCGTGTTTTACCGATTCCTATGACAGAGGAATCAACCACAGTTTGTTTTCTTCCTTCCGGATTGTTTTTTTTTTTTTTTCGGGGCATACATCGCAGGGCTCTTCTTTTTTGCCGTTCTTATTCTTTCCCCGTCCGGAAGTACCCCAAATACCCTTCCGCAGTCCCTACTCCATCATTCCATAATCCCTTTGCCTTTCGGTGTCTCGATGCCGCCATCTGCTCGTGTCCCGCCGACCCAATTTATATCAAGCAAACAGGCGCGCAGCGTCTCGCTTGCGTTTTTTCGGCCCGACAGGGGCGGGGGCGTGATATTTCCGGCCCCGACGCCTATTTGAATTAAGTCTCAGAACAGGCGGCTTTCCGTTTCCCCAAGCAGCCCACGGAAGTAATCCTCCAGAATTATACGAACTCAAAGGGTCCCTATAGTGTGACAAGCCCCAAGCGTGGGCATATATAAGCCGGCGGCAGCGGACCGCTATTTCATAAGGCGCAACCTCCATTACGCGGCACTCCACTTCAAAGCGGCTCGCTAAGTGGCGGCTGTCTTCGCGTATACGCGAATCCGTTGGCTGGCGTGAACGGACACTTTGTCCCAGACCGACGTGACTCAGCGGTTCGGGTGATACCGCAGCGGAAGCTTCACGACCTGCAAACACGCCGCACTTGGGTAAGAGCCCGCGGAGTGGGAAAAAAGTGACGGGTGCACCTAAGCTTTTCCTTGTGCATGCTGTGACAATGCATCCTTATCGGTCGAGTTGTCAAGGCATGTGCGTGGATCGATATGTTGACGTCGCTGCTAATGGCAATCGCGGAATCGGCCATGAGCCTCTAACGGCCGCTGTCATCGTCAGTGGCCACTTCACTTGACGTCGCAGCCAAATTGGGTGTGTTGACGTCGCAGCCAAATTGGAAGTTGTGAATTGGCCGCGAGCCTTTCACGACAGCGACCATATCGTTACTGGGCAATCCCCTCACGCAGGCTGGCGACCGATTCACCCAACTCTTACTGCCATAATTCTTTCGCGTTCAAAGCCCGTAAACAGGCTTAATAAGAGCCCCAGTAGTTTTCTGTTCGTACCACAGCATATACGTCCGCAGTAACGCGCAGCTCTGTCGTACCACCTTTCCTTCACCCCCGCCATACATGTGCATCTCATTCCGCTGCGAAACGTACTCTGCCGTTAGCCTTGGACAAACTGGTCCTAGAGCATGCTTGTACGCAAAGTGTGCACCTTCTCCAAGACCGTCGCGCCTGACCAAACAAGTTGAAGCAACGAGGTGTAAGGAGAGGGGAAGAGTCAGCCTCAGAGAAAACACTGCCGCGTTCGGGGCTCAGCCCGGGGCACAAATCCCTCGGCGGCATTTCCTTCTCTTCCGAAGCGCGGTTCTACGCACAAACGCGTCCGCCTGGCCCGCGTGGGAAGCACGTTCGCGATCGCCCCCGAAACTCGAGCCCCAGAAATAAACCCGCGTCCCCCAAACGACCGCCGAGCCGGGTCGGTCGGCCCGTGACGGCCGGCACCTGTCGTCTGTCGGCCGGGCACGCGCGCCCGGATCGTTCACCTCCTCCGGCCTCCCGTTTCCTCCGGACGCGAGGCACCACCCACACAAGACAAGGCCCGTGAAGGGCCTAACATGCAAGCGGTAAACGACGCGTTTCCGCTCGCGTTTTCCGTCTCTCTAAAGGCAGCGCCTATTCTGTGGACCAGCAAATGGTGACAATCATGAACACAAGACAACGTGCAGCATTATTCTAGGGACCAGACCACACGGAAATGTTCGGGTTTATTCTGTGGGCCGTACCACGGTATAGTTGATCCTTATTCGTCTACAGCAACCTAAAAGATACCAATCGACACTTTTTTAAAAGAATAATGCGGAGATGTGACATACGAAAACAGGCCAGAGAAAACAATTCAGTTTGAAAAGAAAAAAAACTACATACCTGCTGGGATTCGAACCCCCCCGGGTATTACCGCCAAAACGCAAATACTCTACCTCTGTGCATCGCCTCCTGTAAAAATACAGGAGGCGATGCTCTGTGCCACGGAAGCCGACGCAGTAGCTCAGCTCAAAACAGAACAGAACACAAAGCAAAACAGAACAGAGAATTGGCCCAAAACACAACATAACCCTGAAGTCTGGACCACAGAATAAAGCTGAACATTATTCTGTCGTCTGGTCCACAGAATAGGCAGTGCGTTCTGGAAACCGGTCGGCGGCGGCGGTCAGGAACACGCATGGAGGCTACAGAACCGATTTTGGAGAGGAAAAAAAAAAAAAAAAAAAACGCGTGCGGAAACGGTCGCGCTCCGCAAATGTGTTTGGCCCTTGACTCGGCCGCGGCCTCCCTCAGTCCGCTCTTTTTTCTCGCGCACGGCAACCGGCACAGCCCGCGTTTTCTAAAAGCGGTCCTCCTTTGAACGCCGACCGCTCAGAGAAGCAGGTCTTCGTGTTTTTCTTCGGCAGACTTCGCGCGGGTGCTAACGAGAATACGGAAAGAGGGGTCGGCCTAAGGGAGGCAAGTGGAAGATTATTTGTTCAGCGCGGCGAGCGCGCGTGTTTGTGCGCGCCCCTGACACCCGGCATTACGTCCTGCCATTGATCAAGAGTGGACGCCCAAAGCGTTCTTCCGCTCGCTCACTTGGCCGCGCTTTATCGGTTTTCAGCTTTCCTCGCTGGTTGTTCCTATTTTTCTTTTTTCGCCCCCGAGAGATGGGAGGGCCCGGTCGGAGTAAAAAAAAAAAAAAAAAACTGACGAGCGTTGCTCTGTCTCAGCTAGGCGGTGCTTTTCATATCGGGCAACCCATCCGTTCTCGGACCGCTATGTTGTTTTGTTCGTCGTTTGAAAGCGGCGGCGGGCAGAGTGAGAATGAATGAGGGCAATCCCCAAGGGGCGACGGGGAGAAAGGGCACGGCGACGACTCTAAACAGGACGACTACCGAAAAAGCTGCCGTGAAATACGTCGCAGGGAACGGACGTCCTGGAGCGACGAACCGCAAGCCGTGTAATCCTCGCCTATCCGCTCCATTGCGGCATTTTCAGATGTGCATGGCGGTACGCGCGCCAAAGTGAAACGTTTGGTGAAATGTCCCTGCCTCGCTACTTTTGAACTGCCATCAACCACCACCCCCATCTCCCCCTGCAGAGCCTTTTGGTTTGAATCGCTGCTTCCCACGTAAAGGCGACTTCTAAGTTCGCAACGTTGAGGCACCGGCGCCTGTTATAGCGAGACTGGGGCTTTTTTCTAGCCAAGTAACGCATGTCAATAATTTGTTCGCGTTACGAAGGAGCGACTCCCGGGTAGATTGACGCCTCCTCTGCCCCTTCTAACCACCCTTTCTTCATCAATGCACGCTTATATAACTAAAAAACTCCCACCTCCCCTCGCGGGAACCCCTGTGTAGATGCGACGCATAGGGAGTTCACGTTGCAGCGTTGGACAGCGGAGGAACGGCGCTGGAACGATGGAGCGGAGCGGCGCAGGCACGGCGTTTAATAGCGCGCATAACGGTGAGGGGACGCGCCGGCGCCAGTGCGTCTACCGCGGCTATGACGCAACACAATCCAACACAATCCACTTTAATCCAATCCAATCCAAGCCAAGCCAATCGAATCCAATCCAATGCGCCTCGCGAGAGAGTGTTCGCTATCGGAGAGCAGAGGGGGTGAGCGGCGGAGAGCGCAGCTGGCGCGGCGAGGAGAATGGGGGAGGGGCGGACGCCGACGACGCCGGATGCAGGGACAAGGCGAGTGAATGAGATGCAGTCGCATCTAAAAAGGCCGCTGCCATCGTGTTTCGAACGAGCGGCCACGAGCGCAAACGTAGACACATCGACGCACCACTGTCCAAAAAAATCCAAGCACACCTAAGCACCTGTCACGAGCTGCGAATAAGAAAGCATTCATGTGCAACTGAACGTCTGGGGTCGACGTGGCACCGAACGGATACGCCGGTACTGCGGACTCCGCCGTGGAGCAGAAGCGGCCGCAGTGCTGGCAGAGAGTGCGGCGGTGCGCCGCGCAGGGCGCCCTGGCTCGCTGGTGAGTGCTGCGCCGCTGGGTGAGGCCAGCGCGCATCCGCCCCTCCCGCCGCGCCGCCAGCCGTTCGGCTGGCTACTTTGCAACGTTGATTCCGTTGCAGCAGAGTGAAATTCTAGTGCACTCTAGTTGCGGCGAGTGTTAGGCCTAACATCGGGCCGGCGCATACCCGCGTTCGCAGCCAATGGGAATTGGGGTGCTGTATCTCTGCTACAGACAATGGCGGCGCCGGTTTTTCGCTCAATGGGCATTCATTGATTTCTCGTTAAAGCAGTACCGCACGCCTCCGCGCATGCACCTATCGAGAAAGCGTTCAACCTGATGCAAATTCTAGAATCCCAAAGCAACCATAGTGGCCCCGCAAGCCCGAAAACCCACCGCTACGAGCGCCATTTGCTGTAGAACTGTCAGTGACGCCGCGTGGGAGCAGCACAAAATTTTACGCCACACTGCATTCATCTAGTCCTGCCGCAGCGCCGATGCCTTCCGTTGCGGTGGTGATGTTTTTTGATAGCCTCATTACTCCCTGCTGCGTGATTATGCCCGAGGCTTCCTGCAAAGTCAACCGCGACTTCGGGAAGCCCCACGCGGAGCGGTACAACTCACGTATCCGCATTTATTATATATATATATATATATATATATATATATATATATATATATATATATATATATATATATATATATATATATCCACGGCGACAAAGAGCGAAGAATGCGTGCAACATGTTCCCACGAGATCAGAAGACGAGAGAGAGAGAGAGAGAGAGAGAGAGAGAGAGAGAGAGAGAGAGAGAGAGAGAGAGAGAGAGAGCAACAATTAAAGTCGAAGCGCGCAGTACCGCATACAGGGCAAAACAGCATATATAATGGGGCAAGCTGGGGCAAGTAACAATAAAAATTGGATCGCCCTACAGTATAAGCGAAGTACTACTGTAGCTTCAGTGTAACAAACGCGCGACGTAACGTGGATATAGGTTTCCTCACAGCAACGCCACATGTGCACGGGATTTCATTTTCCAGAAGAGACATGCTGACGTCGGCACTCTTGTGTGCTTTCGGCACGAGTGCCAGAAGCGCTTTTCATTTTTCATTGTGCATATACGGAAGTACAGTGAGTGCTGTGCAACCGCGAATTTCTACGGGACATCACGCTTACGCAATTCTACGTCATTCTGTACATGGCGACGTGAATATCTCAAATTACTGCATGTGTTCGGTTCTCGCGATCTTACGTGGCGATCTGAAGCGATATGGTCAGGTTTCTCCGCAAGAAAAGACCCCTCAATTTCTCAAAATGGAAACGGTCACACAAGCCGCCCATTTCTACAGTACCGCTTACGAAACCTTAATGCGTAAGCAAGTACAGAGCAGTGGTGGTAGACGAAGTTAGCGAACGGTGACCAACGCTTCCGAGATATTATCGACCCGGATTTCCGTCGATTGATTATTGTTGTCGTCGCAAAGCAACAGGCACTACTATTAGGTCAACCCGCATTGGCGGGAACCAGGGCAACCAAATAAAAAAAATGGCAGCGTATCTGCTTGCTTCACCACAAATGCCGTCGAAATACGTTCCGCCACTGCCTTTAACCCTTTCTCCAAGGGCGGAATAGATGATACGTCAGCATCATCATCACCAACAATCAAGGAATCATCATCATCGGGACTTAGCTGAGTGGAATAAAACCGGCTTCCATCTTGCCATGTCGTTTGCTATCAGCCTCGCCTCTCGCCCCTTCCATGATGAAAGAGTCAGTTTAGAACAGCAATAGCTCATGTGCGGTATCACTCCGCCTAAGCGACGTACCCGGATGTCAACGAGCGCGCGCGTTTTGAAAGGGTATTGGTAAAGGCATGATATCGTCTGCCTTTTTTCACGCAGTTTTTTTGTCGTCGTTGGGGTCGTTTATAAGCATATTAGGTCAAAAAAAAAAATCAAGGAAACGGCTCGTGCCATGTTCAAAATATTCCCAGTAACGCCCTACTTGCGCCGCGCGGAGTAACATCCGGCTGCGGTGATGAGGCCGGCGGCAACTTCCGTTGTCGTTCTCAAGTTGTAACCGAGTGTAGAGTGTAGCAGAGCAGAGACAGGGTTGCACTAAGACAATTCGGTAGGTCACGGACGTACAATATTACCGATACACCTGACACAGAAAGTGTGGAGGGGGATACGACACGCAGTTCATGCGAGACAGTTTCAATGATGGTAGAACGTGTGCGAACAGCGAAGTCCTCGCTTCTCGCACGGCTTTGACCTAAAGCTGGCGTTGCCTGACAGGCCCTCTACATGTGGTGCTTGCTGCACGCTTTACAGGGCGTAGAACTGACAGCGTAAAGAGCGCGTGCGCTTGACCGACTACACGCAAAGTTTCACAAATGACGCTTAATAAGCATCCGTGAAAGCGACAAGAGGACCGGCCAAGTCTCTCTGAAAGCCTGGCGCTACTCTGGCGCGTTGTCACACGGAGGCGGTTTGGAGAGATCGTGCAATTGGAATATAGGCCTCTGTGCTCCAATTTCCCGCAGAAAGTACTAAGTATTCCAAGCAACTAATAACGCCTAATCGCATTCATCAACCCAACCACCCTGTGAAGTTCGTTCTGGCAGGTTATTGCGCTGCTCAGCTGTGGGCTACAAGGCGTTTTGGCGAAGGCATCGCCGCCACGCCACGAAATGCTCGACTACCAGCCTAACAACGTTTCACTTTAAAATTCCCCCACCAGAACAGAACCCTAACGCGAGGCTATATTCTATCACGTCTTTCACTCGACGCAGGAGGGCCCGGCATCCCCACACGACAATGGTGCGAAGGAGCGGTGGCGCCCTCGCCGTCCTGGCGCTCTCGCTGTGCGCCGCCTACTGCCCGCACGCGTCCGCCGACTTGGGAGGCGTGCCGGCCGTGGGCCCCGTACCCAACGGTCAAGAACGTCGCCACCCGGCGTCCGCATCCTCCGCCATGAGCGGGGTCTCCCCGGGAGGCGGCGCTGCGGGCGGCGTGACGAGCAAGCGGTACGAGACGCACGCGCCCGTGCTGCTGTCGGCGCTGCACGCACCGGACAGCGCGCAGCGCATGATGCTGGTGGACCTGTCGGCGCTGCGCCACCACCAGGAGCCCGTGATGGGCTTCCAGGCGGACGACTACTACGGCGCCTCCTCTTCGGCTGCCGCCTCGTCGTCCGCCTCGGCGGCCGACTACGGAGACACCTGGGAGGACAACAGCCTCGGCGCCGACGACAGGTTCGCCAGGTATGGCACGCGCAGGTCACAGCGCGCCCACTCTTTTTGTTGAGCTTTTGAAACGCGATTGGTGGCGCCCCTTGAAGGGCACGTGGCAAGGCAGCGTGGCAATGCCACACACTTGGTTCGTTATCGGACAGGTGGCCGAGGTTGTATACGAATTCGACGGCAGACCACCAGAGGTGCCATTTCCAAACTCCGTGTCACTCGCAGTGGCACCACTACTGTAGTTATGGGCTCAGGCTATGCACGGTAATGGCTGGTCTGCGCTGGCTTTAAATTAGCCACAGCCACACACGTGATCCAGCCCTTGGAACAAAAAACGCGATGCATTAGGTTCCTCAGGGACCCTTAGTGGACACGCAGATATTTCAGACCAGATCATACAGCAGTCAAAGTCCGTAATCATATCTTGTCGCGGTGGCGTTGTCGCTAAAGGGGTGCTAATGAGCCAGTGGCCCCACGTTGGGCGCCAGTTTTGTGGTCTCTACACAGCGGCGAGGGAGACGAGGTCCATTCGCCCACAGGCGCGGGCCGCACGGCACGATCATCAAGTGCTGATGCCAGGATCCCCACAACCTTCTTTCCGTCCTTCCCGCAGGCGCCACTGGGGCCCCGAGGAGATGCACAACGACATCGGCGACAACAACCTGCTGCTCATGCCCTTCCTGCCCGAGAACACCCTGGGGCTGCACTACACCGGCTTCCCCTTCATCGAGGACGCCCTGCACCTGCAGCGACAGAGCAGCCGCGAGGACGCCTTCAGCGACTACCTCCGTGCGCTCGTCTCCAGCCACAACCGCAAGCGCAGCGTCTTCCTCTCGCAGAGCTGGCAACCCGGGGGAGGGCAGAGCCCTCCCCAGGCACGGAGGCACCGACAACCGGAAACACGCACGCAGCAGCAACAACAGGGTGCGAAGGCCACTTCCTCCGCCTCCAGCGACAGAGGAAGGAACGCCAAGATCGCACCGCCGACCGTGAGCCTCAACCGCCACCAACCACCCATGCCGTTCCTCTTCTCGTCCAAGGGCTGGCATCCTGGTGGTCGCAAGCGCAACTTCTTCTTCTCCGGGGGCTGGGGACCTGGCGGAAGACCGCTCACGTTGCGAGCCGACTACTTCAAGAAGAAGCCGACCACATCCGGCAGCGAGGACTCGAGCGACAACAGCTACAACCCGACTTCTTCGTCCTCGCCGACGGTCACGGTGACCGACGTGCGGCAGCAGCGCCGGCCGTGCCGCGGCAGCTGCTGGCACATACCGCATCTGTTCGGTCCTTACTGGTAAAGAGCGCCGAGATGAGACGAGGACACCCACCATCCCTTTTCGATCCTGCTCAACTGGAGGGGAAGCCGACAATAAGGATGCCACGAGTGGAGACGGAGCTTGACAACCCGACGGAAGGGCCTGGACTTGTAGATTTACAAAGGGAAATCTCTTGCGGGGCAGAGCTAAAACTGAGCGCAACAAATAACGGCACGCCGCGCCGCAGTTTTCCCAAAGTGAACAGGTAAAATACATATTAAAAAGCTGCCCCTCAGGACTGCTCAGCATGTTGACAACTTTCCTTCACTTGCATGCGGCACAAGCCATTTCTGGTAAAGACAATCTGGCACTCCGATTAGATGTCAGGGGTGTGAAATTGTATGGTCGTTTGTTTCCTTCCCAGACACATGGCATTTGATGATTTGCACAATCGCCGATCAAAAATAGGCCGAGCAAAGAAATTTGCGAATGACTATAGTTGCTACTTGCAATGAATAATTACTCGCACTATTATTGCTAGATTTCAAGTGACTTGACTAAGTGAGGTAGTACGCAACCGCTACTTGGTGCAACAGAACACCATACTTGTCAGCTCACATCCCTCTGCCATAAACACTTGTTGCCCTGTTTATTGCAGTTGCTCTGTGGTAAAACCTTAGCAACAAAGACGTTGACTTCAAAGTTCTTTTACGGGGTTGGCAGGGAAGGAACAAAAATATATACGGGGGCTTCAACAAATAAGCGTTCAAAGCCAAACCCTGGCAACAGTACATGCGCACGAGTAATGAACGTGTGTGCGCAGTGGACACGTAGAAACAAACTATTTCAAGATCCCCGTGAGGAAGGGGCAATGATGAACGACAAGACAGCACAAACTTGAATGTGTATTCAAAGAGATTACTTGCGAAACGTCCCCTTCTTTCTACCCACAATCCTCGTGTGCCCACTCATACCCTGAAATGTTCTATGGCGCGCGTCACTAAAACGCACCGATTGTAACAAAACAGGCGACTGCTGCGCTGAGATGACAGACACCACTGCAAGTTGACAAAAGCTTCGCAGTTTGTTTTCCAGAGTTCTTTCTCTGTGCTTGACCTCGCGTGTTTCATTCCCAATGTGTTCAAAACTGTACTTAGTGCTACGCACCCAGTGAGTGTTTCGTGCTGTAATAAAAGCCTTGGTCACTGTTTTCAAGCAGCAAAGTGTGTGCACTTGATGGAGACGACCATTGGAATCTCTTTGTTCGGCCCACCCCATTAAGCACAGAAAAAAAAGTAAGTGCATCGTGTCATTAGCTGGTATTGTCTCTCTGAGAACAGCAGTTCCCAAACTGAATTTCGTAGAACATTTGCAGCCAGTGAAGCATTCATCCTTGAGGAAAGTGTCTTTCTTCTCTTCCACCTCAAGCCTAAAGCAAATCTGTCAGCGCTGTACCTGCCACCATTCTTCATGTCCATGCTGCATACCTGCCAACCTGGTGACTTGGAAATTTGTAAAACCAGCGGTCCGGGAGGGGGGGGGGAGGGGGGGGGGGCAGCGCACTAATTACAAGTTTAAAAGGATTAACGTTCTGTGCCAAGCGTTCTCACGTTTTCGCAACCATAAGTGAAATTCGCAAGTCTTGAAGAGTAATGAGCAAAAAGGCAGGAGGAGCAAATTCTGTCGTGTACGATTTTACAAACACTCGATACAATATTGTCGCGGCTTCGCGTCATTGCACTGCAAAGCACCTACCGCGGTCATGCCACAGGTCGTCGTAGTGCATTGGTCGCGGCAGTCATACGAAGAGCGACGCGAACACGGAGGTCCTAACCGGCCCCCAAACGCCGCGCTCTAAACAGGCTGGTCGAGGTGGAAGCGAATTCCGGGCATGGATGCGTAGCCCAACCCCGAGAAGGTGACAAAGTTGCAGCTTCTGCTGATGACGATAACAAGAGTACGTATTGCCCTTTCGTGGCGGCGCAAGGTGGCACAGTGTCGTTTTAATGGATATTCCCTTTTTTTCGAAAATCAAAATATTATCCGTAAAATTTCGGGCAAGATTCGTAAAATCGTAACACTGGTCGAAATTCGCTTATTTTACAAAAAATTCGGAAGAGTGGGCAGGTATGATGCTGTCCATCATGAAAATACACTCTACGGTAGAGCCGCCTACAATGCCTGCCGATGCAAATTACGATGTAGCCAACATGTTCCTGTCTGCTTGTCTATAAACAACGTGACTCTCTCCGTCACGTTGCCCTGCAAACTTGCACCACAAGTGCAAGTCATTGTTTGAGTGAATAAAGGGACTCCCTTATCACCACAGCAAATAAGCAACAAGGTCATGTGACGTACACCCTGAACAGGAGGGACGTTCGAACCAGAACGGTACTTTGAGCGAAAGCAAGGCCCCTTCTGGTAATGGTGGCACCCAGGCTCTTCCAGATGTCATTACCGACAGCTTTAAGTAAAAATGAGGTACGCGTATGAAGGACGCACTGCTTGCTGCAGTGGTGTTCATCTTGCGCACCTGAACTATGGGTAGGCCACTCAGGGTGCACAGCTAATCTTGAATACTGTGGACACGACACATGCTGTGGGAAACAACTATGCCTTGCCCAACAGAGCAGTCGCAGCAGTACTACTGGAGCACCATTAGCTAGTGACGCTGTGTTCAAATGGCGGGGGCCCCATAAGAACTTGCAGGCTCATCTTTGAACAGAGCTCCAGGTCCCCAATTTATCATTATCTCAGTTGCCACTTCTGAGAATGAGGACATCACGTAAACACGTGCTGATAAATGATCTTCTGCCTAAGCGTTAATGTGTTTGAAGTTTAGATGCTCGCAGCGATGAAATGTTTGCACATGGCCATTAAATTTTTCCAACACTAAAATTGAAGAATGGCTGATCACCACGGAGAGGGCATACATCGAAGTCGCATATGGTTGGTGTGCAGCTTGCAACACAAAAAAAATTTCGGGCCACCTCCATGAACCTGAATTCTGGGTAGGTGCGAAGCATGCAGTGTATAAGTGTATTCTTGGCTCCTTGGCATTTTTGCCAACGGAGATGAAACCGTCGGGGGGTAAAGGTATACAGCTTGGCTGTAAAAGTCTCTTGCCTTTGAAGCATGAAGCTTTTTAGCACGAGGTGTAAACAGGTGTTCCGGTGTTTTTTTTAGTACATGTTACGTTCTAGCGCGAGGCGTAAACAAGTTTCCCAGTGTTTTAGTACCGTGACTACAAGTGACGATGCTTACGGCGACGACACTGGATGCTGACAGGCCCAGCCCCTAAGGGGCTTCACCCCTAAAATGATATGCAGGGTTAGTGGCGCAATTCAATTGGTCCCTACCACAAAGCCGAAAATTTTAGGAAACAAGGCAAAGCCGTGCCCCATCTCCCTGCGCCAGTGCCATCAGTGTATTTGTGAGAAACAAGTTACCCCCCTGGCACACTCCATCAAAAGCCTGCTGCACATCAAAAACAAGGAGAGTTTGGTTGCAACTTCCAATGCTTCTGATTCAGTGGACAGCATTGGTAGAGTGGGGGGGGGCCCTGAAGTGCTCCAGTGATGTCTGTATTTTGAAGTATTGCAAATGCTGCAAGATGCGGGAGACAGTATTTGTCCTGGAGGTTCCTCGCTGCTTTTTCGTTGAAAGACAAATTACAGTAAGACCTAACAGCTGTGCAGAACTGGCATAGCGGGAATACCTAAATATAAAATCTACGCAAGAGGGGAACCCCCTATTAGAACTATTCAGAAGAGCAGGAAGTTCCAAGCACCTGAGTGCACCATTAGGTCCTGAAGACAAAACAATGAGGGCCCTGTTGATTTCTGAAAACCGCGTTCAGGTCCCTGTCAACAGTGCCAGTAAGGTTGGGATCCTGTTGATCGCATCAGTGGGTTTAAGATCTTACTGATCGTGCCAGCGAAGTTATGGATTCTGTGGACATTTGCCAGCAAAGTTTGTGTTTGGACCTCTTGTCATTGTTGCCAACAACAAAAAAGAAGCCTCGAAGGTCCCTTGCTACTTCTGGTGGCGGTAAACTTGTGAAGCAGGTAAAATTTTAGTCAATTTATCAAAAACTTTCGCATCAGCAGTGTGATGCAAAATTAACAAAAAGTGGTCAGAACTCTCCATCGAAACCGTTCAGTGGGGCCAAATGTACATAGCCCCCCGGGTAGACGAGAATCGGCCTCAAGGAGTCAGACGGCTCAGATTTTGTTAGTGTTCAGGTTCTGAAATGTAATCCAATCACTGCTGACGAACGGCGTGATTGGTAACATTTCAAAATACATCCCCACACCAGAGATGTTCCAGTTAGTTTGATAAACCCAAAACCTTCTCCTCAGGAAAAGAGGTGAAAAACAGGATTAAAGGAACCTGTTGCCAGCACCACGGAGCCATGAGAAATGGCCGCAGCTCGCCCCCAAAGTCACGCTTTTACCCAGGAAGTCAAGGTATGAAAGCAATGTCTCATTTTTTTTTCATTACAAACGTGAAAACAAATAATACAAGACTCTTCACAGATGCATATTTAAGTTTCTCGTTGGTGTCCCATGCACATTGGGTGAGAATTCCCCCCTTCCATCAACTCACACTCAGACGCCCACGCTTCCACAATGGCAACACCGTGCCAGAGTCAAAATCTAAAGCAACGCATATTTTCTCCTTTTCCTCAAACGGCGAGCTACACTCTAAATCTTAATTCGCAATATGTTCAGAACTAGAAGATACCCCACTGCAGTCCGCAGTCGAATGTTTGGCATTTCCGAAACAAACACCGACGCAGTGATGGCAATTTCACTTCTCTCTGCAGGTGAAAGAGGGACAGACGGCGGAGATGAAAAATAGATGAAGAGAGAGATAAGAAAGAGACGGAAAGGGCAAAACACATAAAAGAGACGCACTGCCCCAGAGAGTGGCCCTGAGGCAGACTACATTTTGGAGAGCTGTTTTTGAAGTTGAACATCTTGCACCATGCACTGTAGATGGGGAGAGATAGAGAAAGAAAGCTCCTACAAAACGCTGCCCCATGGACAGAGGTCTGACACGGTGGTGCACATCTTTGAACAAGGAATTGCCAGAAAAACGGTATGCATAATAAATGGCGAGCCGGCATTCCCACCAAAAATCGAGTGCACTCCTACAGCACTGAGATGACTAGAGACCGGAACTTTAGGCAAAATGCCTATTTTCACCTTGAGCCCGTATCAAGCCCATTTGACACACCATAAGCATGAACTAAGGGAAAGGGAGCATTTTAAGCAACACTTTATTGTACCTATAAGTGCCCATTTTGACCATCTATATGAGCTCTTTAGCACCTATTTCGACTATATTGGCCTATATAGGCATTTTAGCGTCTAAAAATGTCTTTTTTCATGTAAATGTATCTGTTTCTTTTGTTTGTTTTTTCGAGTCAATGTTTTCCTAGAACTGTTCTTGCTTCAGGAGGCCGCAAATCCTCGGGCCGTGCCAAACCCGCCGAGAAACGCAAACTGTGCTCGAGCTACTGCCACCTCAGCCTCGCCGCATTGGTGGAGCCCCTAGAGGCCCATGTGACACCGCAGCCAACCTCACCGACGTCACCCCTGTCCTCACGAGCTGTTTTGTTCTATGTCCTTCTGGCATGCTGTGTTCGCGAACCAATGGCGAAAACTTTTTCCCGCGTGCCCTATCCATTGCTAACTCAAGGAAAAACAAGCAAAGAAGAAATTTAAAGGAGCCATGAAGAGAAAACACAAGTTTGGTTCATTCAAAAGATTGTCTCGTTAGAATTTTACTGACACCACTTTTAACGTAAACTTCGCTCAAATAAGCTACATAATTAGGAAAAACGGGAATGGTCATGCGACCCACCAGCTCATTTCCCGCAACAGAACCTATGATGTCACATGAGCTAAGCTCTGCGATTGGCGGAGGCTGGCAGAAGCAGACGCAAATTAGGTAGAGCTTACAAACTAGACGAACGAGCGATTTGCACTTAAATTTAGGGCACATTCTTTACAAAGCAATAAGAATGATGGGACAAACAGTGGAAGTTACAAAAGCACATGTAAACATAGAAGTACTGATGCGTTCTGCTGTTCGTACTGCGCACAGCATGCTTGGTTTAGCTGCACAGCACTACGGGGCTGGGGTTGTCTCAGATGACACTGGCCGATTGACGCAAGCAACGGTGTCTTACGTGACCCCATTTGTCGAGCGAGCACTGTTTCAGGGAACGAATATTTTCTCCCAGAACAAAAACAAGCCAGGTTTAAATGCGGGCAAAAACAAACCAAACGCTTGCCACGGTATGGTGGCGCCATCTAGGTTACGGAACGTAAAGAAACGCGGGAACAAACCAACACCGCTGTACAGGGTGGAGACAACCTTTGAACGGTCCCGTGCCGCCGCAATTGGGCCAACGGGCTCAACGCGTTATTCTTTTCGTTTCCCACGAGACCTAGCAACGCGAAACAGACAATATGATTCAAACTTCTTCAGTAAACCGCGTTGCGGCGATAATTTTAGCGCGGTTTTGACACAATGACTTGCTTCGGCGGCGAGCGAGCAACCGAAAATGGCGGCGCCAGTGTATACGTGTCTCTACCCTGTACGGCGGATGCGTGAATGAAGGTACTCTAGGCTGCAGAGTGGTCGGTTCCTGTGATGTCACTTGGGACCACGAAAACGCACGATTGAGCGGGAAAATCAAAATTTTAACCTAAATGGTTTAATTTCTCAGTGAATAAAGCACCGTTTGTATCCGGACAAGCGCTGGGGGCACTATAAAACACGAAATCTTTCGAATAAAACCAACTTGCATTTTCTCTTCATGGCTCCTTTAACGGGTCACAGCCGCACACCAGCCACACAAGATCAAAGACGCCTCTTAGGTGAAAACCACCTGCAAATCTGACACGCCAAATTTTTAAGGTGATGCCACGAACACGTGCACACTCATCCACCAATCCCGGGTACACCGCCGGCCGACAGGATGCAGCACGTGTACGACGAAGGAACTAGAAACGGAGCTCATAGGAATGAGCATCGCGGCACTTCTCCCATACTGTAGTCGTGACAGCTATCATTTTCCCTGCCGAGTAACTTTCACGGGCATTTGGAAACATAGCAATAAGGGAATCTGTTCCGAAGAACCTAGCGTGCTGCCTAATATTAATCGACTGTATATAGTGCATAGTTACCAAATGGTGTTATTCCCGCAGCTTCTATAGTCATGTGCTTCTGCAGAACATAATAGCTCAGTAATTTGTATGGAATAATCGCACTTCCATGGGCTTCTTCGGTGTTGTTGAGAGCGGAGGAGCCCGTTCTTTCACCGAGGTGCAGTTGTGTCGTAAATCAGCAGTTACCGATTGTGCCTCTCCCACCAGAGCCTGTTGTTACCCCTTAAAAAACTTGGCTAAGGGCAGAAAACTACAACAAAAACGCTCGCCGATGGTATTAACAGCTCTGCAGCCGACAAAAACGTCATAGCCCAAATTATTTACACCACGCTACACTTGAACATGACTTGGCACATTTAGGCGCTTATTTCACACTCTTAGCAAAAGGCATTTCCACACCTGAAAGCTTGGGCGCCACTCTGACGAAGAATGCCGAGCTTATTTCGAAGGTCCAGGACCGATCCACCACCATCCCTGGAGGACCGGTAGCTGATAGAGCCATTCCTGTCTGAGATTCTCCCATCCTGTCTGATGTAAGATTCCTGGATTCCCTGTGCTAAAAGTACTGGTGAATGTTCTGAGCACCAAACATTCTGATATTACAGATGGAATCAGGTCATGGAGCGTCCCGAAGTACAAGCATACTCCCGCAACCTCTGTTGATGTTGACAGTTGTTTTTTCACATAGAATTATCGACTCATAAGAGACAACTTCAAGCACCAAATCATTGAGATGGGTCGGGTTTGTCATGGCTTTTAAAAAAGCCTTTCTTTTGGTGTCAAATCACCCTGCATTTCACGCACATCTGTTAATATAGCAACTCTTGTGTGCGGATGATTTTTCACGAAGAAAATAAAATCACTTTCCCACAGTACAAAAGTTGTCCGCTGTTTTTACTGCACGGCAAACATGTTTTCTAATATACACTACTGAAGTAAATGCTAATACATCCCGTATCTGCCTAAACGACAGTACTTGGTGCGTATATTTGCCTAAATGGCACTCTCCAGTGCCTATTATAGCCGCCTAAAACCCTGATTTTTCTTGCCTAAAGTTCCGGTCTTCGGTGATGACGCCCGCGGAGGGAGTGATTACGCCACCATGGAAACAGGCTTCTTACAACATACTACAGACAGCATGATTCTCCCAAACACAGATGGTTTGATCTTTGGACTACAGTGTTGAATGGAAGATGCCAACCTTGTGGGTTCGCATCTGAAGTGACATTGTCATACCTCTGTTTTTGTTTGCGTTGCCTAAACTGGCTCAAACAAACACACTTTTCATCATTTATCCAGTTCATAAAGCAATATTTAATTGATGAAGCCCGAAAGACGGAAAAATACCACACGACGTTTGCAGCGGCTGCAACAATTTCAATTGGTCTGAATTCCAAGTTTGGAATTCAAACCAGTTTCGGTTTCGTTCTGTGAAACAACACTGTTGGCATCTGACGTTATCGTTGGTTGGGCATTCTCGATATCTCAGGAATCGGCATACCCTGCTTTGCAATGTTGTCCGCTGTAAGACGTGTCAGATAAACCTGCGACCGCCAGTTAGAATACATTCGTTAGGAGAGGGGTACACAGTGGCTGAATGCCCTCCACGTCATCGGAGACGCTCAACTGCGAGGCGCTTCACCCTCATCTTTCGAGCTCCCCTGGCGCGTCCCTATGTCGTAAGAGGCACGTCCACACCAGACCACGGGTCAGCTCATTCAGCACTGTGCCCGCAAGCAGTCGGTGCTTATGACAACACCACACCAAGGAACAATCGCCAGCGCATCAGTGTCAGTCTGCACGCATTCTGCCAGCTCGTCCATAGAGCAATGAAGGTTCAAGCGCAATACAGTGAATTCAGTATAGGAAACATTACCTAAGTACAAAATATTCAACACCCCCCCCCCCCAAAAAAAATAATAATAATAAGCCCCATCGGGGATTCGAAATTGCTAATTGCAAAACAATGCACCAAAACCACAGCGCTGTCAGAAACTAAAATATAAGGTATATAACGTATAATCTGTTGTTTTTTTTTTGTTTCAGCATTCCTAGCAGCTAAGATGACTACTACTTGAACAATGCTTGTGCTGTAAGTGTACCCCAAAATACTACAACTATCTTATCTCTAGTGACTAGTGCAATCAGCAAAAGCGATTGCAAATGTGTGGTGGTGCTACTGACCGTTGTGCTAGTTTACCCCGCGCAAAAAGTGCTTCCTGCACTGTTTTATGCTTTACAATAAAAGTTTCGGTCGATTTTAATTCCTTAGTAAACATGTTAGCTTTGCTGACTCTTCTCCCGCCTTTAATTGGCCTTAGATTTTTTCTACTAGCGTACCAGTCAGCGAAGCGCCACATGTGCATTTTTTGTGTGGAGCTACTTGGACTTAGAGCTTGAGACAGTCTACAAACTAACACACATTCTTCCAGGCACAAACATATTGTGGCTTAGTATGAATTAAGCGAACAAATTGCTGGCGACGACCCGCTGGCGGCCGGCCGACTAAACGCTGGGCCAGCTGATTCTGTCGGAGGGCCAGCAAGACACGCAGTAGTGCAGTCAAGACAAGCCATCTCGATCGAGCGTCATATGAAATGTCATAGTAAATTGGCACGGAGGATGCAGAGAGGAGGACAGCATTTAAAAATTGATTCTTCTACCGAAAAAAGTCGCGTAAACGCAACGAGAGCGGTTGAAACTTGGCCTAGGGACTCCAGACTACAATTTGCGCAAGTAATCCCGCAATGTTTACAAATCACTGCACTGTCCCTTTAATGCAATTGCAGAGACGAAACACAGTACCTCTAAAGCGGCAAAAGGCATGGTAGCTCAAAGGCGACTCGAAGACAGTAACTGCAGTGAGCACACTTTCAGAGACAACACCCATTGTCGCCCGGTGACATCAAAAGCCGCACGAAACGCAAGTAAGTGCCCAACAGGTCAATTCCCAAGGGGGAATACAAATATGCCTTCGCGCAAATCAAAGCAGCCACTCCATGCAGTCTGTGGCTCACCAGTAATGTGCAAGCACCAATATCACCCCAAAACACGGCATGCTACCATGTTTTCGTGCATATACGCCCTACCCTGACGTAGCCCGTATGATAATTTCAGTCAAAAGAGAGGGAGAGAAGAATGCTAAATTTTTTTTACCTTTTTGAAAGGGACTTTTGAGCGCTCACTGCCATCAGTTTGAACGATTCATACATGCACCGTAATAACTAGTAGCCAGACAACCATACACTTGTCGTAACTTTGCAAAAAATATTCAGGCATTTCAGAAATTGTTCTTTAGAAAGTGTCGATTCATTTACATTAAAACATGGTACTTTAAGAAAGTACCGAGATCGTCCATAATTTTTTCCACTCATCAATGCAGGTTCCACAATGTAAAACACCCTAGGAAGTGGATTATGGTCTCTTACGGGGCCTGCTTTTAGTAGGTCACCACTGTCTACCGAGTACCACGTTAGCAACGTGTTGATGGGACTGAAGCAGGTTGGAAACTCCGCTTTTGCGCAAAGAAATGCTGCGTGCAGAATGAAAAGCCCGCCATTTTCGTGCAACCCTAATGAGCGCAGAGGGACACATTAAACACGAAGTTGATGGTGTGATTTTTGAATGAGCTTATCAAGAAAGTTCACTATATTTCGCCAGGAGTGCGCCCAAAGAAGTAAACAACCTCCCTGGAAACAAACCAATGTATCCCACAGTGTATCAGTCAAACAGCTCCCATGACAATGTTCTCCTCACTGCCAGCGAGTTTCTGCTGGGTGAAATTGTGGTCAGAAAAAATTACTCACGATTACTATACTCCCTAATGCGAAATTCGTACGCAGCGCGAACTGCAGTCTTCTCGATCGCGGCACATAGCCACTGTGTCTCAGGAAGTGACAGCGTGATCAGCCGACACACGGTGCTGACACACGGCGCACTACTCTGCCATTATCTCGCAACGCGTCGCCACCACCGAAGCGGCCGAGCATGGTGTTGTAAATCGTGTTTGAACCTCCTGCGCAAATGTTACGTGGCTTGGATGAGCCACGCAACGAGGAGGACGCAATGCACATCCACTCATTGTTCAGCACTCACTCCTGAGTGCTGCAGTGCACTGAGGCAGCACTCACTTGTAGATTCTCTTGACGGCAGCGATGGTAAGCCTCTGCGTCAGCGGCACGAACTGCGTCTCAGGAAGTGAATGCACATCACTGCCGTAGCTTGACGGTACGTGCTGATATGGTGCCATCTCGCAGCGTGTCGCCACTGCCCAGCATGTTTCCCTGCCTCCCCCTCACGCTCTTGCCATGCGTCGTTGCCGAGAAGTGTCTCATGCGGGCTCAGCCTACTGCCCTCCCCCTCACACTTTCCTCCACCATTCTTTTTTTTTTTTTCTGTCTTCGTTCACTCGGTTACAACGCCAACATCGATGTCAAACCAAAGTAGCAGCCACCAAAGTGCTCTGCACTAAAATTTAAACACAAGCCTTATTTGCGCAGAAAGAAAGAAAACTTGAAGATCTGTTTACTCCCGACCATCACAAACCGCACACCTAGCACAATACCCCATTGCATGTATAAAACAAAATCTCTGCAGCCAGGGTTTGCTTTTCTGGAAAGCTGCAGCCCGGGGATATTCCAAGTCTTCCTTGGACGTGAAACGGTTTCGCGGCGTGGACAACAGTTAATGCAGTGCTAACAGAGCCTATTCCATCAAATTAGCTGAATGTATGCTAAGTTCGCTACCTGCACTACCGGAGATAAAAAAAGAAAAGGTTGCCCCAGCAGAGCAAGGGAGGATACGTGTGAAGGGAATTCTCGGGCTCACCGTTGATCTCCCTCATGGCCTTGATGAAGTCCTGGGGATCCTTGAAGCTGGCGAAACCGTAGCCCTTGCTCTTGTTGGTGCGCTTGTCGCGGATCACCTTGGCCTTGAGGAAGGAGGGGAACTTGCCAAACACCCTAATGAGGACCTCGTCCGTCACGTCGTTGCCCAGGTCACCACAGAAGATGCGGAAGTCGTCTGCACATACGCACAAGAGAAAATGAAGGTCACACACGACACATTTTTCGATCAACACATGATATGTACACGGAAAGCTCGTCATCTCATACGCCTGTAAGTTTTAACATTTGAAATAATTTAACAGGGGTGTAGCCAGCAATTTCTTTCGAGGCAGAACATACAAAACAGCGCCAAAAACGAATAATAAGAAAGAAGGGCACAGACGAGCGCTGTTTGTGCCCTTCTTTCTCAGTCCTCGTTTTTTGCGCTGTTTTGTATGTTCATAATGAACCAACTGGCCCCACTCGAGACGCTAATTCAGTTCGGGGGGGGCGACTAATGGGAAGGGAAAAGTTTTGCCAAAAAAAACACTAGCACTTGCTTACACATTGTCTGGGAAAAATTCCCCCCATCCCCGTCCCATCCCTCCGCTGCGTCCCTGAATTCAAACTCACCCCCTCCTGCCTGTTGTTTCAAACCAACATTCACTTCCACACTGATAATTCAAACTGCACATCACTATGCGGTCATACATCTTGAGGTACGCGGCTGTTGGCAGAGCTGCAGCCTCTTCAATATTTAATTTTTTTTACCAAAGAATGTTATGTACACTTGGTTCCAGCAAAAAAATATCTGTGTGCATATATGCATGCCACAAAATGCCTTCACCTCGACTTTCCTCTGCTCAATATAACTGTGTAGTGGCACAGTCACCAAAGCTAAAAGTCGAGCGTGATGTTGAGTTGGGCAGCTGCACAAGTTACTTACGAGTACCCGCCTATACCGCTAGTATTATATGCATTGTAAAGGACGGGATGCAGTCATGCGGTCATCATGTTCTGATTAATTCTTCCCAAGGAGGAATCAGTTCCAAATTATTTTCTAGGTACCAGCATTTACTGCATCGATGACTTTCGAGTTGGATTCTATTTGACCAATATTCGAACAAAGGAGAGATGAACAGAAATGGGCACTTTGGAATACTTAGCAAAACAAAACAAACTTCAACTTGAAAGATTCGTCTGCTACAACACAAAGTTTCTGATCTTAAAACTGATGTACTGTGCACACCATTACTCATTCAATGCAAACACGGCTGACAGGAAACGTCATGTAGCACTACCTGTGATAGTCGATTGCATCCATGGCAGAAATAAGCCGCACTTATGATTAGAAGCACGACACCGCAGTTCGATACAAATCCCCTTGCCAATGATAATACTGCCTCACGTTGTGATGTTTCTCAGCAACATAATAATGGTGACACGGTGTCATTATAATAAGCCCATCCATGGTGATGTGCAATTCAAATTATCAATTTAGGAACAAACTTTTTCATGAAATAACAGGCCTTAAAAAAAATGTGGGGTGGAGTGACTGGACGGGGTCAGAAGTTTCAAATTATCCACAATTCTGAATAAAGGAATTTTTACCCCATTCTTTCATTTCCTTTGTGCATAAGGGTCTTCTTTTTCTTGCCCATTCTTAAGATGAAAGTTGTCACAATACTTTGCAGGTTGCGAGCATTTTTGTCGTATGCAAATTCTACACAAGTGCCAGCCAACTGATTAGGACGCCAAGAAAACCAGCAAGTTGAATCTGCACCATCGATTACAGCTCACTCCATGCTAATCCAGGTAGCAATATTCTAAGTTATCGGGACACTAAGTTACTGCTACTGATCGCAACAACCAAACCAAGTATATGCACCCACCAGGGCGTTCATTTTCTGACACCCACGCGGCATAGCCTCACCTACCTGGCTCGACTAGCCAAATGGCTTCTTCTCACTCCTGAAGCCAAAATCAACAAAAAAGGGAACACTTTTTTCTCTCGTCCGTCTCGCATGACGCGTTCAAATAATTTCTGACAAATAAATCTCTTTGAGCTCCAAGTTTTTAAATAAATAAACAACTTTAGAAAATTTTTTACACTAACGCTGTAGTTTTTTTGTAGCCACACGCAACTTTTCAGCCAGCTCACGGGCCACGCCAAGGACAAGTGGAACGTCTTTACCCGGCTCACTCACCGACCCCTCCCCATCTGCATTTCCTCCCCTAAGAACTCAATCCTTCCCCCTAGCGAGCAATGGGAGGTCTTGCTGTTCAGCCCCGCCTTGAAGGATCATCTACGGCTGGTTACGAGGGGCCAGCTGGCGAAGGCAGCATATGGAATCCCGTGAAAAGCGAGCCACTCTCATCCAGCATGTTTTGCGCTGACATGCTCCGGATTAAAAGTTTTTCCGCCTCCCTCCTTGAAGCCTGGCTCGCCGAGACACTGGCAGCAGATTTCCCTCAAACCCGCCGTGGTGGCTTCGATTCCCAGCAGCGGCAGCCGCTTTTCTGATGGAGGCGAAAAGCAAAAACGCTTGTGTGTGCGAAATTTCGGCGCGCGTTAAAGATCCCCAGGTGGTCAAAATTAATCCGGAGCCCTCCACGATGGCGCACCTCATCGCCTGCGTTGCGTCGGCGCATCAAACCTCACAATCAGTCAATCAATCAGGTTTCCCTCTAGCATATATATTATGAAACTCTGTGCCACGTGGCACCCCTTTCCGCTCACCCGTGTCCCACTCATTGAGCGAGCTGTCCTCCCACGTCTGCTGTCCCGCCACGCGCAGCAGGCGCTTCTCCTTCCGCCGCTTCTTCCCTGCAGCCGGCCCTTCTTCAGCCGCCGAGGACTTGTCGGCCCCCTTCGCCGCCTTCTCCTGCGGCCGCTGCTTCTCCGACTTCTGGGACGACGAGGACTGCTTGGATGACGACTTGGGCTTGGTCTCTCTTGGGGTGTTCTCAGCGGCCGTCCCCGCCCCCACCGGCGGAGCCACGGGCACTGCAACAACCGCCGCGGCATTCTTTCTCAGCGGAGGCGCGGCGTACACGGCCGGTGCCGCAACGATGACATTAGGGCCGGGCTGCGGTGGCGGCGGCGGTGGGGCGGCGACCGGCACAGACAACTGCGGTGTGGCCACCACAAGGGTTGGGGGTTCTGGAGGGACGGGAAGTCGGGTTTGCACCGGCGCTGCGGCGGGGGTTGTGAGGAAGGAGGGCGGGGGCGGTGGGGGAACGAGGGGTCCGCCGATGAAAGGAGGCGGTGGTGCCATGGGGGCTCGGGGCAGTGGTGGCCGCAGGTGGCGCAGCTGGTGGGGGATGAACTGGATGTGCGGCGTGGGCCGGGGTGGAGGAAGTGGGGGGCCTGGAAGAGGAAAGAACGACATCTACAGAACTTGCTTGTGCGCTCCTGACCACGCTGCAAGAATACATATCGGTGGCGAAACAGCTTTTTGTGGCAGGCGCAGGCAAGTAACGAAATAATGTTGCCATCAAAACCAAGGCGCATTACGTAGCTTTGACCAGATTTAGGGGAAATACCCAAGGTGGAGTAAGTTTCGGCGAAGGAAAATTTGACATCCACCTCAATGCAGCCCTACGGCTACAAGGGAAAGCCGTAAAACTTTCACAGAAACTTCGCACGTGAAGAAAAATTCGTCCTGGCCCAGGATTCAAACCCGGAACCATCGCCGAACCTTCGCAGCAACTTACTCCACCTTGGGGATTTCTCCTAAATCTGGTCAATTAACACCTGTCCATCACTTCGAGTTGTTGCTTAATTTGCTCTCGCACTACAAACAACTAGCCTCCTGGTTAGCTCAGTTGGTAGAGCAACTGCTCCAGTTAAGCAGTGGTTCCAGGTTCGAACCCTGGACGAGGACAAATTTTTCTTCAACTGCGAAGTTTCTGTGAAAGCTGTACAGCTTCCCTTTGTAGCCGTACAGTGCATTGAGGTGGATGTCAAATTTTCCTTGCCATTATGTAGCTTTGTAGCTGTGACAGCGAGGAGACGGTAGCGGCACCTGATGTACAAATGATAGCGTCCCCAATTCCTTAAAGGGCTGTGCAGTGAAATGCCCCGCATCCACGCAGTTTGTTGTGCTGGCGACAGATGCCGCTAGCTGAACCGAGGCCTAATGCTTGCGAAATTATGTTACGGCACTAAGAAAGGTGCTTTTGACCGAGGTGACTGTGCAGTTACCAAAGAAGAGCCAAAGGGCCTCTCGTGCTCCCCTGTTGTTCAGTGTTCACATGAATTCCAGGGCGAAACTGGACTGGGTGCAATTTGGGCAATATGCTGAAACTTTCATGTCAGAGATTCACTGCCTTAAAGGGGCACTGACACAAAATTTTGAAGGCGAGATAACGTCGGAGATAGATTGGTGGGAACACATATACATCATCTGCAAAATATCAGCGGCGAATACAGCCTAGAACATATTTAAAATCAATTTTGAAGTGTGCGAAACGCAACCGAGCAGCCAGCAGAGGACCACGCGCAATTGTAAATAAACAACATCCAAACACGTCACGAGTTTGTGTTTGCCGCTTCCGCACTACCGGCGTTTTACGCGGGCTCGCCCGGCTCGCCGCTCCAATCGGAGGGCCGGAGGGCGGAGCTTCTGCTCTCGAGAACGAACGACCCGATCGTTGGCGGCGGAGGCGCCGTGATTTCGTCAGCTAATCGGGCAGCTGGCCGCGACCAAAGTTCTACAGCGATTCCAGGCACTCTGTTTCTATTACTGTTTATTACCATTGGATGAGAAAACGCGCCGGAGGCACGAAAAGCCCACTGAGCTAGCCGCACGGTCGCTGTGCAGGCGGCGGCCACGGCCGCGAAGTGGCGCAGGCCGGCGCAGGTAGCTCGAGTGATAGCTTGTTACCGCTGCACGAAATTGTCCCCAAGTCCCGACCATAGTGGCTTAAATGAGAAAGGAGTTAATGATGCGATTGCGGGTTGCATTAAAAATTGTCATCTGCACCGCTTACGAGAGCGGCACTCGAATATCCGCCGCAGTGCTGAGCCGAACACATCTGTAGGCGGACCTGTAGGCAGACCGGCCGGCTGCTCCCAGCGCGCGTCTTGCCACCCACCGCCTCGAGCGTCGCGCGTCGTTCTTTAGCCGCGGTAGCATTTGCACTCGCAGCGCCTGCGTCACATCCATGGTCGCTTTTTAATTAAGCGCCTCACGAGATCAGTACGTGGGGGCATTCGCAGAAACTGCCGTCGATGCGGATTCGACAGTGCTACGGCGGCTCTGCTCTGTGATATCCCTCCGACGGTCACGTGGTCAGCTTTGTTCACACAAAATCCACAAAATCCATCGTTTCGCGGCACTCGCTGAAACCGAAACTGCGACTGGCCGCATTTAAAATCCCTCTAATTAAACAACCGTCGCACGCTGAAGCAAATGAGGTTTCTACAGGTTATAAGTAGGTCACTAGCTACTTATCGCAACGAAAAAAACAAGATGCTAAATTTTTGTGTCAGTGCCCCTTTAAAGGTTGTGACGCTTAAAATCTCGTAGCAACGATATGCGTTGCTCGTTAAAGGGTAGCAGAAAGTGCTAGATTCTGTTCTTACTAAGTTTTGAACAGTACAGAGCTTCAATATTTTCATATTCCGACACCAAATATGGAGGATGCCTAATACATCCTAAGATTTGCTCCGGCAACAAACTGGTTAATTTAGAGTAGGCTTGGGTGTGTTGGTATTCCAAGCTGTATTTCACCCGCGCAAACAGACGAAGACTGAGGGGAGCCGACACTTTGTCATCTTGGGCTTTGCGCTTTGTGTCGTGTCATCTCTCCTCGACCTTCGTTTTTTGTCTTTTTGCGCAAGTGAAGTATAACCTGCATGGTTAAACCTCACTTAGTAAAAGTAAAAGTTTAACGGCATGGTTAACCTGACAAAAGCTGGCTAGCTGACAAACCAACGGGTGCAAAAGTGAAAAACCTTGGTGACTACACGCCTAGTAACGGGTGTGATGGGCGCACCTGCCAGCGGAAGCGGAGGTGGAGGTGGCGGCGCCAGTGAGGGGGGCCTCTGTAGAGGGGGCCCAGGAGGCAGCCTCGGAGCCAGTGGTGGGGCAACCAACGGGGGAGCAGGTGGAACCACCGCGACGACAGGTGGGCCCGCCGCCGGAACAGGGTGGCCCGGCTCGGGCATCAATATCTCCTGCTCGAAACTGAAGATCGGCGCCGAAATCAGCCCCGTTGTTTAGTCGGGAAAGTTAGGCGGAGGCTTCGAAAACAGCAAAACAAACACGAGCGGAAATTGCTAGAAGGAGAAGCCGTAGAAACATCTGCCACCAAATAAAGTGGCGAAAACCGCGGATTTAGAAATCAACCATCTGAGTGTTATTAACTGAGTTAACCAGGAGGTGCCGTACGGAAACACAATAATTAAATACGGCTACCGCACGAAAGTGACTAATAAGCGACGTGACAAACGAAGAAGAGTATTCCTTAAGAGGGAGTGTCTATTCTCCCGGCAACCGCGAGAATTAGCGTCAGAAATTTCTCACGGCAGAGTCGCGTCTCATTAAAAACGCTACCCCGACATTCTATGGGATAAATATTCCCTAAAAAGCTGCGTTTGTAGCTACCCTTGTAGCGCTGTGGTATAGTACTTTATTTTAAACGAGAAGGCTGTGGTTCGAGTCCGACATTGCGGTGCTTTTTTTTTTTTCAGAATTTTTCGGTCATCGTGATTTTATTAATGCTTTTTTTACTCTTGTTTTTACTATATCAAGAGATCGCCGCACAAGACTTCTAGATTGGGTCGAATTACGTTTAATACAGGTTGTGTTTCGTGTCGTTGGGCTGCGTTGGATTAGGTTTGTTGCAGTTAGGCTGGATTTGGGTAGGTTATGACGCGTTCGGTTAGGTTACGTTAGGTCACGTTGGGAAGTGATATTATTCAGGAAGTTTTAGCCCAGTGAGCTTTCATGGAAACCGCCATGAGAATTTCTCCGTGAGGGAATTCTCACGGCTGCCGTGAGATAAGACGCAGCCTTCTTAAGACGCGTCTCGCTAAGCTTAACCTCTCGAGTTTTCTTGCAAGGGAGCTGACGCGCAGTCAAACATGTTAGCTCAAGAAATTCACCTCATTACTTTCCTCACAGTAGAGCAAGTTTCAACCGGAACGAACGTAAACATTAAAACGGCGTTTCAAAAGGTGCGCCGTTTCGGCAGATGACATTGAAGGGTATTGATCTTTCTTGATCACTCCTAATTAAGCTATAAGTGTTGCTACGACAGGATAACGCGCCAGATCTGAGCAGTGCTGCATTTAGTCACGCGTTTTAATGTTACTGCGCTAACTGCAAATCGACGTTCGAAAAGTAAAAATTTTCACTCGGACTCACCGGCTCATTTCTTCCTCCATTTCTTTGCGTCTCTCTTCACTGATGCCAGCCATGACTGCTGTTTTGGTACCAAAGGAGTTTCCTGCTATTTAAGTATGTGAGAAAGAAAATACAGCCACTAATCAACGACTTTGCGCAACGTAAACACTTCTTGTCACTACGAGACGCGCATACGACAAGTTAACGCACTGGAAGCTGACATGACAGCGATGCGTGTGGCGATGCCGCCTGGCCGGTGTAAACACTCGTGCAAGAAGTGCGTTCTTTTTAATGCTAAAAATAGCTTAAAACAATCATTATTTTTGTTTTTATATGTTACAAAATGTTTCAATTTTTATACTTAAGTTCGAAGCGTAATCAAATTTTTGATGATGATACCAGATTTCTAGCTGCTTTTGCTGCTGTCTGCCCCGCTGCAAGCTGCAAAGCAGTGCAAGGTTACGATGGCCTCTGTGTTGTCTGCGGCTGCTAGACTCTTGCAGTCTAAACTGCCCACCGCTGCGTTGCCGAAATTTGGTGGATCGCTCTTTTTTGCGAGGTAAGCTTTGTAGTAAACAATGCAATACCTGTGACATCGCGTCATGAGAGTTCTGGTCCGACCTGCGTAGATCAACCGGCCACGACATGCTTCTGACCTCGGCTAAATTGTGTTTTGTGTTACTGTTTACCGTTTCTTAATCTTAATTTGCTGTTTGATTTATTACTTAAGTAGTCTGCAATCCATTAGTTTGTCTCGATCGCTTCAGATATTCTGTTTTGACTTGTTTCGAAAGGATAATATCTACCGTTTTAACCAACGTGTCGGAGTGTCCGAATGTTGAAGAACTAGCCATCTATCATAGTTCTGAGCTGGCCGCCCAGACCTAATGAGACTGAACTGACTTATAACGACCCTTCAACTCAGTGAGACCCGTTGTTTGTTTCAGGGGCGCGAGATACTACCCTGACGATGACTTCATTAAGGACATGAAGGGACTCGTCTTCGTCCCTGATGAAGTGACGGACCAGATGGTCCCTCTGCCTCCAAATAGTAAGTTGACCGGCAATTTTGTCTCTTTTCAATCCTAAAGACCTCCAAAATGTGTATGTAGAACACCCAGTGTTCTGTTTAAGCGTCGAAGCTTCATCATCTCACAAAGGTGAAGCCCTTTTACAAGCAGTTGCCGAACCGTATCCGAGAAAATTCGCGACTTTTTTTATCTTGTGCACGAGCTAAGGGTTATCATTTGCCTGCTGTGAAAGCTCGCTGAAAAATATGTTCATGAGGCAGTTGTTCAGTGTAAGCTCAGTAGTGTGTATTTGTTGACAACAAGTGTGTGACTTCAGAGAGTTATAGCAGAGTGGGGAACCGGTCCCGGTACGGTACCCACTGCGCATGTGCACAACCAATTTTTCCGTCTCTGCGCATGCTCAGTAGCGCCGTCCACCTTCCGGGTACCGTACCGTGACCGGTTCTCTGCTCTGCTATAACTCTTTTACTGAAGCCCTGTCTTGCTGTTCACGACAATGCGAAACACTCTTTGACGCCAATCTTGGTGTGCATTCCAGTGTATTTCCCAAAGACTGAGAAGCAAGTGCGGAACATGCAGATCAACTTTGGGCCTCAGCACCCCGCGGCGCACGGCGTGCTTCGACTTGTACTTGAGCTGGAAGGAGAGGTGACTGTTCCTTACTGTCTTGATACTTTTACTGAGCATCGAAAGTTGTCCGAAAAATTGCGTGCACATTTGGGCATTAGGGGACTGAAGGGACACTGCAACACATTTTTCAACTTTTTTCGACATCTTGATGCTTGCAGAACCTAGTCAACCAACACATCCAGTACTTAGAATAGCGGGTCGCAAAAGTACCTCAGGGAAAAATTACTGCTCTGTGCCCGTCAGATAAATTAGAAACTTGCACAAAAAATTTTTCGCTCTTTCCAGGTCTTGGTGTTCTTCAACCGCTTGAATTAAATCGTTACAGTGGTGTAGCGGCCATAGGTTAGTTTTCCTTCCGTTGCAGCGGTGAACGCATTTGATAGCCACTCTAAAAAGAAAGCCACAAAGCCAAGCAGATACGGAAGGTGCATCTGCTGCGACGAGCAAATTGTGCAGTTCCACTCTGTGCTGGCGATAACTGTAGCTTTTGCAGTGCTTCGAGACACGAAGGAAAGGGTGGAAGTTTATTGGAAGTGTTGCAGGGTCCCTTTAAAAGGAAGCCAATGGCAGCACTTGGTCAGCCTGCTGTTTCAATTGCTGCACGTTGAAGAGGCCATGAAGACCAAGTACAACTTTGATCAATTTGACAAAAATAAATAGGCTTTTGTAACTTGCTCAGCTTCATTTCAGCCACAGAAAAGATGCTTTTTTAGTCTACAGGTTAAGTCCATTAAAGAGACTGCTTTCTCCCAATAACATTGATACCAATTTTACTGCAAAATTTAAGCAAATGACCGAAATAATAAAGAGAACATATGAAGCTGTGGCGACTGCCGAGGCACTTTTTGTCGATTTCTCAATGAAGTCACAGAATCTCGTTTGAGCGATTGGCGGCCACGGACCAAAGCCACCGGCCACGAACATGACTGGGCGATTGTAGTGGGGCCTGTAGTTCCCTTCGATCGTGTGACTTGAATGCTAACATGCAGTTTAAACAGACTGATCACTATGTTTCTGGTGTTGGCCCATATCACGTTACTCCTGCCCATATTACATCAGTACAGCGTGAAATTTGAGGCTTTTCAATATCTCTTGCTTTCCTTCTGGTTAAAAACCTTCTTTTGTGTGGCTTGAGTTGAGCCAAGTGAGTTACCAAGGGCTAGTTCTTCCAAATAGAACAAAGTTGCATTTTGTCTTCGTGGTTCCTTCAAATCCTGCAACACCTTTTTCAACTTTTTTGTAAATCTTGAATGCTTTCATAATGTACTCAACAAATACGTCCAGAACTTGAATGGGGGTCCACAGCCAAAAATTACTGCTCTATGCCCATCACATAATTTGGAAACCTGCTCAAAAGATTTTCAGTCTTTTCCGTGTCTTGGCTTTTTTTGTGTCTGTTTTTTTTTTTTTTTTTTTGACGCTCGAATTACATCATTACAGCAATGTAGTGGCTATCGGCCTCTTTCCTTCAGTTGCGGCAATAAACACATTTGATTCCCACTTTAGAAAAAAGCCAGGAAGCAACGCGGAGACGGAAGACGGATAGCTCTGCTGCGACGAGTAAATGACGCAGTGCAGCTCCATGCTGTTGATAACTGTAGCTTTGACAATGCTTTCAGACGCGGAGGAAAGAGTGACAGCATTTATCGGAAGTGTTACGGGGCCCCTTTAAGTACAGAAGCTGCAAGCCCAGCTTTGCTGCAGTTTGCACTTGATGTTGCCTGGTCTGTGGTCAGTGCATCTTCAGCAGTACTCGTTATGTCGGTTCCGCAGACTGTGATTCGAGCGGACCCCCATATCGGTCTCCTGCACCGTGGCACTGAGAAGCTGATGGAGTACAAGACCTACTTGCAAGCGCTGCCATACATGGACCGATTGGACTACGTCTCCATGATGGCCAACGAGCAGTGCTACTCGCTCGCTGTTGAGAAGCTCCTCAACATCGATGTCCCCAAGCGGGCCAAGTACATTCGGGGTATGGTTGCTCATAACAGAAAAAAAAAAAACGTTTCCCTTCTATTCAGGGTTTTCCCGAATAATTTTCGGGGAGGTGGTGATTTTGTGAACAGTGGGGGGCAAGAAGTTTAACAATGTCAGTTTCAACAGAAAAAATTCCAGAGAACTTTAGAGCATTAACTACTAATGCGTAGCATTGTTATGCCGCTTGTCTTGAGTGTGGGTTTTTTTTTTTTTTTTTTTTCAGCCGAATTTTTTGGGTGTTTTCAAAATCCTGTCCAACCAATTATCTCCATTTATGCTGTTATGATGATTAGAAGTGGAACTTTCGCGAAATCTCCATTATTGTGGAAATTCAGGGCGTTGCATGGTTCGCCATTTTGCATATTTGTTTTTACATTTCTTTTTTTTTTATATAATGTTTCAAAATTTGCTTCTGCCAATTACCTCATTTGCGCTAATATAGTGATTATAGGTGGAACTTTCGCAAAATCTGCATTACTGTAGAAATGCAGGGATTTACACGGTCCTGGCTGGAGGGGCACTCGGCAAAGAATGGTACGCATTAAAATCGAACAGCTGTGGTCAAATACCAGGCATTGTAGTGCTGCAGCATGCTGATGAGTGGAATCCCTTAATTAAACAAAATAAGAAGGTGATAATCTGTATTAAAGCAAAGCTGTCTGTGCCTCACTGGTGGGGTTCAATGTCGTACCAAACCAGGCTGCCGGGAAGTCAACTTTGCACCACGGGTTTCACAAAACAATGATGATGGTAAGCGCAGGCGCATTGAGTGCCTCATGAAAAAAAAAAGCTTCCTGTGGTCAGAATCTAACGTAAGTCTGTCGTGTTACAAAGCTGACGTGTATCCGATTGTACCATTGTGACACGGCTGAAGCAGCTTCGGGTTTGAACCATCGTTGTTCTAAGAAAGGGCTTTGATTTATTTCATAGCATTTGTTTAGTGGTGTGGTTGCAGCATTAACATCGAATGCCATGCTGAAAACCACCCTCTACCCAAGGTGAGATTCCGTTTCCTCATGGGTGCAAACTGGCCGCTTCCCGTCGGACCCACTGCCATCTACTGGTTGTCTTCGAACTCTTCTATTATTTTTATTAGCAACGCCTAAAAGGACCGTGCTATTTGGCCTAAGTGGCAGAGGGATAGAATCGCAGCTTTTGGCACAAACAACCTGGGTTCAAGCGCCAGCAATGAAAGGTTTTTGCAAGGACCCGTGGTTGTGCTTGTTAGTGTAAAATATTCTTCTGGCACAGTTCTGCACATTCGTTTCTTTAATAAGGGTGGTGCGGTATCTTTTATGTCAGTTTCGGGGTGGTGTGTGGCTTATCAACACGTTTAACGTTCTGCATTTGACCGAAAAGGCCTGGCTTGTACCCATCTGGGAATGGAATATTGCCTTGCCAAGCCCATGCCCATTTGGCACATACCCATAACAGGGATTGGCCAAGGAAGCATCCCCTCCTCATATCTACATGCCATCATGACTGATACCCACAACAGGGGATTAGCTGAGAATAGACAGTTCTGCAGTTCACCAACCGATTCTTGTGGACTGCCTGTCCTGTAACCCATATGAAAGCCATGTTTTATATAGTGGGTATAACCACAAATAATTTCTGATTATACTTGGTGAAAATAATTTTAATTTGGCACTAAACTTTTTGAATTTGAAAAGTGGCACCATGTAATGTCAATACGCGACACTACCAAACGTATAGAAACAGCCTTGTCAGTTTGAATACCTGATTCAATAAATGTGTAAATGAATGGGAAAGACCCCAACTTGATATTTTTTCAGCTGGGTGCAAGTTTTAAAACTTTTTTTCAACAAACATCATGCTAAAAGTACGTTGCCATGCAGCTCACTGGCACAGTTGCTAGCATTTGTTTTGGAAGCATGCATAAGGCTGGTAGACATGAAAATTCTGCTTTCAAATGTTCTAAGGCCCTATCAGGAGAACCGTTCCTGCCCTAGGTGTTTTAAGTGGTGCCCCTTCATTTGGGATAGAGATCGTATACTCCACAAAAATCTGTTGTCTTTACCTTTTAATCAATAAATAACCTAACCTGGCGCAGAAATTTTCATTACACCTGTGCGGCAATTCATCAAACTTTTGTTCAGCTTGTCAGAATTTCACAATCATGGAGTCACGTGAAAAGCAAGAACGCCCATGTGTCCGAGATTTCAGCGCGCGTTAATGATCCCCAGGTGGTCAGAATTAATCCGGAGCCCTCCACTACGGCACAGCTCATCGCCTGTGTGGCGTCAGCGCGTTACACCCCAGAATCAATCAATCAGAATTGTACAATTGAAAATGCGACGTACTGCGCACTTGGGTAGCCACACGTTGTGGGTCAGCTATTCCACATTTCTTGGTCTTCTGCAGCGGCCAGATACAACTGTGGCCAGCACTTGTGCAAGAGATGTTTCAGCTATGTCACAGAAGCCGTTCGGTACTGTTGACGCAACCGGGATGTGTTCTCTGCATTGGACGGTTGGGCCCTCTCTCTCCCTGCAGTTCTGTTTGGCGAGATCACGAGGATCCTGAACCACATCATGGCTGTGGGGACCCACTGCCTGGACATCGGTGGCCTCACCCCCTTCTTCTGGCTCTTTGAGGAGCGAGAAAAGGTGCTACTCTGGGCGGGAGGAAAGGGCTCCTGGTTCTTGGAAGGCACACTGAAAAGTGTGTCCAGCACATGTTGGTGCAGGCACTCTGAATTTTAAGGTGCTGGGATAGCTGGAGACAGGCCGAGGGCATTGCTTGAGCCCTGCTTTACGTGGTGCTGGATACGTCGTTGGGGAGGGAAGGCGGTGGCGGAAATTGTTGGGATGTGAAATTGTTACCGCCGTGTAACCCTGTCGGTGTCACGTTTTTCATGGGCTGGCGCTTGCCGTGTCAAGGTTTTTCTTTCTTCTTCTCCTCCTCCTCCAGCCCTTCCCCCACCCCCAGTGATATGAAAAAGCATGCAGACTCGTCGTCTGTTCTTGGATAAGTGCATCGGAAAGAATACTGAAACGTGGCAAATAGAGATTTCACTCTGCTCTCGATGCCTCCCTTACATTTCCACCTTGGAAGGGTTGTAAATTTTCGAGTACTAGGTACTAGGTGTTCAGGGTCAAGTGAAGGAGCCACGCAGTTGACTGCTGACTAACAACTGTGCACAATTTGTTGCACAGACACATATGCAAACAAGAACAAACAAACAAACATGGACCACAGCTAGGGGAAGGCAACTAGCAGTAATAATAGTTTACTTTGCACACTTGTTGGTTGTGCTTGGTTTGGTTGCAGCTTACGATTGCTTCTTTTTTGGGGGTTGGGGTACATACTGCGCCTGTTAGAAAGACAGAATGGCCTACCCTAATGATGCAACTAAAAATAAACTTTGAAATGCTTAACCCCTACTTCAGCAGGCACAGTAGCCCCTTACATGGGCCCAAAGGTTTGAATTCAATCATCATAGCCCAGATATAGCTTCGTCGCATAAAACCACAACTCTTCCAAGACCACCATTGCAGACAGAACTGTCGATAATTTATAGGTGCGCGTTCTAACAATCCTGCACAATGGTCACTCGTGTAAATTTCTTTCAAGGCTACATGAAACTGGAAGTGTTGCCCAGGGGATGAATGTCGGTATGCATTTTACCCTTTTAAAAAAATAGACTCTGCTGGGGGGTTTTTGATGCTCACAGTGCAAAAACTGGACCAAGGAGGGAGAAAACATAACAAACAAGCACTGTTTGCTGTTTGTTGTCCCTGTCCATGGCCTGTTTTTTGCACTGTGAGCATCATGAAATGCCAACTATGCTCGAGTGCAAGTCAACAATGGCAATAGCTCATGTAGTGTATCACTCCGCCAAAGCGACGGACTCGGATGTCAATGCCTATGTGTTTTGAAGGAGATTGCGCATAATTGGTGACATCACCTGCTTTTTCTCGCATAGTTTGTTTGCCGTCGCTGCAGTAATTTATAAGCAGATGAAGTGCAAAAAATCGCGGAAACGACTCGTGTCATGTTCAAAATACTCACATCAACGCATTCTTTGTGCAGTGCAGAGGAACAGCCTGCTGCAGTTGTGCTGAAGTATGGCTGGCACCCTCTAGCTTTTGACACTTTCGTTACTGCACGGCATTGAACGATTTTCAGGGGTCCAAGAAAACATCTTTTTTGTGCTAACTATATTAGTTAGGTAGGCACATATTTCAGTGACACAAAATGCAGATGATTTAATGCCCTTTCCAACAACTTGAGTATTAATAATGTTTCATAAATAATGTAGCAACAAAAATTATCAAATTCAGAATTTTTGTCCAGGTGTCAAAAGAAAATGAAAAAAAAGTGTATATCAAAGCACCTGCACTAGAAAAAATTCAGAATATAAGTATTGTAGGTAAACATTTAAAAAACCCATTTTAAAAAAATTTAGTTGCACAGAACAATTTCTAAACTAAAAAAAAAATGTTAGCATGCGGGGTGCCTGTGCCTTGTGGTGAAGCCCAACCTCCATTTCAAAATGTGCAATTTTGAATCGTTCTCTGGAAGAAATGTGGTGGTTTGACATTAATAGAGGCGCCAGTTATATCCATGTGATGTAAAAACACCTTGTTACTGACTGCGGCCAACACCAGGTTCAGGGCAAGCAAGCAATGCAAGCAAGCGATTCCACTCCAAGCGATACTGCTTGGAGTTGAAAACAAAATTCGACGGTGGATGCTTGTTGACGTTCTGATCATCACTTACCTGTCAGAACGTTCTCTTGAGGTTTATTATCATCTTCTGACTAGCTATGGTAGCCCTACTTGTAGGAGTAAGGTGCGATGCGCTAGGATTGTGCCCAACCAGCTTTCACTGACCAGCTGTTGCGTGACGAAAAAGCTTCAGCATTACGAGATGATGATGATGATGATCGCTATTGGTTTCCCCTTTGAAGCGGGGGGATGACATGTCATCTTACCAAAAAGGACTAATGTACCCATGTTTTACACTCTTTTTTTTTTTTTTTTTTTTGCGATAGTATGCCTGTTGGCGTAAAATACAGCGTCACAGGTATAGATTAACCCCCGTTTCGCGAAGAAACTCAAGCAGGGAGCGATGATGGGGTCCCCAAATCCACCGATGAAGGTCAGGTGGTCTGCCAGGGTGGAGGCCTGTGCCTCGGAGGTGTCTTGTTCTCGCCGCTTCCGATGAAGGGCGAGTCCACAGCAAATGCTCAGTGTACACCTCTTCGGCAGGAGCCGTGCAAAAGGGGCAGTTCTGTGCTAACGGGGCATGGTAGCGTGGTGGCCACTCCCGGGTAACAGCGGGGAAGAGGGCTACACCAACACGAAGTCTTCGCAGCAAGACCTCCTCCCAGCGAGCGAGTCTGCTAGGGAGGTCCGTTCCACACGGTGGAATTAGAGCTCGTGTGGCGCGACGAAGATCTGCTTTCCTTTGGAGAAACTGTTCTGGGGTGTCTAGTGGCAGTAAAGGCAATGGTCGTGGAATAAATGCAGTGTGGCAGGCACCATCCGCCGCAATGTGAGCGGGGAGAGTATTTCGCCGGGCCCACGAGAGCCGCAAAGGGCAGGGGTACATGTCCAGTATGTCGTGAATGTCCCTCGAGACAGCTGAGTTGTTATTTACTCAACGTAAATCACGTATGGCCGCCGTGAAGTCTGGGTAAATTTGTAAAGTAGTACCTCCAGGGGCTTGATGAAGTGCAGCAGTTAGTGCTTGCAAGCCGTCCCGGATGGCCGTAAGCTCGGCCAGCATAGATGGCAGGTTGCGGGGTGTTTTGTAGAAGCACGTTTGACAGGACTCTGGTTGGGAAGGACATTGGAGTGTTGTGGTCACCACGTCGCCCTTGGCCCCAGCGTCCCCACTCTTGGTTGAATACTAGCGCTGCTTAGGGCAGGCAAAAAAACCTTATTAGGCACGAAATACTTTTTTTTTTCCTTTTACAGGTTGTAACTGTCCTAGGCAATATTCCCCTCTCTGCTTTTCGTCCACCAGCATTCTAATCTTCTTTTCGTCCCCTCGACAGCCTCGACAGCCAAACGATGCAGCGTCCACTTCCCCCATGATACCCTTAAATCCTAGGGCTTCTGGATGCCCAATATTCCCTTCATGTAGATTTGGATGGATACCCTCACATTCTAACACTATGTGCCGCATAGTTCCTGTTTCTTTTCCGCAGACCACGCATACCCCATCATTTTGTGAATACTTCCCCACAAAACTCTTATTTCGCAGGCAACTTGCTCTAGCCTCAAAAAGCAAAGCACTGCCCTAGGAATTATCGTAGAAATTTTCCTTTCTGATGTTCAATTTCTCAGCCCTGTACATCTCTGTACAAAAACCTTAGCTGCCCACCTTCGTTGATCCATTGCCCTCAACCTCATCTCAAAGCATATTTTACTCTGAGCTTCTCTAACTTCAAACGACGCCCAGCCCATATCTCCCTGAACTGCTTCGTTAGTTGTTTTTCCATGCGTGCCTAAGGCCAAACGTCCTACCGTTCTCTGGTTTACTTCAAGGCCTGATAGAACGTCTGATTTTAAGCAGAGTACAGCATTCGCAAACGTGAGACCCGGAACCATTATCCTTTCCACATTCCTCTTACTACTTCATATTTGTTATACCCTTACAGAGCTCTGTGCTTCATTATAGCTGCATTTCGCTTTCCCATGACCTTAAGTTGCTCCTCATGAGTTCTTAATTAAGTAGTTATTCCCTTCATTTATCCACACTCCCAAATATTTATATTCCTTCACTCTAGGTAATTCTCCTTGCTGGATAGACGCTACGTCAGTGGTAGCGTCATTGAAAACCATTATTCCTGATTTTTCTGCACTGAAATTTCACCCGAGGTCGGTGGCTTTCTGGCCGCTTATTGCCTCCTGCATTGCAGCACCACCTAACATTTTCGAAAAGAAACAATATCACGCCTGTTGGAGCCTTTCTCAGAATAGACAGTTCTACTAAGAAGCGATGCTAGACCTCAGGAAATACCCTCGTATGGAAACCAAGCTGGCCGGTAAATAGCTGGTGGTGTTCAAGGCTTATTGGAAGTGCTCTTCTTGTCTGAACCAATATCCGACGATTTGTAGTTATTTCGACTTTCAGCTGGGGCAGTTATCGCAGAAGGGAGGCGTGGGTGAAGTGAAATCACGACCGGAATGTGTTTTTCGAGGAACAGTAGCGGGCGACGGAGGCGCCATGGCGAATCGGCTTCAAGTTGAGCAGCTGTGTAGTTGTGCCAAATATGAATTTTGCAACGCAGAAACGAAACTGGAACTGCTGTAAACGCCGGGTCCACTTGTTAGACATGCGGGGGGATCTTCAGAAATAAGCTTTGCCAGAATAAAGCTATCATTTCTCCAAGCCAAAGCTCACTAGTGAATACCAGGTTATTATCACCTCTCAACACCATTGGATTACGAAGGTGACAATATAATTTTACTTGCTGACTGGCTGGGAGCCTCTTGATCAAGAAAACTTGATAGTAATGCAGCATAACCACAAGCGGCATGTTTTTTTTGTCGAGAGCAGCAGCCACAGCCCCTTTTACAAAAACGCACACTCCTCAGCTCGCAAAAAACGCTTTCAATAATCTCAGTGTCACCAGAGCAGGAAAATTTAAACAGATTCTAAAAGTACAGTGCCTAGACTAACCACTGGGGCACATTAGGTGCAAGAGAAACGACTACAAAATGTCAAAATCGGCAGTATAGAGCATCGATCACTGGTGATCAATTTGAATAGGCGTGGTAACGAAAGAGTTGAGGCGCTCCTGTTCCCTCCCATCTCATCCGTTGCTCCGTTTTCTTTGTGCGGGGTCTTTCCGCAGCTGATGGAGTTCTACGAGCGAGTGAGCGGCGCACGCATGCACGCGGCTTACGTCCGGCCGGGCGGTGTCTCGCAAGACATGCCCCTGGGCCTGATGGACGACATCTACGACTGGGCGACCAAGTTCAGCCAGCGACTGGACGAGGTCGAAGACCTGCTCACAGCCAACCGTATATGGAAGCAGCGGACGGTGGACATTGGAGTCATCACGGCGGAGAATGCGCTCGACTGGGGCTGCAGGTACGTCCGTGCGGCGAGGACTGCGGACGATCTTTAAACAAAATAGTCTTTCTAGGGCTACTTAAATGCAAAAATTTTGGTCTGTCTGTCTGTCTGTATGTTCCTTGATTCAGCTACCAAGCAAAAGTTGAACGAATACCTCAGCAAGATTTTTATATAGTCAAAGACCTTGCAACCTGGTAAATCTTCTACCATACTTCGTACTTGTCGACGTTGTTGAGCAAAAAGAAAACATTAAGCATATTCGAAGAAAGCATAGAGACCTAACTGGTACCAGGCACAATTATTTTAATTGAAAGGGGATGTGTGCTTGATTTTTGCAACAGCAAATTAAAAAGTATGCGTTGAAAAAAATGTTATGACTAGGCTTGTGCGAATAGTGATATTTTAGTTCGAAGCGAATTCGAAGCGAATAGTCCTAGGGGTCGAATACTTTCGAAGCGAATTCGAATAGCTGTCAGGTGTCACTGAGACATTCCGGTAAAAAAGTTCTACAGTAAAATCTCGATGATACGAATATCGCGGGACCGCGAAAAATATTCGTATCATCCGAAATTCGTATCAACCAACACAGACCAAAAAATTGAGCACTGAAAAAAGTTTTCGTTTAATTCTTTTCTTACTTTCGCATGGAGAAATCCGTGACGTTTTTCTGCTTGTTCTTAACCTCCATGTCGCCGAGCGGTAATTTCTGGACTTTCGTCTATTCACTCGCGGTGCCCAAGCTCACTACAGGAGCGTTTTTGCACGCGATTCATGGGCGTCGGCATTGCGCGCGCGATTTTAACGCCCGCCTCGGTGATTCCGCGCTCGCGGTCGCCTGTGCCTCTGAGAAAATGACGCGCGTGGCAGTGGGAGGAGCCTGGCGCCAATGGGAAGGCGTGCACCTCCGGGCGGCAGTTTCGAAGCGCTCGAGACAGCTGGCTGGCTCCACAGGAGACGTTTAGGCTTAGCACCCCGGCAGATATTTCATAGGCGCTTTCACTCGCGGCGCAGATTTTTTATAGCACCATTTTCGCCCACATTGTTAGCTCGTTTACCGCACAAGAAACTTCGTGTGTGCTTTGAGCGGTATCTTAAGTAGCGGTTAGAAGCGGTGGCTCGAGCGCCCCGCACCACTTCGCTACCGAAGGTGCCGCGGCCGGCCGGCAGCGTGCGGGTGGTTTCGCGGCGGCGTCAGCGCGCCTGTGGAGTCCGCGGCGCGTTTTCGCGAACAGAAAACAACAGCTCGGCCGTTCCTGGAGAAAGAGCCCGTACGTCACCGTCTCTCGCTCGTTCGTCAGTCGGGCGCCTCGCCGGCTCGTTTGTATCATCCGCCGGGCCGCGCAGGCCCGTTCGCGAGAGCCGAAATTTTTCCCATTGTTGCAGTGGGAACAATTTCATTGTTTCAAACAAGGAAACAGGAGTCTCGACTACCCTGCCGAACATGCGCGAAGGCTGCGACGAAGCGACAACGCTTTGAATGTGGCTTAGCTTGTCTTGGCTCCACATGTAGTCAAGATGTAGGACTGATGTCGATGGCACTGCGGCTTGCCTAACGAAACCGAAACTTGAACGAAGTTTTGATATTCGTTCATCCCGAATACTTCGAAATATCGCAAATTTTAAATTCGAGTCGAAGCGAATTCGAATACTGTAATATTCGTTCGAATATTCGAAGCGCCCGAATATTCGCACAAGCCTAGTTATGACCCAAAAATTCAAAAATGGCCCGTATCCAACCATAGACCTCATGGCAGCATTCCAAGTTCAGCAGTAACGAAAGGTTGGAGTAGATGGCATGTGAGCAGTGGAACGCAGTAAAATTGAATTGACTTGAGCAAGCCTCCACGGTATTTATCGTGGGAGGTCGAGGCTGGAGTGGAAGAACATAGAGGTGGGTGGGGTAAAAAAAGAGGCAGGTGCGGCAGGAGACTGTAGCATTTTGACATCATTTGTAGCACAGTGAGCATTTATGCTGCTGTTTTTTTTTTTTTTTTTTTATATATAATGTGGTAACATTTGTAGAAGCGCAGAAGCTGCCCCCCCCTCCCCCCCCCCTCCTTTTGGAATACTAAACTATCATCAGAGTTCCAATCTATTTCTTGAATGGCCGGCTTTCTTTTTTTGCAGCAAAGTTGCGCTGCCCTTCACCAGGCTGGGTGATACTCTGTCACTTTAACTAGCTCACGTGCTAAAGGCCCGTTGCCATGCGGCAGTCACGTGCCCACTAACAAGCATTTCATAAAGTGAGCTCTATAGAGGCTACGCGCCCTAATCTTCAGAAACTCTAAGGAAAGAAGAGTCCGCTGGCATAAGTGATTAGCAGTGAACACGGTATGTTGTCTGTCCTCCTTTGTCTGGCCTGCTAGCGGTGTGATGCTGCGTGGCTCTGGCATCAAGTGGGACCTGAGGAAGACCCAGCCGTACGACAACTACGAGGACTTCGACTTTGAGGTGCCTGTCGGGCTGAAGGGCGACTGCTACGACAGGTGAGGGCTTGTGTGCGGTTTCATTGGGACGTAGACTAACCCCTGTGGCTCATTTGCTAGGTCATCGTGCTCCTGTACCCAAGGACACGGGTTTGATTTCCAGCCACGGTGGCTGCTTTTCAGATAAAGGCAAAAAGTGAGAACTTCCGTGTGTCAAGATTTGGGTCGAAATCGATCTGAAACACTCCACTACGACGCATCTCTTAACCCATGTGTAGCTTCGGTGCATTAAACCCCAAAATGAAAACAGCATGATGCAAGATTTTGTTGATTTATTGAACAAATTTAGTCCTGCTGTAGCCACTCAAACCTTCCAATCTTTTTGTGGTAACTGTTGTCACACTGCCTTGCTAATGAAGAAGAAGTGTCCGAGCGAATTACGGTCAATGTATTCACAAGATCCAAAACATTCTCCAAGTTGCCGGTGATTGAGGGCAGTAAAGTGGGTGAACCGAAAAAACAGCCCCTCTATTCATGTCCGACCACTCGAGGTTCTTTACGTTCTTCCCCTGCGGCAACACGTGCAGGTACCTGTGCCGCATGGAAGAGATGCGCCAGAGCCTGCGCATCATCTACCAGTGCCTCAACAAGATGCCCACCGGCGAAGTGAGGACTGACGACACCAAGTGTGTGCCCCCTACCAGGGAGGAGATGAAGGTCGGTCGGTTGCGCTGGCTTCCTCCTTACCGACTTGAATTATCCCATGAGGAAGCCTGTCATAAAGGCTGGAGAAAGTCGAGCATAAGAGAAAGGGCCACCATGCACTTAAAAAGCCGTCCTTACTATAATTTAAGCGCATGGTGTTAATAAGTGTACACCACTTTGGTGAGGCCTGACCCTTGCATCAAAACTATGGGAAGCACCAATGGCGGCAGCTTTAAAGCGTTCCGATGAGCTAAGTGTCCCTGATGCTGAGCCGTGTAGAGAACTTTATGCTTGGCGCCAGGGCAGGTATTTGACAGCTGCTGTTACTAGAGTCAGAGTCCTTCAATGCTTTTCTGGTCATGAAATGCCCGCTCAAGTTTCGTTTGGGGACACAGGCTTCCTACCGTCGGGAGCACCGCCATCGATAAGAGGGCATCAGGCGGCCACACTGTCCCCCGTGTGTGGGGCCACACTGGGGAAGTTTTTTGGCGGCACTTGTTCTATAGAAACACGGTCTTGGTAGTTATGCCCTCAAGGTTGCTACAAAACAAGGCCGGGAGGAAGGTCTTATAACTGCAGCCGTACGTGGAATTCATAGAAGGTAGAGCAGCCGCTCAAAAGAATCGACGGATGTCTGGATTTGATTCTACAAAATTTCTCTGCAGTGGGCATGCATAGGAGATCTAGCATGAGTTAAGTTCTGTGATAGTTCACATACTTCCGCAACCCTTGACCGCTGCTTTTCTCTTAGCCTTGCTTGGCTATAGCTCGGAACCTTTGAGAATTGACTTCACAGAACAACCAAAGCAGGGCTAGGGAAGACCTGGTAATGGTGCCGTTCAGTTCTAACGAAAATTCCGTGCTGGTATTTATAGAAGGTGAGGTTTCAAACTTTTTTTTTTTTTGGCTTGGTGTGAGGTGGATATAGTGAGTGACATTCAGAATTACTTTCACCCAGCTGTTATGACTGAGCCCCATGCAAAAAGCAGGGGAGACATTTCGACTGTGCAAGAGAAAACTTTGCATTGCTGGCAAATTATTTCTTTGGGACTTCCTCAGACTCAGCTTCTGAATGCTTTCCTTCGTTGCGAACAGATGCGTTGACTTGCCAGTGCATGTGCTTTTTAAAATCGCGGTAAACCTTTTAAATTATTGAATACCGTGAAACCAAGATTACTCTCGTTAGTGCCAGTAGTTGTTGATGTCGTCAGGAACATGGTGGGTGTGTGAGATTCAAAGTATATCGGAGAACGGACTTTTAAATATTTTTAGTGATTCTCTTAGCCAACTGATACACACTGGGTTGCTGATTGGCCACATGAACAACCAAAGGTTTGTACACAAATAATCCCGGGATCCACACTCCCATTCTCACTCATATAAACTCCAAAGTATTATTCATCAAAACATAAGCACACCACAAAGAAATACCAACCTGCTGAAATCAACTCTGAGCACTGTCCATCAACCGTTGAGTGGCCTGTCTAAATAATTGGCCATATCCTTCAGTGATAATGTCCATACAACGCCTGCCTAAATTGCGCCAGTGCTGATGAAATTCCAGTCTTTTGAAATTCCTGTCTGAAACGCACATTTGAGATGATGAGCAATGTGCTGACTGTATTTACCAGTTTGAATTTCCCGCCACGTATCCACATGTGCTAAACTGGACGGCACATGTTGCTGGAGGCTTGTATCTGTCTGCTGTGTCTGTCTGTCACGACTTCTTCTATTCCTTTGACCTCCCACGCTTGAGCTCCCCTTGTTGTTCGTTTCTCGCTCTTCTTCTGCCCTTGACACCACCTGTTCCTCATTGTGTCTTCGACAGACATCCATGGAGGCCCTGATTCACCACTTCAAGCTCTTCACAGAGGGCTTCCAGGTGCCTCCAGGCGTGACCTACACTGCTGTCGAAGCACCCAAGGTGAGCTCCACGGGGCACGCGTTGAGTTTTACCATTTTACTTCCCCTTTTGGTGTTACAATTGAGCGGGGCCAACTTATTAATAATCTCGTCGTGTCAAATTGTGCAAGTGGTATCTGCACACCCTGTGTGCATAGAGCCGCAGCCGGGCGAAGTGAAAACCATCTTTATAAATTAAGTTATATAACAATTAAATTTATAAATTATATATAGATTACAAATTTATAATTTCTGCAAATTATAAATTAAATTATGTGGCATGATGGGCGAATATTTGAGTTTTGAATTCTTGTTCAATAGTCACTGCGAGAATAAATCGATTTGAAATTACAATTCCTGATATGCAGATTTCTGCACGATTTGGAGTGTCAGTACTTGGGCACAAGTTTGGGTGGGTTGGAGCAGCTTCATTCTTTAAGTAGCACAAAGAGACAAAAGTGCCTTTCCCCTGCCTCTCCTGTCTCTGCGTTTTGTGAAAATAAGTTTGAGTACTTGAACTTTTTTAATTATCGAATATGTTCAGTGCTTATGAAAACCCTCCCCACAAGCCTACAAATGTTTTCGGCTAGATCCAAGGAAGAGCTACAGTCTGGAAGTTTATTTTAACCTGGTACAGATCTTGAGCAACTTCTGTTACATTTGCCAATGCAAGCTTGCAGTAGGTATATATCTGAAAGCAGAGGCACCGCCAAATGTTGAGTGCACCCCATACAATGAGAAGAAGAGAGCCCACAGCCATGATAGCAAGCAGCCTTTACCTTGCTGAGCTGTACGAGTTTTTTACCCTGTCATAAGCACGAAGGTGGGTAGAGGTGTTGAAGCTCAAAATGGGCACACTGTGAGCCTCACATCAGTTGCTGAAGTAGGACATGGGTCGTGTATTAGGTTCATACAAACTGCAAGCTGGCAGAGGGGAGGGGAAAATAAAATAAACGAGGAAAGTCGAGTACCAGTAGTACTCATATTTTCAAACAAAAAGGAGCACCCGTGAGATGTGCAGTGCATGCAGACTACTGCAGGACATTTGTCGATAGCTCTGTCACTGCAAAGAAGTGTAGCAGGTGAATGGAGTACTGTACTCACATAATAATGGGGAGGTCGACTGAAAGAAACTAAAGCAAGGCAACGACAATAAGAGTGGTATGACCAAGGATATTAGGGACCACTAATGGACGGTTGCAATTTTATGCTCGCCCTTCAGAGCCCGAATATTCATTCTAGAATGTACACATTGGTGTGCCCTTCTAAATAGTTTTTTTCTTTTTTCCCCCGAACATCTGATTTTGGAAGGTTGACTTTCAATCATGTCCTTATGGTACGTGTTACAGGAATAGGTGCAAGATTTGGGGGTAATTTATAGATGCCTACCAGCCACAATATGTTGCGATGATTTGTCGAGATGCCTTGTATATGTGTTGCCCACACCTGGAGGCCAGTGCTGAGCCTGTGCTGCCCTCGCTTGCATGCTCGGTGCAGGGAGAGTTTGGCCTGTACATGATCTCGGATGGAAGCAGCCGCCCTTACCGGTGCAAGATCAAGGCACCTGGCTTTGCCCATTTGGTGAGTTCCCTTTCTAACCATTTTTGCGGGCAGAAAGCTTGGAGTCGCAGTTTCTGCGTTGCAGTTGCGACCAGAGTCACGTTGCTCAGTTAGGCTGGCCTGTGCAATCAGGAGACCTGCACTGAAATTGTTGAAATGCAACGAAAGCTTAGACAAAGACGTGGTTTAAAAAAAAAAAAAGCTATTAGGAGTGAACAAATTGTGATTACCGTATTTTCCGGTCTATAAGTCGCACCTTTGTATAAGTCGCACCCCCCTCAAAATGACAGTTTTTCCGAAAGAAACGTATATAAGTCGCACTGGTGTATAAGACGCACCGTATATAAGACGCACTTGTTAATTAGGTAAACTCATAGTGAATCAGATCGTTAAAAAAATTCCCCGCATTTCCCCGAGGGGAAGAATGTGAAAGTGCGAATGCACGAGTTGAATTTGCGCGGTTCGGTAATGTTCGCGAAAGAGAGATCACACACACACACACAACTACAAAGAAAGAAAGATGCATTTATTCACAGACACCTATTTGTGTTGTCGTTGTACTTGATTGCTAGAGCGGATCTCAGCTTTGAAATTTCGTGTCAGTACTCCTTTAAGCAGGTGCATTAGCCCTTCTCACGCCCGATTCTTGGCCAATCCCCCACGTGGGTATGTGCCATGTCAGCGGCCAGGCAGCGCGCGCCCATCTCCCCCGTTGCCAAGGAAGACGAGGAGATTCCTGGCCAATCCCCCACGTGGGTATGTGCCATGTCAGCGGCCAGGCTGCGCGCGCCCATCTCCACGTGCGCGGACATCGCCGGTGGACGCAGGTTCAGGGTCGCTTAAGAAGTGCATTGCACTTAAAAGTGCGGCGAAAGTACATGGTTGCGACGGCCGCCGCATATGAACGCATCCCCCGGTAATGAGGGCTAGACATGGGCATATAACATCCAAAGTCTAGACAGAACTAACTTCTCAAAAATGGTTTATTGATATGCACAGATGGCATGTACTTACGAGAGCGCTTAGGCAAAACCATCGAAGTCTTTTTCCTCCGACTCGCTAACAAATAATTCAGTATCTTCAGTGAAAGTTTAGTGTCGGAGGACGACAGTATCACTGTCGTCCTCCGACTCTCTGATGTCTTCTTCGCCAACATCGTTACCACTCACGGACCGGATTACTCCGGCCTTTATCAACCCGGCTACAACTCTTTTTGTAGAAATGGAGTCCCAAGAGTCGGAGACCCATTTGGCCACCTCTCCAAACGTCGCGCGTCTCTTGCGTGCTGTCGTAAATCAGCGCAATGAAGGTGTCATGGCGGACGGAAGTGACACGACCGGAAGCGGCCCGAAAATCGAAACTTATCAGCAAGCTGTCATTTTAAAAATTAGCAGCACATTTACCTCCTTCAGAGTAACTCTCTGTAATAAATTATAAGCTGCATTTTGTTTTTGCAACCCAGTTTGATGTTACTTTGAATTTATTCTGAACTGTAGTTACTGCGCATGGCAGAAAGTGGTGCGCGGTTGTCGCAGGCCATTATCATTGTTTTTGACTAGAAAAAAGCTGCAAATTCTTTGGTTTAACGTCCCCAAGCGACATATGGGCTATGAGAAACGCCGTAGCGGTGGGCTTCGGATTCATTTACACCATAGAGCTGTGTCTCAACGTGCGCTGGCCACGCGCAGCCTCCGCGAACCGGATTTATTCCATATATAAGTCGCACCAGTGGATAAGACGCACCAACGAAAATTTCAGAAAAAAACTGCGACTTATACACCGGAAAATACGGTATTGCCTTTGAAGCAAATACGAAGTGAATACATTCAAGCCTGGTTATATCAAACTCTCAAAAAAATGTCCCGTAGTTCAATACACGGCATAATTCGATATGAGCATGCTAAAGTATTGAACGTCATAAAAGCACACACCGTTTATAAAAGCACTTTATTGATGAAACAACCTTACTCCCAAAGTAGTCCTCCACATGAACCGCCGGGCTTAACCACATTTCGAGGGTGTGTCGACGGGTTTCTCCTCTGCCGCAAGGGAAAGCCAACTTGCGGGGCGCTTTTGCGCCACTTCCAGTTCGATATATCGGTAGTTGCTGCTATTCCTGTTCACTGTGAGCGTAATTTTAGATGCGAAGCACCTTAGGACCTCACTTTGTCCGTATCTTGGCGTCCGTGTACACAGTGTTGCGCATGCGCGAGGAGCATTGGATTGGATTGGATTGAATTGGATTTGGATTGAAATGGATTGGATTGGATTAAATTGAATTGTATCGGATTGGATTGGAATTGTATATACTGTACACACCGCGTTGTCACTCATTTGCATGCGCGAGTGGGCAATGCCACGGGTCATTTACGGTAAGAGCGATCCCCAGTGCTTCGCCCTCTCGTCATGATTCACTTTGTAAAGGTGCGAGAATTTTTTTTTTTTTTTTTCGCTATACATTTTTATGGTAAACATTCTGTGTTCAGAAATTGTTCTATATAGAGGATTATTCGATGTAAATGGGTTTGATATAGTTGGATTCGACTCTAATGACTTGCGTTAAATCGCTACAAAAACAGCAACTGGCAACAGCCATGAACGCTGCAGTGAAAACTCAAATGCCCAGTTGTTTTCATTGCAATGCATGGAACAGTCAGGGAACGTTATTATCAAATGCAAAGCAATTGTCGAGCCCTTTGTTGAGGTGTGGAGAGTCACTTGGCGTTTGATGCACTGGGCATGATTGTTTAGCAGTAGCTCCTGACTGTGTTCCGATTCCCGATGTCGTAACTGTTCTCATCAAAAATGCACAAGAATAACTTGTCATCGAATGCTGCAGGCACTGAGGCACCAAGATTTTTGTCAATACCAGGGGTGAGACAGCTGCGCATATTGCGCCTTTTTGATACAATTCCATTTTCCTGCGCCAAGCTGCTCCAAAAGCATGAAAATTGCGAAAATTGCGCCAAACTGCTCCAAAAGAGCCTGAAAGGCACGGATTTTGATGCTCATGTCAGTTCCGGTGGGGACGAAAGCCTCCCGCATCTCAGTGACCGCTTTTATTGGCGGTCATTTGCAAACACAGAAATGGCAAAAATAGAAAGACTGAAGAAATGAAGCAAACGATAGCTTCTAAAGCACGATTGGCTTTCTGTCCGGGTTCGCTGAAACGGCCTTCCCGATTAGGCATCGCTGTGGCTACAAACATGGCCGCAGCCTGATCTGCCTGCTACTGCCTACTTCACGCGCTCACTGCGCATCGCCGATATTTTCCCTGGTTTATTTTACGCTATCAGCTGGGTTCCAGTCTATTCATTCTATCAATTGTGGCTCTGAACAGTGACGTTAACGCGGGGATATGGTTTGAGATTGGTGCGAGATTACGAGAAGTTGCGCGGCTCGTAAAAAAAGTTTTGAAATGTGGGGTTTACGACTTCGGCGTGCTTTGTCCTTGAGTGCGAAACGCGGTGCGTGCGTCTATAATCGAGTTCGTGAATTAAACTTTTTGGCTCGTTGTGGTGTTATAAAATGCTGAGGTGTTGCTATGCTTCGAAGTGCGATCGCGAGCCCGGGAGGGAACGGTCGGCACGAAAGTTGCGGGCTGCGCTGCGGCGCCGTGACCTGTCCAGGCAGGTTGCCATAGCACGCGACTAATAACACTTGATGTATGCGAAGTGAAATTTAATGCCCAAAACTAGGTGGCTAAACAGTAACGCTAAATGATCACCGGGTGGACGTGCGCCCCACGGACTGCAACGGGTAGGCTGGTTGGGCTATGCGACCGTTAGCTCGAAGTTGCTCAACTGTTGCCGTGACTACACTCGTTCGTACAACGCAGCCTGGGATTACAAAAATAATAATTTTAGCATTGAAACGGTAAAAAAACACGCCACAATTGCAGAGCCCTTAAATTGGATAATGTTAACGGCAGTTTTGTTGTCAGTGTTGCGTACAGCCACAACACAATCTCACCAGTTAGGAAAAAGGTAGTGCAGTTAGAACTTTGTGATACTCTTTAAAAATTCTTTCGCGTAAGGCTGTTTCAGTGTTCTGTGTATTCAAAACTGATTGGAATGTGTACTTGACCCTTCAAATTGCTGAAATTGTGATTTTTTAAGCTCACAAGACGATGTATTAAATGTCCCTACCTGCTCCAAATCAAGCTGCTTCTGCTCCAAAATCGAAATTTTGCTGCTCCGAAAACTGCTCCCAAATCTCTTTGGGCTATCTCACCCCTGCAATACTTCACCATGCTACCCACAATGATGTTGTGCAATTTTAGTTGTTGGGCAATTTTTCAGATGATTATGGCTGTCGCAGAAAAGGCCCCACAACTTGTGCGCAGAACCGTAACTGTGGCATTAACTTAATCTGTCAGCCATGTCAAAGTGCTTTTTTTGAATGTGTGTGTGTGGTCTTCTGCAGATGTGCTGAAGATTAGGCACATCTAGCCTCGATGTTAGCCCTCAGGACATTTTCTTGCAAGCAAGTCTATTCGAACATATTTGCGAAATAAATGCACCCCTTGTGTTGGTTGTCGTTAAAATTCCTTTTTTTTTTTCCCCTTCATACCGCAAACGCATCATCCTTTCCCACCAAATAAATGCAGCTATAGTGCATCATCACATAATGCATAATGCACCGGGGCTGCTTTTCTGATGGAGGCGAAAAGCGAAAACGCCTTTGTGTCGAGATTTTAGCGCACGTTAAAAATCCCCAGGAGGTCAAAATTACTCCAGAGCCCTCCACTACGGCGTGCCTCATAGCCCTGGTGTAGCTTTGGCGCTTTGAATCCCACCATCAATCAAATCAACCACCCGCCGACAGATTGCCTTGGGGTTGCTCTTATCTAGCACAAAATAGTCTTCAAACTTAATTGATTTCATAAATTAGAGAGGAAACATTCTTCAAAGATGAGCACAGGGAGATGATGGCTTGAATGACTGGATTCCGTGAACCCCTAGTTTTTGTACAGCAGGGAACATCTCAGTCCTGAAACATTCTGCCGAGTTATTTCTCCAAATGACTTAGCAAACTGCACTCACGTCGTCTTCCTTGTTTGTTGAGTTGAAATGGAGCGGCAGAAAATCCGGATGAGATAGACTCATTGTTGGTAGCTTTTGGCACAAATGCTGAAGTGTTGGCAGGGCAAGTGAAAAAAAAAAATGCCATAGCAAGCAGTAATATGACTTAATCAATTGCAAAGTTAGGAAATCCTGGCTTGTCGACTTTATGCCACTTTTCAAGCAAAAGAAAACTATGGCTTGAACAGGTCTGTGGTAATGGGTTTTGCTGTACTGGACACAAAAGTGAGTTGAAGAAACGATTTCGGTCTGTTGACACTTGTTTCATAGTCCCTTCACTCCTTTTTATTGGTGCATCAGAGCGTACCCACGCGGCCATAATTGGTTTGTTGCAAGGACCTCTTGTTGCGTTGCAACAATATTTTCATTGTGTAGTGTTGAGGTGCTGGTTATTTTTCTCGTGCTTTTGAGAGATAATATTGGCAGAGCTTCTGCATTTATGTAGTGAGGACACTGGGAAACTTAGCTGCACTTGAGCTGTGAACCTGGTGCCTGTCATCACTCCTGCATTCCTTCGTGTCTAGTTATTAATCCTATTTTCTTCCCCGACATGTTTATTAAACAATTTCCTTGTTGTTGCTTTCGCAAAAAAAGCTTTGAAAGATGTGTTGAAGGGAAATCATTAGGTAACTATTGTTTCTGCATTGTGAAAGGGAATATTGTTCTCATAACTGATCTCTTCTTCTCTTTTCCTAGTCTGCCCTCGATTTTATTGGCAAGAATCACATGCTGGCTGACATAGTGGCCATCATAGGTAAGTTGTGAGCACAAACGCATTCTCTGTAAAATTGTAGTCACTTGAAGGAGCACCCCACTGAGTTAAAGTCAAATGAAAATCATCTGCCATATCGCCTTTCTCTGTAGTTTAATGTAAATGTCACACACTCAAGCTTTGTATTCTACCAGCTACTCTACCATTTAAAAAAAAAAAAAGAAAGTTAGAGTTGAGCTGTTTTTGTTCACTTTGTTGCCTACAGTGTTGCAATTCTCTCTGAAAAATGCATCTTCTATTCAACTTTAAATACTTATGTGCTTCCAGGATATTGTCTTGTGGAGTTGAATTCACGTTTTTGTTTTTACTAGTTATAAAAATTTTTGTCAGTAAAGTCACAATAAAGACAGTGCTATCTCATAGGTTCTATGTAATGCTTGCATAATCATCCAGTAGTGTGTAAGTTTGTCCCTAACTTAGTCTTGCTTGAACAGTTAAAAGGGGCCCTGCAGACAAAACACAAGTTTGGTTCATTCAAAGGATTGCCTCGTTAGAATCGTACTGACTCCACTTTTAACGTAAACTTTGCTCAAATAAGCTACAAAATTAGAAAAAAAGGGAATGGCGCCTTATGTCCCACTAGCTCATTTCCCGCAACAGAGCCTATGATGTTGTAAGCCCTGTTGTACGATTGGCTGAGGCTGGCAAAAGCGAACACAAATTAGGCACTAGACTTTTAAGCTTGCCAAACGAGATATCTGTGCATAAATGTAGTGCACATTCTTTTTATAGAAATAAGAATTGTGGGGTGAACAATTAAAGTTAGAAACGGACACGTAAACACTGAAGCAGTTAGTGTGGCACTTTGCCGGCTGACACTGCTAACACAGCCGTTGGACACACTGGACTAGTCTGAAACAACACTGACCAACTGGCACAAGTGGCGCGGTCGCTTACGTGACCGTGTTTGTCGAGTCATAGCTTAAGTTCTGGGAAACAATCAGTATGAACCGTAATAAAAATACGGCAGGTGTGGAAGTCCGGCCAGAAGCAAAGTGCGAGCACTGGCACTTCAGCGATATTGAAGCGCCATGTATGAAAGTGAGCGATAAACAAGATAATCAAACGAGCGCCAGGGAGATGGGAGCAGCCCTGGTCACCAAACTATATTATTTTTAAAGCACTGCTCCTAATGCGTCACTGTCAACGTCACGAAACCACACGGTTTAGCGGGGGAATTGAAATTTTGGCTTAAAATGTTTAATTTCTCAGGGAATAAAGCAGCATTTGCTGCCGGACAAGCGCTGAGAGCGCTATAAAGCACTAGATCTTACGAATAAAACAAACCTGTATTTTCCCTTTAACATTTTGCTGAATGCTAAGTTTGAATATGATGAATCACTGCGGTCATGACTATGGACTGAAGTCGTTAAAAACGCAATTAGGAATATGAAAAACCAACTTGCTGTATAAAGAAATATTTTGAGCAAGGAGGCAGAACAAAAGTTGCTTAATCATTTTGATTTTTTCAGGTACTCTGGACATTGTGTTTGGAGAAGTCGACCGCTAGCATGAGGGAATTAGCGATACGAGGCACAAGCCTCGGCAGTTGTGTAGAAATGGCTCGTCTCTTTTCAGCCTGCAGTTCTGGCAGACAAGTCGTGTACATACTAATATTGCACTGCCGCATCGCAGGACGAAATAAAGACTTGACCTTCAACAACCCCTGTTGTGAAAGTCTCTGGCTCTTTTTTCTTTCTTTTCATGTGAGAAATGGCTTGAACTTAATCGGTGACAAGTAATGCCGTACACAGAGTGATCACTTGAGGCAAAAAGCAGAATGGTGTAGTTTTAGTTCCGGAAGCATTACTATGTATGGAAGCATTGCTTGTCACCTACAGACTTCGCCTAGTTGGTACATCACGATACAGTACAACTTGGGCTAGTTGTTACATCACGACAGGGGAAAAACTGCACAGAAAATGAGGACAAAAGAAGGCGACGAGTCATACAGATCCAATGTAAGCCCTTCAACGACAGGCGGCTTCCCCTCATTTCTTACTGTTTCGCGGGACACAACTATAGCGAGGTGGCTCAACATGCTGACACACTTCTGATTGCTGGGCATAGACTCTTTTAAGTGCAGACCACTTTAGGAGCTCGCCTTGTCGTCGTAGCTCGCTCACTGGACCCACGTAGAGCCACACGGCGTTCCGTCGTCACGGCTGTCGTCGCGATGTAACCCAGAGTCTTCAAAAGCCAAGTGGTTTATGTAGTCATACGCGTTCGGAACTAATGAACTGCTGGTGCTTTTGATACATCCCCCCGTTGTTTAGCGCAAAGAAACCTGTAAGTATATTTAAGGCAAAGTATACGTAATTGACCGGCAGCGCCTGCATTCATTTAGTTACGAACGCTCGTTGGGTTAATTTTTACAATAGTAAGCGAAAAAAAGTGGCAGTGCAACACCCGCACGTGCTGGAGTAAAAGCAAGCACGAAAAGAACAGAACTCCCGCTGGCGCAGTTTCAGATGGGGCGCGCGAGCACTGCGAAGGCGGGATATTTGAATTGCATTGGGTGGCAGCAGTGAGCGGATAACAGCGCTACAGCCCATTGTGGCGAATCACTGCTCTGCACTTCTGACAGCTTTCACATTGAGTGGAACGGCTTTAATTTTTTTGCGCCACGCCATGGCGGACACATACATTTCTGATGCTGCTAAAGACGCGTGCTCCCGGCGGCACCCCTCCAGAAGCTGGGTACAGTACCTTTGTGGGAAACGGTGGTCTGCCGATGCTGGCACACACTGGGATTGTTACGTTGTCTAAATACCGACTTGGTTTTAATCACTGCCTTGGTGTCACAGGCAAGCTTTGTGAAACATGACAAACATGACTACCTTCAAGTGCTCTTTCATTTAGGACTAAACAGATCCAAAACATTGTGCTTTAGCACCCTCGATTAGGCCTGTTCAAAGAGACACAGACATGGTTACCGTGTGCGGTGTAGAAAGAGGGTATTTTTCCCTGAGCAACAACAGGAGAAAAGCAGTGACCAGCGCCATGCTGTTAAAGGTAAGAAGCACCAACTGGCTGTGACCGGAGCTGGTACTATTTCTGGACCGTCATTTCCAACACCACTGTCAAGTGATCCAACTGCTTCCATTGTGGTTGAAATTGGAGTAGCATGAAATCAAAAGACGATAGTGTCCTGTGTTGAATCGAAGCCGTGTTTGATTCCAAGGGCAGATAAAAAAGATGGAACGGAGTTGTGCATTGCCAGAAGTGTGCAGCCAAATCTGTCTGCCCTTCTGGTTGCTGTTCGTGCTCTGGAAAAGGACTACAATATGCCATCTAAAATTTTCCATGGTGAACCTGTTTAGGCATTCTTTTTTTAATTAAGGGATGCATGTTCATGCTACAGTCAAACTCGCTTGTAACGATCCCAGGTATAATGTCCTACTTTTACAACGAACACTTCCGACACGATCAGGATAAAAATATGGTGCATACGAAGTGAAAAAAAAAATTAAAACAGTCCTTAAAGCATCAGAAAGGCAGCGTGCTGGTGCGTTCACCACTTCAGCTAAATCGCGACTAAGACATCCCAGATGGGCGAGCACCGCCCGCAGTTTTCGGACGCCGCGACCGAAGTCACTCACTTTCCAGGCATTTCTCCAAAGGCAGGATGGCAGTGAGGAAGAAAAAAAAATAAGGATAAATTTAATTGTTTTTAAAAAATTGTGGTAATTAAAGCCCTAAATTTTACGCCGTGGTAAAGGTTATAAAGTGTGAACAATTTAGAATCTTAAACATATGCGAGATGCTATAAATGAACATTACATGCCACTCCGTATCAACTGCCGCTCAAGCGTTGCTACCGCACATGGATCTTCACGCCGCCTGAGTTACTTAGCGCCGGTGGTTACTTAGCTGCCATCTAGAGATCGCGGTTCGGCGGCACTTCGTCAGCACAGTTGCTGATAACGAACAGTGATGACATTCAAACTTTCGAAATTCGCTCATCTCCGGCTGAAGCGACGCAGCTCCCGGTACGCTCAGTCAGGCGCGGCCGATATATCCGTCACGGTGAGTGGAGATTTTGAAGATGTACGAAAGAATTTCGTCGCGGGCATTGCGCCGGTAGCGGCAGGTTCGACGCAAACACAGTTTAGTTCGTTCGTAAGCACGCAAGAAGCGGGCGTCGCTTCATGAAGCGAAAAGGCTTAACTTGTCACCGAGCCGGTTGTTGGGCATGTTCGCAAATCTTCGCGCGTTTTAAAGGGCGAGTCCTTATGCAATGAACTACTGATATAACTACTTATATAATGTGACGTGCAGAAATGCCCTAATATACTTCCACAGGAACATCGAGGGATGAAACATCATGCGTATAACATTTTCCGACAATTGTACCGCGGGAAATAGGTATGGACTGGGGGGAACTCGGCAAGCACTCTCAAAGAGCAGGGTACTTCTATCGCTGAGAGGGACAGTACTTATTGCCAGTGATGACATGTGGGGCAGAAACTTCGTGCCTTAATAAAACTTGTGTCAGCTCAACGCGCGATGGAACAAATTATGATAGCTAGGAGCAACACTTGGAGACAGAAAGCGACCATCTTAGACCAGAGTTGAACAAACGCCAGCGGAAAATATAGCGTTAAAATTAACAAAGAGAAATGGACTTGGGCTGGACATGCAGTTTCAACAAAAATGCCAAGCGGTGGATCTTCAAGGTAAGAGAGCGGATGCCCAGAGATGGGACTAAAAGCAGGGCAAGACCATCAACTCGATGGAGAGAGCAATACGGAAATTCGGTGGCGAATTCGGACAGTGCGAGACAGGAGCATTAGCCCTAGCCACAACCCAAGCACGCAAAATCATCGGCGACTCCCAGCCCATAATATGCAACTCCACATGGGGAAGAATCTCCGGCACTGCAGTCCTCGCGTACCTCGACACGTGGTCTGCGGAAAAGAAACAGAAACTATGCGGCACATAGTGCTGGAATGTGAGTGCATCCATCCAAACCTACGTGAGGAAAATGTTCGGCTTCCAGAAGCCCTAGGATTTAAGGGTATTGCACAGAGGGAGTTAACTTCAAGGCTGTCGAGGCGACTAAATGAAGATTAGAATGCTGGTGGACGGAAAGCAGAGAGGGGAAAAGGGCCTAAGGAAGCTACAAACTCCGGCAGAAAAACGTATTTCGAGCCTGCCCTAAGAGCAGCGCTATGATTAAACGATGCGTAAAACATAGATTAGTGTAAAACATAGATGTATTAGTTTCTTTGGTAAGGTGACATCCCATTAGCTTGTTACATACGGGATACCATTAGCAATCAAAGAAATAAAACAGGCAAGTCAGTTGCTGACAACCGATGTCCCGATGCAAAGGGAGGGTCACTAATCATCATCATCATACAGAAGAGATGTGACGGAACGGGCTGCCTTGGTCAGCGGCAGGCTGCGCGTCTGCGAATCCCGGTCACAGTTCTCTCCTATAACCACGATTTGCAATACAGTTTCTCCATCACTCACTCACAACTCCACCCTGGGCGACCTCCCGGCCTCTGGGGGTGGTGGTGAGGCCCATCAGGGCCACCGCTGCACCCTACTTGATTCCTCTGCGAGACAGGAGCCAACGTATAGACGGTATTCATTCAAAAGTTTAGCGGGCGATTTTCTTCGCTTGGCCACACTGAAAGCCGCCATGTCTGTGGCCACTGTGCTAGCGCATGCGCTGTGCGCCCACATCTCGAGAAAAAAAAAAAAAAAGCACCGGTGTCCCGTTTGTCGTCTGCCGCGTTTCAACCCAATTATCGGTAGTGGCGTCAAGAGATATATTATTAATCGCATTCACATTACGTGGTGGCGCTCTACCACCTGCCATTGATAACTTCGCATCACCGGAGGATGAAACCGCGGCAGCGAACGGCCGGAACGGCGCGCAAGTCCGACACTGCAGTTGGCTGCCGCCGTGGATGCCGACGCAAGTGCACCCGCACCGTATCCACGACTTTGTCTGGTAAGTTCCCTCTAATACATGGTTGATTACAAAAACCGAATAATTTCTTTGGAGAGCTGTTTCACGCGTACGCCGATTTAGCGATGGTAGCGAATGCGAGGCCGGTGCTGTAACCCGAGCGCTGACGGATCGCAAGCGCCCTTTGAACAAATCCCTCGAGTTTGGCTTCCGTACGGCAACATTTTCTGCATATGCCTTCGGGCGATCGCTTTTCCGCGAGCATACGCGTGACTTATCGCGACGCAGTCGCACGCATACGTGGGCTCTAACGTTTTTATCGCTCTACCTACTCGTGCACGCCCCCGTCTGCCAACGTGTTTTCAAATAAATTGGAATGAAAACTTACGCAGGCAGCAATGCGCCACCATCAGCTTCGCAGTCACCAGTCGCGGTCGCACGCTGGATGCCTTGTCGGTTGTTCGAACGAGGGATAAAAAACAGGCGCGCTCTTGTTTTTTATTTAAATCGCGGCAATCACTGACACTGACAATCACTGACATCACTGAGATTTTCTTCAGACTCCAATTCCAGAGAAAATCTGCTGTTGCAGTGACCAACCCGTTCCGCTGGTGCCGTGTAGATTCAATGCGCAAGTCTTGACGCAGAAAAATTACTAGGACCCAGATTTCGGAAGTGTAGTGGACGCGCATTTCACGGCGCGCTGAAGGTGCGTTTCTCACGCTCGCTCGGGCGGCGGTTCGCGTTACCGGACCCGCCGGATGTGTGACGCGTGAGCTATCGTGTTCCACGCCTGCGCCGCCGCGCCATCGGGGACCGGAAGGGGGGGGGGGGGGGGGGGGGTTATTTCTCTTCGCTTAATAAGGCACTTGAGTTCCAGCAACCGGTCGGTGTGGTCGCTTTCATCGTCGCTCGTCAGTCGAGGAGACATGGTGTCAGAAGTGGGATAAAGTTAGCGACTCATCGATCAATTATTAATAGCAATCAGTCTAAGGTGTGTAGCCTGCAAAACACGCTATGGCGGATGGAGATCCTTCTATCCAGTTCAGCGGCACCGGGCTTCAACCGCCACCGAAATTCGATTTTGGGAACCCAAGCTCTTGGAAAGAATGGGTCTACCAGTTCGACGACTATTGCTATGCATCTGGGCTCTACCAAGCGCCGGGAGAAGTACAGGTCAGAACGCTTCTTTACGACATGGGCTCCCAAGACGCCTGCCGCATTCTCAACACTCTAGCATTGTCCAGCGAAGACTGGAGCTCACTAGAAGAAGTTCACCGATCAGTTCATCCACCCGGTCAACGAGGTCTACGAAAGTGTCCGCTTCCACCGTCGAACCCAGGGTGAAGGCGAGACCGTAGACGAGTTCTACACTGCGCTGCGTACACTTGTCAAAAAGTGCAACTACGCCTCAGCGGAAGTGGAAGAACGACTCGTTCGAGACAGGTTCGTCGTGGGTCTCCGGGACTCTAACCTTGTGGACAAACTGTGCCGAACACAAAAGCTTACCCTTGAAGAAGCAAGACTACAGGCTCGCATCAACGAAGATGCCGTGAAAGCCCGTGCAGCAGTGTTCCAAAAAGAGCCGAATCCTGCTCACGTTGTGGCCGAGGCCAAAGTTCAAAAGCGCTTCCAAAAGCCGCGACATGGCTCGGATTCTCAAGGGAGCTCCGGCAAGCGTGTTACGAAGTCCAACACAAGCGACGCTACCACGAGCTGCAGATACTGCGGTCGACCAACGCATCCTCGAGCAGATTGCCCAGCTAGGCAAGCCAAGTGCAAAGGGTGTAATCAGATTGGACACTTCGAAGCAGTCTGCGAAAAGAAAAGCAAGAAGAACATGGGAGCTCTCACACTGCACTCCGTAGCAGCCATCACCAGAGCCAAGTTCGTAAAAGTGGCCGTCAACGGACTACGCTAACTTCAAGGTTGACTCGGGTGCGGAGGTGACAGTGGTACCGGACTCGTTTCCAGGCATACCGAACAGCTGCAAAAGCCAGAAGGTGAGCTTACGGGCCCAGGAAATTACTCCCTCACCGTTCTAGGAACATTCCAAGCGAAACTGAGCTGGAAAGGCAGGTCTACAGTGCAAACAGTGTATGTTGTGCCTTCGCAAGACCCGCCGCTTCTTGGATTCCCTGCGATACAGGCTCTTGGAGTTGTACGGTTCGTGGACAGTGTAACGGATTCTACCGTCACTTTGAAGGACAGTCTCTTCGATGGCTTGGGTGAGCTGCAAGACGAATACGTGATACGTCTCCAACCAGGCGCCAAACCGTTCTCACTCAGCGTGCCGAGAAGAGTACCGATTCCGCTTCACAAACCAGTTCGAGAGGAGCTCACCAAGCTCGAATCCCAGGGAGTCATCCAACGGGTGGACCGTCCCACACCATGGTGTTCCGGTATGGTGGCTGTTCCAAAAGCAGGAGGAGGCTACCGAATATGCGTTGACCTCACCCGACTCAACGCAGTCGTGCTTCGGGAGCGTCACATACTACCCTCAGTCGAGAACATCCTGGGACGCCTCGGATCAGCAAAGGTATTCTCTAAGCTCGATGCTACCGCTAGCTTTCACCAGGTGAAGCTTTCAGAAGAAAGTCAAGAACTCACTACGTTCATAACACCAATGGGGAGATTGTTTCCAAAGGCTACCTTTTTGAATCTGCTCAGCGCCAGAATATTTTGAGCGACAGATGAGCAGAATTCTGGAAGGCCTCGAAGGAGTTGTGAGCATGATTGACGACATTCTTGTCTTCGGAGCACCGCAGCAAGAGCATGACCAACGTCTCAAGCAGGTGTTATAGCGCTTGGAAGAAGCGGGAATCAAGCTGAACCGCAAGAAATGCACGTTCTCTGCTAACCAAGTCAAGTTTCTTGTAGTCGTGGTTAGCGCACAAGGAATCATTCCCGATCCAGAAAAGGTCGAGGCCTTGGCCAAGCTACCAACCCCATTGGATGTCAGCGGTGTCCGAAGACTGCTAGGAATGGTGAACCATGTGGGCCGCTTCATTCCTCATCTTTCCGACATCACAGCACCGATCAGGGCATTGCTTCAAAAGAGAAACTCATGGCTTTGGGGACCGTGCCAGCAAGCTGCTTTCGACAAGCTCAAAAGCTTGCTCAGTTCAGAGGTCTGCATGGCTAAATATGACCCATCGTACCCCACGGTTGTGTCAGCTGACGCAAGCTCATATGGTCTCGGAGCCGTATTGCTTCAAGATCAACCATCGGGAGAACGACGAGCGGTTGCTTACGCCTCACGATTCCTAACGGACACTGAAAGCCGCTACAGTCAAACAGAAAAAGAAGCTTTGGCTGTGACGTGGGCTGTCAAGAGGTTCGACCAGTTTCTGAGGGGCATCGCATTTCAAGTCGAAATGGATCATCGTCCTTTAGTCACGCTCCTGGGATCAGCAGAACTCGACATGATTCCGCCCAGAATCCAGTGCTTGCGAATCCGTCTTATGCACTATCAGTTCACTGTTCTCTACGTCCCTGGCAAGCTGATTGCCACGGCAGACACGCTGTCAAGGGCTCCTATTCAGGGACACGATCCTGAGCGAAGTCAATGGCAGACAGACTCCATCGAGTTATTCATCGGGGAAGTCGTTACAGCAGCTGCCACCCTCATGTCCTCCCGCATGGATGCCTTACGCAAGCACCAAGCGGAAGACGGCATCTGTTCTGGGCTACTCCGCTTCTGTGAGAAAGGATAACCAGAAAACGTCTCAAAGGTTCCAGTTCATCTAAGGAAGTACTGGAAGGAAAGAGGCAACATCACAGTGTGCGATGGCTTCTTGCTCAAAGATCGCCGCATCATTATTCCAAGCCTGATGCGCCGTGAGGTACTTCAGCAAATCCACGAAGGCCACCAGGGCATTGGACGGTGCAAGGCAAGGGCAAGGGACGCAGTATGGTGGCCTACCCTTAACAGCGAAATTGAGCAGCTCGTAACATCGTGTGAGAAATGCGCTCGGACGAGAGTTCAGCGTTCGGAGCCACTAATCGCAACACCGACTCCAAATCGGCCATGGCAGCGTGTAGGCGCCGACTTGTTTGAACTTGATGGAACTCACTACATAATCGTGGTGGACTACTACTCTCGTTTTCCGGAAGTAATCAGCTTGTCGTCGACCACCTCCACAGCTGTCATTGTGGCTGTCAAGAGCACGTTCGCGCGACATGGAATACCTGATGTGTTCGTGTCCGACAACGGCCCGCAATTTTCGTCATGGGTGTTCGCCGAGTTCGCGCAGACCTACGGATTTCATCACATCACGAGCAGCCCGGGCTACCCACAGTCAAACGGCGAGGCAGAACACATGGTGCGGACCATGAAGGATCTTTTCACAAAATCCAAGGACCCACACATGGCGCTTCTGGTGTACCGCGACACGCCAGGAGCGAGCGGATACAGCCCATCGCAGCTCCTAATGGGCCGACATCTGCAAACGACAGTGCCGAAGATGCCAGACACCCTGCAACCGGAGTGGCCACCACATGACGAAGTTGCAGCTAAGGATAAAGCTAACCAAACAAAACAAAGTCAAGACTTCAACCGTCGTCATGCCGCCCACCAACTCCGCCCACTCGCTGACGGGGAGGATGTGTGGGTGCAGGATATGTCATGCGCAGCAAAGGTGCTCAGCCCAGCAAGAAGACCACGCTCATATGTGGTGGAAACACCGACAGGCATCATTCAGCGCAACCGTCGGCATTTGGTGCCGTTCAACGGTGCAGGCATGCCTGATGGCCTTGCGTCTGACAGTTATTCAAGCACAGACGAAACACCAGCAGTGACGGTTGAAAGCTCCGCGGATCAAACCCGCCGGATGTGTGACGCGTGAGCTATCGTGTTCCACGCCTGCGCCGCCGCGCCATCGGGGACCGGGGGGGTTTATTTCTCTTCGCTTAATAAAGGCACTTGAGTTCCATCAACCGGTCGGTGTGGTCGCTTTCATCGTCACTCGTCAGCCGACGAGACAGGAAGTACCTTAATTTGAGGAATGAAAAAAAATTGGGCATTTTAATTAGTGAACAAAGCGGAGTAACGCTAGTTCCATCTTTGGCTCGTTCCTTTTAACTGCGCTATTTTTACTGTGCACCTTAGAACACCCGGTTATTCCTCCCTCCCCCTCTGTGCTTTTACTACATAGCTGCATTTATTACATGGAATGGCGAGTTGATTTTTAAGCAATGCCTTGGGCACACATGGTATCTAGCAGGTTATTTTATGCACCATTCTTTTTTTAAGCAACCAACCTTCCCAACCGGCAAGCAGACTATTCATATGCTTGCAGGCTCTGTTTTCACCATCCTTGCGTCTGCACATATGTATATTTGTTAAACGTTGCCTGCATACCTTCTAGTCCAGACTTCATATTTGAAAAGCGGCAACTGGCCACAGTTGCCGCTTTTCTAATGGAGGCGAAAAGCAGAAATGCCCATGTTCGAGATTTTGGCACATGTTAAAACATCCCCAAGTGGTCAAAATTAACCTTAGTCCCTCACTACGGTGTGCCTCATCGCCTGTGTAGTGTCAGTGTGTTAAACCTCATAGTCAATCAAAGTGTTCGTACAAACCTTCTACAAAGCAAGCACAAGCCGTTTTCAACTTTATGTGGTCACTGGTGAACTGACTGTTGTAAAACTGTGCATCGCAGCATGTTTAAGTTCACATGTTACTACTCACTCTTGCAGGTCTGAAGCATGAGATCAACCACTGGCTCTCAACAGCCACTCCCCCAGTCCGACGAAGTCAACAAAAAGCCATCCAGCCACCACTAGGCACACAAGGCTGCAGAAAAAACTTGGCATAGCGTATGCATGTTTCTGGCCTATTTTTGCTTCTCTTAAAAGGTAAAGTTTATGCAGCCTGTGTTGCTTTTCAGTTTCAGTTGTACAACTTTTTTTTTTATGTTGATTATGCAAAATTCGTGTTGAAACGTATAAAAATGTGCAGTGCCAAAGGGACACTGCACCTCCAAGGCAAACTTCATTTTAGATTTTTTTATCCTTCACCTCCGTAAATGCTGGCATCATTACAGGAGTACTTGCCGAACGTTTTGATGTGTGGGTGTTTGCGTCTGTCCCGAATGCAAGATGGTGTGCCACGGTCCCTTAAAGGGGCTGGACCTACCCCACTTCTGATAGTGATGAAAAGCATGTCATAGTCTTCACATAAGCCATATGATGGCCAATTCTTTAAATACGTGTGAACATCCACTGCCTGACTACTCTTTACGTCCCAACTTTCAGCCTCTCATCAGTGCTAGTAAACATCCTACTCGAGGCTGACCCCTTTGCTAAGCTGCACAGAAAAAAGGTCAACCCAACAGCTCAGCCATTATCAGCAGCTGACAATCCTTGTGAATCCTCAGGTGCTGTCAAGTGCACAAATAATTCCTCCATGTGCTCACCTTTGTGAGAAAGAAACGAGCCAAGAATGCCCCAGCAACACATCAGTGATGGCCTCCCAGATGGCCGATAGGATTCTCCAGGTACAGCGCGGAGGGGTTTTGAACCCCCTCCCCCAAACATTTTACTATGCTGCACATAAGCAAGTGCTAGCATTCATTTTGGCAAGGCTCCTTCCATTCTCCCATACCTCCATACACACCCAACCCCTAAAAGTATTTCTGGCTGTACCAACAGTTGATGGACTGTGAAGAATGAGCACCCTGGAAAGAACTAAAGGAGGTGTTTCAGGTGTGCATTTGGAGGTTGTCAGGTGACACACTGTTGAGTCGAGTTGATACGTGCAGCATACCACGGTAGCAATGCACCAAGCATGTGTGATCCTGCATTCAAGGCCAGTGCACTGCAGGCGTATTAGTAACTGCACTTGCATTGGGTCAAATTAAACTACGCAGCTGTTCAGAAAAACAATGGGGTGTACTCACGGGAGCAAAACTCTAGATTGATGCAAGCAGCAGCTGAAAGGCATTACATGCTGCCACATGAATAAGTGCCTCCTGCCAAGAAGACACTGGCTGTACGGCCTAGTTTAACAGTACGATGTTCATTTCGTGCTTGTTGCTTTGGCTACATGTGGCTTCGGCCTTGTTGAAGCGTTTTAGCGATTAGCGGTCAGTAATGCATTGAACGTTTTTTTCTTGACCTCTGATTGGGAGCTTAAGCACGCGACAGGCTTCATTAAAATCAAGTCCTAGCACTTCGGGATTTACACTCTATGCGCAGATTGTGACTATTCGTGAAGGACGAGGACAATAGAAAGGAGCAGTAAAAAATTCTTTAGGGCCTCATCTGGGGAGAGTGACCATTTGGGCTCCTTTCCTTGGTTGCAGCAAAGCCAAGGGAATGCGAGCTGTGGACCGGCGACCAAGGACAACTCCACCCGGAGCTGGGATTGTGTGCGCTGGACGTTGCGTCGTCGGCTGTCGAGCACTGAGGGCCAAAACCATCGAGGACAGGCGGCCATATCCATGCCAACAGAATCAACCTAAACAACAAGGTGAGCTGGGCAGCTACGGTCTCCCACGGCAAACACACTCAGAGACACATGGTCCCCCAGAGTCAATACACTCACGGCAGACATTCCGATTCATGCTCAGAAATTAACAAAATCCATCACATGCTTGAGTCCATTATCGTTGCAAAGAAAAAGTTCTAAAAGCAGCCCTAACTGAACTTAAGGGAGTCGACACCACTGTGAACCCCGCCTCTTCCAAAACATCAGACCAGCATCTCAGGCCATCGTTGACTCCAGCCACAGCAGGTTACCGACCTTGGGGTCCTCAGAAATTGGGTCCGCAGATGCAATGGACAATTCTCCATCTGGCTCTACTCAGTTAAAACACTGGGACAAGAAAATTGGCCTTGGCAAACCCCCCTTGCTTCAGGGTCGGATGATTAGTACGTTACGGAAGGTGTGCTTCAAAATTTTGGAGAAGAGATCATGGAAACCCTTGTGCGACATTCAAAGCCATGTTAGTGCAATTTGAGGATAAGATTGGTGCTGAAATCACCGGTCTCAACATTTGCATCACCGGTTCTTTGAGGACGCTGCGTGAAGGGGAATGGGCCCCATAAAATCGACTGCACGTGCGTCTGGCCTCCGTCAGCGGACAGTTCCAAAGTGCTCACCAATCGTCTAAAGGCACATTCCCACTGGCGACTTGGCACATTGCGTGACATCGCAAGTGATGAGCCGGGCATCGCTTTTTCTCGCTTTGCGAGGGAGGACAAGATCGCTCTAGGACTGAATCCCCTCGTTGCGCCTCGGCAATGCAAAACCGGATAGCCAATCATGGCTAAGGAGTCAGCTGACGTAGCTGCAAAGGAAAGATTTGTTTACATCCAGCAATGCAAACAATGGTGAGCCGCTGCTGCCGCACAGGGCTGACTGTGCCTGTCGGGTCAGGGGTCAGGCCGGCAAGGAATTTTTCATGCGCTTCAGTTCTTTGGTCAGTGACTTCAGGGTATGTGTGTACTAATCAACAAACAGTGTAGAACTCATCAGTGTGGAAAGTCTTTTCAAATGGCAAACACGGTGTAGAACTTGGAGCGTTCGGAGGCGTCAAAACTTCTGCGTCTGTGAAAAGAAGTGAAATTTGCCAGCCGGGATGCGAGTATTGTTGCATGGAATTAATTACTAAATGCAAAACATGGCTGACCGGCACGTTTCTCCTAAACGTATGGAGCCCTTCTCGCAACACCTCCAAATTGACCGAGCTTTTTTAGAAAACTCTTGAAATTTTCCATTTCGACACATTACTCATTGTTGGTGATTTTAATGCACATCACACTAAGTGGGCATTGCAAGCATGACACCATTAAAAAGCGAAAACCTTTGGCTTGAAGCCCAACAAGAAGGCCTCACCCTTACCACTGACCATACGCATCCCACTTGCACCGGAAGTAGTGTGAGCAGTGATGAGCAGCAGTGTGAGCAGCCTTGCCTCACTTTTACAGAACACACGTAAAGGAAGACCACTTTACGCAACACATAAGAGAATCTCGGCAGCGACCACCCGGCAACATCAAACGAAGGTCTGGTAGGCCCGCTTATCCTCATTTACTGAGATGCATTTCAAGGGCTCTGAGTGGTGCAGCGGGATTCCTCACACTCGGTGATTGGTCCACATATCTGAGAAATAACTAACATCAAGGCAAAGGCGGATCAACTGGGCCGAGATGCTGAGCAGGCAACTAATTATACATTTGAAGCAGGGAACCAATGCCAGGTTGACTTGCAGCTTCCCCACATGTGGGAGGCCAAAAGTGGTTTGCAACAGCAACTCCGCAAGAACAAAGTCAGTTGCAATGTGTTTTGTCGCCTGGATTGGCTTGACCAACACATTGAAGAATACTCAGTTATTGCGACAAAATTGGCATGCAGCTTGCGATTGCACCGTGAGAAGCAACTACCCAAGACATGAAACGTCGTCTGATGCTTAATCGATCTCGGTAAGAGCCAAGCCATACATTGATGCAACCTAATGGGGAATTCCATTGAGAGAACAGGAGCAGTGGCATCGTGCAGTGAGGAGTAGGTGACAGAACACTTGGGGGCACGCGGGAGCAGGGCCACTGCACCTGCCATGAGTGCGGCACGCACCCGGAGAACAGGTGGGAGAGGAAAAAACGACGAGGGGAAAACACGGTCCCGACCGGCTGTATGGGCATACATGATAGCATTTATCAGGTTAAATAAGGGCGATCCGGCTACACTACTTGCAGTAGCAGCAATATGAGGCCTGTCTGCAAGATTGGCGAGTGAGGAACAGGCGGTATCACTACGAGGGCGTCTCAAATACGACAAAAACCAGTAACAGAGGCTATTTTGCTCATATGCACCATCTCTTGGGGTGAAGTAGAGGTTAAACTGCCGGCTACTTGTTCTTGTAGTCGTTCGTGCGAATCTCCCCAGTGCCGTTCGTTTTTTCTCTCTCTCTCTCTCTCTCTCTCTCTCTCTCTCTCTCTCTCTATCTCTCTCTCTCTCTCTCTCTGTCTCTGTCTCTCTCTCTCTCTCTCTCTCTCTCTCTCTCTCTCTCTCCTCTCTCTCTCTCTCTCTCTCTCTCTCTCTCTCTCTCTCTCTCTCTCTCTCTCTCTCTCTCTCTCTCTCTCTCTCTCTCTCTCTCTCTCTCTCTCTCTCTTCAGCCCTTAGCGTTTTTGAGAACTGAGAACGAATATTTCAGTAGAAGAAACACCCCGCCCCACGCAGAATCGTTAAATGATGTACAACCAAAGTGGGAAGCTCCTTCACTGGGTCTGTTTACCAGGGGTGAGACAGCTGCGCATATTGCGCACTTTTGATACAAATCTGCTTTCCTGCGCCAGGCTGCTCCAAAAGCTTGAAAATGGCAAAAATTGCGCCAAACTGCTCCAAAACAGTCTGAGAGCCAAGGATTTTAATGCTCCAGCCAGTTTCAGTGGGGAAAACGCTTACTGACGGCATAATTTCCCAGCACCCCCAAGATGATCCTGTTTGTAAAGGTTTAATTGATTGATCATTCAATAAAAAACCCGCATAAAATTGTCCCCAAGATAGTGTTTTCGAAGGTCACCATGTCGGGTTTTTTTAAGTTTTCCCGTGGAAAACAACTGCAAAGTCCTATAGAAAAAAAACATGTATGTGTACTCAGGCGACAAACTACTGGTGAAAATTGATGAAAAGACGGCAATTTTCGGAGCGCCGTATCTCCGGAACGACATTACTGGTGTGGTGAATCTTGGTGTGGTGAATATTGGAAAACATGGCCGTCGGGCGAAGCGGTTGCTCGTGGTTCAGGCAGAGTGCTCTTCGCCGATTTCTACTGTGGTTTTGGTTATGGGGGTGGCTGGGTTTTCATTTAGTCGTTTGATCTGTTGAGGGAAGTTGCGTGATTCGAAGAACGAGGTCGAGTTCATCAAAAACATGGGGCCCGCGAATTCGCCGTGTTTCGGCCTCGAGTGAGAGGCGCGGTGCGTGCTTGAAGTGAAATTTCGGACTCGTTGCGGTGTTATAATAAAACGCTGAGTGATTGCTGCCTTTGACAGCGAGCTTGCGAGTGGCGGAAACGGGACGATCGACACTGCAGAAGTGGCGGCGCAGGCTAAATCGCCGCAAAATGTTCAAGCAGTGGCCGATAGCGGGACGGGCTATTATTGCACGCTATTAATAATGGTTTATCTATCTGAAGTGAAATTTAATGCCAAGAGGGACGTGGCTAAACTATACCAGCGTAATTCAAATTGCGATCGTAGTGAATGCGCACCTTGGGGATTGAAATAGGCTGGTGGGGTGCGAAGATTGTCATCTCGCTTTGCGCAACTTTTGCCACGCCTCTGCAATTGTGTGTAAAGCAGAGTCTGGGATTACAAATATAATAATTTCAGCATTCATATGATAATGAAAATGCCTTACGATTGCTTAGTTTTTGGATTCGGTGTTTTCAACGGCACTCCATGCTATCTGCATAGAGCCTAAGAATTTATAAATGGCTTGTAAAAAGGTAGTGCAGTTCGCTCCTTGTGATACTCTAGTAGAAAAAACTTCATTGAAAAGCTGTTTCAGTGTTATGTACGTTCAAAACCCATTAAAAAAAATTCCCGCGCTTTCCCGCGAGGGGAACACGAGTAAATGCGGAGCATTGGGGCCTCAGTACTGATTGAAGGCAGTGTTGCTTCCATCGCTTCTTCCGTGATGCTGGAGTAGCAGACACGAGTAAACGTGGGCACGAGCGTCAACCAAGGAAGGAAGGAGCAACGCAGTGACTGAAACACGAGCGACCGCTAGCCGCTATATTTGCAGTGCGCGCAGTAGAGGGAGAGCAGTACGGGGGGGGGGGGGGGGGGGGAGCGCGCATGCGCAAGCAGCGCACGCCCTTCCAAGCCCCACCGCGCTGCTATCACGCACCTGACCGCGACGGAGCGAACGGGCTGACTACGACGCATGCGCGTGCCAGCTGCTGTTGAGAGAGAGGAGGGAAGGAGAGGCGCACCTGCTGCGGACGCGGAACTGTTGACACCGTCCGACGCAGGAACAGGCGAGGCTAAGAAATGCTCTGCATTTAAAAGTGCACTCCCCCCCTTCCGCCCGAGTTGCCAAAAATTTGATTTTTAGGCTCCTAAGGTGACATAATAAATGTCATCATTCTGCTCCAAATCAAGGTTCTTCTGCTCCAAAATCGAGATTTCGCTGCTCCAAAAACTGCTCCCAAATCTGATTCAGCTGTCTCACCCCTGGTTTACTGAACAGCACCGTTGATTCTGGGCATAGAGTTCAGTGAGAGTAAAGCCCCTCCTATGGGCAGGGCCGCGGCGGAGGGGCTTTAATTTAGAGCAGCCCAGCGGCAGCGCGGCGGCGCGTGTCATGTCGTCGCTCCATGTACCGTAATTACCCGATTCTAACGCGCGCCCTTTTTCCGGAAAAATAGGCCGAAAAATCACATGCGCGTTAGCATCGGATTCGAAACCGAAACCGAAACAGCAGAAATTTCGTCCCACCCATCGCCATCACCATGTCAAGATGGCGCTAAAGCTTTTAGCAACGATTTTTCAGACGCAGGAACCATATGCGCCTAGACTTTTCTATCGGCGTTCACACAAATCGTCAAATTGTTCCACTTGCGCGCTTGATAACAGCAATGGCAGCAGCGGCTCTCACGCGTTCAAAACGAGCGGTTGGCTGAAGCGTGCGGCTCTGGAGAAGCTCGCGGGATGGGCGTGCGAGGCGTGGGCCACGATCCCATCGACCATGGTTGAATGTTCGTTCAGAAGTGTGGCATCGCGAAGGCTCTTGGCGGCACCGAGGACGAGATGTTCTGGTCAGCGGAAAGCGACGAGGAGTGAGATGAGCGAAATTACTTTGGGGAATAAATCGCCCATTTCTCCCGCATTCGTTTGTCTGGGTTATAAAGTTCCGTGCGCGTTACAAACGGAGGTGCAAGTTTTTTGGTTTTTTTGTCAGAAAAATCTGGTGCGCGTTAGAATCGGGGGCGCGTTAGAATTGGATAAGTACGGTAGCTCAGAGATTTCCTGCCGCGCGAACTTTGTCGTGAAAGTTCGCTCCACGTATTCCAGCCTTTAGGCATCCCAGCAATCTCTGCGGAAAAGCATGTGTGAGCAAAGCCGGGCAAAGCACGTGTGGCGGTGTGAAGCATTCGCATGCTCGTAGGGCTCGCTGCCCATTCCACAAAGTTGGAAATGCACGATGGATACTGCTGCGCTCCCCGATACAAGGGAGCAAAACACACACACACACACACACAGACGTTAAAGGTCATGTGACTTCCTTCGTATCGTACTGTGCTCACTCCGACTTTTCAAGCGGGAGCAGATCGAACTGCTCCCAACTGCTCTCAGAGCACCGAAAGTGGTCTCGCACTACCACTGGATGACAGTGCTCCTACTTCTGTTCGACCACTGAAACACGCCTGCTCAGGAGAGAGCACTTTCAGTGTGCTTTTGAGTGCTCCTGCTCTCCCAATGGAATTCGCCATAAGTGTCATTCCCTATCAGTTTGGTAGCACGGACAAAGAACTATTGAAGGTTATTCAGGATCTTCATATTGCAAGCTGTGCTGCCAAGGTACTGCCCCCCTACTCGAGCCGGAATAATGCCCTCCTCAACATTACTTCGGGCAAGGTACGCGGCTACCATTACGGCCCTTTGCACAAAACAAAATGTGCTTTTAGGCAAAACGACACCAGGAACAAATGCTTGTAATCTAGGTTATGACTTTTTGGAAGCCCTCACTCATTAGCTCAATATGTGATGGGATAGAGGGCACATTCCGAAACAGTGGAAAAGAGCCAAAAATATTTTAATCCCTAAACCTGAAAAAAAGCTTACGATTGAAATTCTCCAGCCATTATCTCTCATTCCATGCATGGGAAAGGTTCTTGAACATGGAGGAAAACTCTTTTTCTGCATACCATGATCAGTTTCAGACGTACACTTTCTACAAAGGTTAAGGCAGCATGAGCTTTAGCTAACAGCCAAACAAGGAGTCGCATTTTAAGCACATTGGACATTAACCTTCCTTGCAGCACGACTTTACAAGTAGCTATTCCAACAACGCGGAGATTGCATCCTCATTCCCCCTCTTCTCGTGAAACGCACCCCAATTACAACGACGAGCGACGATAGGCCAGGGCGCAAGCTCTGCGCAAACGTTAAGCTAAATGTGAGGACGTGGTTTACAGGGACGCAGCCAACTATTTTCGTCTCGACGTAATATTAGTTGCTGTAGTCAATAACCTCCCTAGGGAAACTCCATTGCCTCTGGCCCGCTTCATACCCCAGTGGTGTATGAAGCAGCAGCCATTGCACTGGCAATGGTGGCCTTCACAAAAATCAGAACAGTAAAAAAATTCAGGGAAGCTTGCGCTCACGTGCAAGACTTGATCATTGACGGACACAAAGTTGAGTTTTATTGTCGTGGTGCCGTGGTTGACGTCGGCGGGATGGCATTTCATTACCTTACGTTGAGCAGCGCCAGAGTGAGCTCGTCGTTTTGATCGACGTTTTCTTGTGCCGCCCTGTAAGCATGACTTATCGTCTCTAGCAGATGCTTTGCACGCCGAGCCTGTCGAAGCACACCGGCCTCTTCCTTTCCTCGGCCATGCCAACTATCTGTGGCCTATCCACTATCCGCGACAAACTATGCACACGTATCAAGGCACGCGAGCATGAATAGTGTGCATTTTCGTAGTATTTTAAAAGCTGCGGACACCATACAGAAATGATTTGCTCAACAGCATCGCTGTTAATTAAAACCTCCAAGTCTGCAATCCTAAATTTCTCCCGAGGGCAGATCTCCGAAGAGGTGTCCGTACCTCTAACTTTTGGCCTCGACCCCGAAAAACGAACCGGCAAGTTCTGGACCGCTAATTCTGGACCGCTAATTCTGGATCTAATCTGGACCGCTGCCCTCTTTGGCATGGCCAGGAGTGAATCCGCACACAACGCCGCTTTCGGCTTCACCGACCTAGCGCACGTCAATCCCCCGAAAAACGAACCGGCAAGTTCTGGACCGCTAATTCTGGACCGCTAATTCTGGATCTAATCTGGACCGCTGCCCTCTTTGGCATGGCCAGGAGTGAATCCGCACACAACGCCGCTTGTGGCTTCACCGACCTAGCGCACGTCAATCTGGACGGTGGCTTCATCTCACTGTCAGGCAGGAACAGAGTAGTGTCCTACACGGATATCCCCAACCACTGTCAGCTGACCTGAGCCTGTATCCCTCCCAGGAATCTGTGGTTTGGAGACACCTCCAGACAAATTCGTGTCGGAGCTTAATTGTCTACAGCTACTGTTACCCAGGACAGGTAACAGTAGCTGTCCCCCCACCCCCCCTGCAGAGTGCCACAGGTGCCAGGAAGGAGCAGGCCTAGCACACATGCTATGTCAGCGTCCTCACACAGCCACACCAAGTTGCAGTGTTAATAGCAGTGGGAGACCGTACTGCACAGCTCCTACTTGGGGAGAGTAGAACAAGGGTAGGAGCAGTAAGCACCCTGGAACTATCATCACATCTGTCTCTGGCCCTCCAACACCTTTCACCATATGAATTGTTCCAATTTTTACTGCCCCATTTGCTCAATTCTTAGTTTCTACCCCATTTTAATAAAAGGTGTATTGAATGTTAAATACTCCAAATCTTTGTGCATCAACCGTAAGTGCATCTATCGCAAGTGCAAGGGGCATGAATAAAAGGGGATGCTTAGAATAAAAAAAAATTACAATGTAGCAGTGAGTGTGAATTTTAGCATGTTTTAGCTATGATGGGCATGTAAATTGCTTTTCAGTGATGCTGTGTGCCAGATACAAAGTTCCCTTCTATGTACACAATGACGAGTTTTTCCCAGCAGAGTCCTGGGTATCGCGTTTACAATAGTGAAAATTCACTATCTGCTACTTATTTTTTTTTTTGTAGGTCTTTAAGCAAAGCCTGCAAAGCTGTTAGTAGGCAACAGGTTAGTGGGCAACAACAGAAAAAGTTTATTCAGCACACAGTATGTCATTTGTGATGTCACTGCTTAAAATGATATTTGCATTTTCCTCGTGTTAAAAAAATCACAGCAACTGGACAGTATCATACACAGAAAAGTGTTGAAACAGTTCAAAGAAATAGGGATTTAAAGGCATTATACAGACAGGTAATAGTTTTCTGGTAAATACACAAAGTAATGCCACACTCTTAAACTAAAAAGATAATTGAGATTGATGTGATTTCTCTAACATAGCACGTTAATAACAACTGAACAAGACGACGAGCTGCAGGCTTACAAAATTGCTTCACCGATGCAGTTGTTGGAGTCAGAAAAGAAATCTGTAAATACAGGATGTGTTGAGCACAAATGACCATCAATACCAGACGTGCCCAGTAAGTGCAGTCTTCTGCTGAATGGCAAACACGCAAAAAAAATGACTTGATACACTTAATTTACAACTAAAAACAAACTGCAAAAAATGTGGGTATAATCAGATTGCAAGGTAAAACTGACAGGACTAAATTCCTTGGCAAGTTGCAGTATTCCAAAATGGTTTTACCAATGCTGCAAATATAACCCGCCGCGGTGTCTCAGTGGCTAAGGCGTTGCGCTGCAAAGCACGAGGTGCAGTCACTTTCATTTCCGAGGGTTGGGGTGGTCGGACCAGCGACAAGCGCCTTACCGAGTCTTGCGGCATCTTAAATAACCTTGTACCAGGTGACGCAGTGTTGGCTGACAAAGGATTCACAATAGGTGATGCTGTTGGCATCCACTCAGCCAAGCTAGAAATGCCGGCTTTCACTAGGGGGAAATCGCAGTTATCGGCTTGGGACGTCCAAAAAACTCGAAAATTGGCTAATGTCCGCATTCATGTAGAACGGGTGATTGGGCTACTTAGAGGACCATACTGAAACCTGTCAAGCACTATTCCAATTGATCTTGTGACTGTGAAGCACAATGAGAGGCTCACCCGGCTAGACAAAATTGTAGCTGTCTGCGCAGCTCTAGCAAATCTGAGCCAGTCAGTTGTGCCATTCGAATAGGCATTTTCCAGCAAGCCGTGTGCATCAGTTTGGCTGAGACAACAATGTCTAGCAGTTTCCCTTATTGTGTGGGAAATAGGTGGGTGAGGCACGCCGTAGTGGAAGGCTCCGGATTAATTTTGGCCACCTGGGGCAAGAAGGGGGGGGGGGGATCTTTAACGTGCGCCGATGTCTCGCAGACACGGGCGTTTTTGCTTTTCGCCTCTGTCAGAAAAGTGGCTGGGAATCGAACCTGCAATGTCCTTGGGCCCAGCAGCACAACACCTTAGCCACACAGAAGAGGATGGAATGGGAATGGCCGCAATGAAATGCCAATACTGGGCAACAGTGAAAAGAGCAGCAGGCATCCAATGCCACTGGTTAGAAGGCGAGCATGACCATTAAGACGGCCAGGATGCAACGCATGGTTAGTGTGGTGTGTAACGGGTGTGCAAAAAATGTTGTGTGGTGGGCATCTAAAATCACCGCAAACCATGTGTATTTATTGGAAGTATGATTTAGGGACTACCCAGCGATGGTCATAACAGCACAATACACAGGCTACTGTACCAGGTAGTGCAATTCCTGATGATTGACTTATTGATGCAATTTTTTGTTTCGCTGTAGTATCTAAATGCACAGATGTTTTGGTTTTCATTGTGCGATTTGCAGTTATGTTCTGTCATGAAGATTTTAGCCCTGGTCATCTGTATGAATGCACTCTTCTGTTCAAACAGAACATTATGAGGATTTTGCTCCTGTAGACATGAAAAGCTGTTTCCTGGACTGTTGACCAACGATTTACCTCATTTCTTGGCGGTGAAAGTTTTGATGTGCCGTAATGTGTAAAATAAGCCCTCCGAATTTTCCATAATGTGAAATGCTATTCCACGCAGTGAATGGCAGCACCCATTGCGAGCCTAAAGCAATGGGAGTCTAGATGAAGACATCAAGCCCAATTTTGAACTGTTACGCTTGTGATTTTGATTCCAATGGTTTAGGTAGGTTATTTTTTGTCAGTTGTTACACCACTGTCCATTTTATGCTGCTGCTGCTGCTCTAGTAAACGTTCTTCAGCTTAGTTCTGTGTCTTCACAAAAAATACAGGGTGTTTGTAATGCTGCCCAATGTCAGTATTTCTTTCCCTTTTTTGTCCAAACTGACATTGATGATTGTCGTCGTAGTATGCAAGTTTTTAAGAGTTGTTAATGTTTTGTGCAAAAAAAATTGCGCATCTTAGTTAGTGACATGAGGGGTCTCAACTCACATCAGTGAGCAAGCAAGCCACAGTCAAGAAGTTCAGTCCCACATGGGAAGGTTGCAATGCAAGAAAGGCAGGGGGGAGGGGGGTGTAACAAATTGTCACCTAATGCTGCCGTTCAAACGAAACAAGTCCTTTCCCACACATTGTAAATATGCTTGGTTATTTCTGTATGGAATTTGGTGTCACCATTCGAGAAACATATCAGTACTGATCTCCAGGATGACTAAAATCTAGGCACTGATATTTGTTTTACGGTGATCCTTTAATACATCAAAAGGTCAAAACAAAAATCAAAAGGTCTGCAGGCCATATGTGGCCCGGGTGTTTCACACCCTTGCTTTAGATTAACTGTGCACAATAGGGCATGGCTATGTGTATCAATCGTAACACAAAGAATGGAAGGTTACAAGTGGAAGCACCCACACACAAAAACCGAATGGAATGGGAAAAAATGGTGTTTCCGTGTTCTAGATGCGGAGTGTCTTATGCTCGGGGGTATGTCACTTGTTGACCGGTGGCGACCGTCCGCACACCCTCTGTGCATGCGCTCCTCTCCTCCTTTCCAAACAGCTGCGTACTCTCCTCTCCTCTCCTACCGTCTGCGCGCGCTCCTCCTCCGTTCGCTTCAGCTCTCTCGCGCGCATGCGCGGCTCTCTCTCTCGTAGTCTCCTCTCCTACAGCTGTGAATATAAAGGGGAACTAGCAGAGCGCCCGTTCAGTGCTGCCCTTGCTTCGCTTGACTCCGAGCTTCTTCAGATGAAGTAGGATGGAAGCAACAGTGCCGTCAGCGGGTGCGCTGACGCAATTAAACATAACGGAAACGCAAACGGAACCCCCATGACACTCCGCATCCTACTCATGGTGCCCTTCGGGGAGATGGGTGTAATTTTTTTTTGTACCCCAGCAAGGCTCCTTGTTTAGCTCCAAGTAGTAGTGCAGAAGTGACAACAAAAGAGAATCGGCAATCTGCATCGGTGCTCCTGTGACCTACTGCAAACTATCACTAATATTTAACTGATGGGTAATTACATTGTGAACTGTTGGTTGGGTGGTGTTTTATTGATGTGTAATAAAATGTTTCTTGATAGACATGTTCTCATCATGCCATTTTTAATAGTGTCCCAAGCTGCTGTTAGCAGTTACCCTAGGTGTAAGTAAGACAAGTTAACTTAAGAAGCCTTGCTGCTGATGCCCGGAAGCACCAATGTTAAGCTTTGGTGGTGCACAAAGAACATGGTTTGGTAAGCTAGTTGGTATTGCATAATGAAAAGTGGGTCTTACAAAGCAATATGAACAAAGGCAGGACAAAGCACTGAACTGTGACTGATTGTTTATTCAAGGAATAAACATACCAATGCGATTACAACCAATGAAAAGGCTAAAAGCACATCGAAACCAACACGTCATCTCGCCCCTTCCCTGCTACATAGCAATGTTTTGATACACGATTTCTTTTTTTGGGAGTGCAACTGAAGGGTCTCTAATGCACACATTATTAAACATTCAATTTTAAGTACGCCTATCAATTCATGTGCGAACTTTTCCTTTTCTAAGCAATGAACGCACTTCCAAAAAAGTGGAACACAAGCGTAACTTTTCCAGTGTGACAAAATGTGGCCCGATAATTCAATGAAGTCCTTGTGCTCACTGTACAGATCACCATTTCATAACAGTTGAATTAGCCAAAATGAAGGCGATAGCCATGAGTTATCATTTCCTGGCCAGAAACCACGTCTTGCAAAAAATATTCTAGCACATGAAGAGTATGACAAATGTTTTTTTTTATATTCTAGCACATGAAGAGCATGACCAAAATGTGACTTTTTTTTTTTTTTTTTCATTTTCCACAGTCATTGTAACTTCAAATAGCAGTAGCTGGAAAGGCACCTAAATGCACATAAAAGGGCACCAGTCGACCTCGCTATTTATTTCTGAATATTTCTGTAGATCAGTTTCGAAGTGTGCTAAACACCATCACTGTATTTAAACCTGCTGCTGCTCACGGATGCCGCAAAAAACGGCACTCTTGAGGCTTGCCCCGAAGGACGCACACCAGCTCTGTGAGGGCGCCGTATTTCTTTTCTAGCAGCTGCATACGCCTGCAATGAAAGAGAAAGAAAAAAAACGGGCTAAAGTTCGGGGTGAAGCAGAAAGGCACAATTACTTCCATTATGTGCACAATTAGTTTTTCTAAACCAAGCAGGAGCTACAAGTTTTGTACGGAGACTGAAATGGCAGTTCTGCTGCCCCTAAAAACACATAATAGTAAGTTTCGCTAAGCGCTGCTGGCGCAAAACAACAGCTTGAGACGTTCGTTTCCGGACGGCGTGATCGAACAGCAATTTCTTTAAAAGATATATCGGCCTCAAAAGTGCGCAGGATAGAAGTACCCGAGGTTTTGACCTTTAACTGATGCTCGCCGGTTTCCTCACTCCACCCAAGGACAATCGAAACACAGGGCTTCATGCCCTGCGCTGAGATTGACAGAAGTAAATTGATCGCTGCATGCGATCCAATCACCGCACGAGAAAAAACAAGAAGAAAACACGTTGCTGCTTATGTTCGAGTTATTATCAAAAAAGCAGCCCTAAAAACGGCTTCCCTCAAGGTGGCACGGGCGACACATTGGCACTGGGTTTCTCGTGCGCTACATGTTTCACACTCAGCAAAACAACTCACCTGTGACATTAGAGCGCGGCGGCTGGCCATCAGCTGATCTGCGGCGGCGACTTGATACGCGTCTGGCGATAGGTAGATCGCACTGTACTCAACAGTACTTAACGTCGAGTTATTACTTTGCGTTCAGTGGGCATCAGTTTGGAAATGATGCAGTTCATGCTGACAAACGACCAATGCGCTAACGATGCAACCTTTGCACCCCGACCGGCTCGCACTCGCTCGTAGGTGTGCGCAGAGGCTGGGGTTGAATTGCAAATAAGGTTGTCACACTCATGAGCGGAACCATGAATTTTCGCGTAACCAACGCTATCGCGGTGCAACAGACTATCAAGCCACTCACACACGCCTTGCACGAAAACACAAGCTCATATCGCGGACCGCGACCTGCCTGGCCGCCATGAAGACACGGAGGAGAAGAGGAGGGCCTGATCTGCGGGCCGTGCGCACAACGTCGCCTAGCAACAGACGCTTGGCCACAGATATGGCGGCGCACGCATGGTTGCCTGTATGTATGTGAATACGCTCTATATTCGCACAGAAAAGCTGCAAGGGGAGTCCGCAGTTTCGCCTAATGGTCTAATTTGTTTATGTAATGTGATCATTACCAGTGATTTGTTAAGATTTTAACGAAACATATCCTTCAGCAGTGATCGAGCTCCTAGTCAGAGCTCGATTTCCCAATACCTAATAGACAAACGAGGCGATGGACAAACTTAAAGCATACAGCAGAAGGCATACGGAACCCCCTCGTGTCCGAATTAACGTATTACACAGCATATGGACTACAAACTCTACAGAAGAGACTTCCAAGGCTTCTAAAGGAAATAAAATATTGCCAAAATATTCAACTTTTCCTAATGGATTTCCGAGAACGGCAACGATTTATAGGGTTCAAAATGATTGTTGCCCTTCAAAACGTAACTGCAAAAAAAAAAAAAAAACTTGTCTTTTAACCTAGCGCCGTACCGGTACTACCTACCAAAACTATTTACTTCTTATCCCTTTTTGCTTTAACTTCTGCACGGTATAGTCTTGTCTTTTCATGTATCATAGTTCGTGCTGACGCATGTGTATTTTGTGCATCCGTTGTACAGGTGTTGTGTAAGTATTAAAGCGAAGTTTTCTTTGGCTCTCCTATCGGTTTTCCCGGAGCGGCTGCTCCTGCTTTCAGGGAGGGCGCGCCAGACAACCTTACACTAGAGCCACTAGATCATGTAGCTTATTTAGTGGCTCTATCTCACCCCAGACAACGCTGACCTCCCCGAACAGCGCCCCCGGGGGCGGGAAAGGGAGAGGGGAGCCCCCAGGGAAGAAACAACAGATAACGCTAGCCTCCGCGTATCGCGACAGCGGGTCCAGGAAACAGCTGGCGGCGGAAAAGCCCCAGTGCATGCGTATATCACGTCCCCCCGCCCCCTCACCAGGTGCGTGTACCACGTGGTCCCCATCCTCGACGCTTGGTACCAGTCCATGTCTGTGCGTCATCTTTCCAGAAATATGCACTCGGACCTCCGCCCTGTTCGCACAGAAGCCGGAAGCAAAGCCCAAGAAAAAAATTGGCTCCGATCCACGCTGTGAAGGTGGTTGGAAAGCAACGCTTTACCGGCTGCGCGGACACCAGACGTCCTGCAGTGGAATTGCCGGTCACTCAAGTCCTGCGCTGCCGAGCTTGGAGCACTTTTCAGACACGTAGGGCAACCGGTGGCCCTTCTACTACAGGAGACAAGAGGTACTAATCCATGCATCCAGGGATACGAAGGGCATTTTCAACCTACCATTGTGCACACACAGACAAACAAGAAGAAGCAAGGTCAGCAGCCAGACGAGGTAGTCGAAGCACAGGCGGCAATCTTCATTCGTAGAGATGTTCCGCACGTCAAACTCGACACTGGGAAGTACTGCAACAGAATACAAGAGGTGGTTGCCGTGCGATGTGAGCTCGGCGGTCGCCAGACCATCCTGGTGTCTGCCTACCTACGTCCCGAGAGCAGCTGCTACAGAAAGGGCAATTCGGAGACTGCAAATTTCGCTTGGTTACGCGAACTCCGACATCGGTACCCCAAAGACCGATTGCTGGCCGGGGGGGACTTCAACGCTCGACACAAGAGCTGGGGATACGACAAAGAATCACAGAGGGGGCGCCGACTTTACGAAGAGGCCGAAGCGGCAGGACTTACCTTGGCCAACGACACAGACTACCCTACTCGTCATGCACTTCACTCCAGGCAGCGCGACACTATACCAGATCTGACTTGGACAACGTCCAGGCTTGTAAAGGACTGGAGGTGCGGTCCCGACGGAATGGGTAGCGACCATTATCCGATCTGGATTGAACTTGAAGTAAGAGCCACAGGGCGGAAAAAACGGATGACCGCAGCTGTCGACTGGGACAGGTTTCGATCCGGCTTTGACGCTTACGACGAAAACGTCCCGTTTCTTCAGAAGCTTTCCAGAGCTGCCCGGGAAGCCACTAGAGAGATTGAAGTGGATGAACACCTTCCTACACCCGACAAGCACCTTCTCAACCTGTGGGACACCCGTAGCCAGCTGCATCGAGTTTACCTTGACAGGGGGAAACGGCATGTCGACCTTGTCAAGGTGCGCAATAAGACCGCACAAGCGCGCCGTTACGCCAAAATGCTCTCTCGGGAGCGATGGCACAACCACTGCGCCTCGTTCAATGAACGGACTGGCGGGCGGAAGCTCTGGCAAACTTACAAGGCCATGTCAGGCAACCGCAAGACTGGAAACACCGTCAAAAACGTCAGGCTGGCGACCGGCGACTCGGCGTCCGACTTCGAAAAAAAGGCAGCAGAGACGCTCTTCCCGCAGCCATCAGTGCCACCAGACCCCAGAATTTATCAACGCACAGCACCTACTTCCGACAAAGATGTTGAGTCGCCTTTCACAATGCAAGAATTAGTGATGGCTCTCGAATCCGTCAACGCCAAGAGCGCACCAGGAAAGGATGGCATCACCTGGCAGATGCTGCGCAACCTTAACGAACACGGGAAAATGCAGCTACTTGAAGAAATTAACAAGGTTTGGTTGTCAGGCGAAATTCCCGCTGAATGGAAGCACTCCGTGGTGAGCCCCATTCCCAAACCAGGGAAGCCAGCCGTCAGCATCAGTAACTTGAGGCCCATCTCGCTTACCTCAACACTCAGCAAGCTCTTGGAGCGGATGGTTCTCACCCGGCTTAACTACCACCTTGAAGAGGCACAGAAAGAACCCTACTTCGACCCGGGCCAGACAGGATTCCGTCCAGGCCTCTGCACACAAGACAGCATTTTCTTGCTCCGCCGTTGTCTTCAAAAGCGGAGAGGAAGAAAAAGGGTTCCTGGCATACTGGTAGCCGTCGACCTGCGGAAGGCGTTCGATACCGTAGCGCACGAGGCAGTAATCTCCGCACTCGAAGACACGAAGCCAGGAGCCCGCATCCTCAACATCGTCAGGTCATTCCTGGAGGGACGCACCTTTGAGATTCGGAGTGACATTAGGAACCCTAGGATTTACAGCAGCAGCATTGGCGTTCCCCAGGGGGCCATACTGTCGCCCACGCTATTTAACCTGGTGATGCGAGGGCTAGCTACACGCCTGCGGCGAATTCATGGTGTGCGCCTCACCATGTACGCCGACGATGTGACGCTGTGGACGGAGCCTGGTGACCCTCTCAGAACAACAGAAGACGCAGCCAACGCTATACAAGACGCCCTCAATACTTTAGCCGACTACTTGAAGACTACGGGAATGGAAGTGTCTCCGGAAAAAACAAAATATATTCTCCTGGGCGGCTCCACGGTTGAAAACGAAAAGGTCAAGCTCTGCCTCGCCGGCCAGACACTCGAGAGAGCTCCAGACCGGCACATCAAGATTCTTGGCATCCCGATACATGAAAGCGGAGGTGCGGCAACGTGGCTACGGCAGCTAGAGCCTAAGTGGAAACAGCTTCTGCATCTTGTAAGACGCATAGCCCACAAATCCGGAGGAGCCAGCACACGCACAGCTCGTACCCTCACAATGGCAATACTAACGTCCAAAGCTTGCTACGGAGCTGTGTGTTTTGACCTGACAAAATCGCAATACGACAAGCTGGAAATACTACACCGGGAGTGTCTTCGGGTGATAACGGGCCTGCCCCGCCATGCCCGGGTCGAGGAGCTGCACCGCTACTCTCGCATCCCGCCGCTCAGAGACATCATCGCAGAACGCAAGGCAGGACACGATCGCCGCCGTCTCTACACGCCAGCGGGCCAGTCGCTCCTAGAGCTGGACGGGGAACAGCTGGGTGAACAGATAGAAGTGCTCCGCGCGATCGCTCCCTGGGACGACGTCCAGGTTCGTGTCACGAAGCCAGTCACGCGCCGACGCACGAAAGGGGATCACACGGCCCAACGAACCGCCCTTGCTGAGAGGGCTGACTTCCAGGACAACGCCATCTTCACGGACGCCGCCTGGGACCCAGACACTTTCCGGGGAGCGGTCGCTGCCGTCCGAGGACAGCAGCGGGATGCGCAGGCGTTTCAATACTGCCAAGAGCAACCTGTGAGGTCACTTGAACTGCAGGCCATCCTTTATGCACTAGAGAAGTTGACTGAATGTGCAAGGACCAGCCCACTTTCTGTGCGAGGACAAACCTTCACAATTTTTACCGACTCTTTGGACGCCCTCAAAAATCTGACGAAGACACCTAGAGCCGGCACTTTGGCGCACAACGTGAAAGTCGCTTGCGCAACCCTTCACGAGCTCTACGGCGTGATGGTGCGGGTGGACTGGGTCCCGGGGCATGCGGGCAGCATCGGAAACGGCGCCGCCCATGACGCGGCGAGCGAGCTGTTACGTTTCCGCTCGTCCCCCCTTGACACAGTCCCTCAGGCTTCGCTGCTCTTTGACCCGGACGAGGAACGCGAGCGGATGACGGTGCAAGCCAAACGAGAACTGAGGGCGAAGGTGCCGCACAATCCCCACCCACTTCCCAACGGGCTTCCGCGCGGTGCGGAAGTGCTAATTTACAAGGCTAGGACAGGTGCTGCACTTACGGAAGATGTTCTGGCCAAGTGGCGAGCACACACTGCATCCAAAAGAGCTCGTGGCGGTGACCCACAAGTGGACATCACCGATCAGAACGAGGAGGGCGACCAGGCAGCCACTGCGACGTGCTGCACGTGCAGTACCGGTGCCTCTCCAACGTTAAGGCACCTACTGTGGGACTGCCCCGGCCTTTCGCCGCTGAGGAACAGGCACAAGGGCGCCGGCGTTACATCATTGGAAGAATGGACAACCCCGCCCCCTCACTTGGACGCCGCGAGCACGATCCTTTCTTTGTGGGAGTTCGTGCGAGCGGCAGACCTGACCGGACGACTCTGACGGCCGCCCCACTCCCTTTCCCTTCTCCCCTCTTCCCCAACTAGGCTACCAAGCCCCCCCCCGTATCGTTAATAAAGTTTCATTCATTCATTCAAACGACAGCCACAATAATTGCCCACGCGACGTCACTTGAATTGACACGCGTAGCTCTACAAAGAGCGAAACCAGAGATTCTGCCTGCTGTTACATGGTATTCGCGGGGGCGGCGTCCCGAACGCAGCAGCGTCGGCCACGGCCGGGCTAGAGCGGTGGACGCCGCCACCGAAACAGGGATGTCAGGTTGGGCTATAAATAGCCAGATTTGGCGACTTGTCCTTGTGGTAGGCGGGAAAAGCTGTTGGTTGGATGCTTGGCTATTTTTTGGCTATTCTGTATTTTTTTCTTGAGACGTCCTAAAGATGTAGACAAAGTGGCACTTTTAGGCAGGCTCGCAAAAAAAATAAAAATAAACGAGTCAATCGCAATTTAATTCTCTAATTGTAGCAATTTTGCAGTTTAAACACAATGGAAAAAAGCCTAAGGAGATCATCATCATCATCACCAGCCTATCTACACCCACTGAAGGGCAAAGACCTCTCCCATTAATCTCCAATTACCCCGGTCGTGCGCTAACTGCGACCAATTTATCCCCGCAAACTTCTTCATCTCATCTGCCCATCTAACTTTCTGCCGCCCCCTGTCACGCGTGCCTTCTCTAGGGATTCACTCTATTACCCTTAATGACCAACGGTTATCTTGCCTTCGCATTACATGCCCTGCCCACGTCCATTTCTTCTTCTTAATTTCTATATGTCCTTAACAAGCGTTTGCTCCCTGACCCACTCCGCTCTCTTCTTGTCCCTTAATGTTACACCTATCATCTTCCATTCCATTGCACGCTGAGTCGTCCTCAATTTAAGTTGAAACCTCTTAGTGAGCCTCCAAGTTTCTGCCCCGTAGTTGAGTACAGGTAAGATGCAGCTGTCATACACTTTCTTCTTCAGGGACAATGGTAGGCTGCCATTCATTATCTGAGAATGCCTGCCGAATGCACTGTACCCCATTCTTATACTTCGAATTATTTCTGCCTCATGGTTTGGATGCGGGGTCCCAACTTGGTCTAAGTAGATATATTCGCTTACCACTTCCACGGCCTCGCCACCTATATATATCTCAAACCGCTGTGCTGTCCCGAGGTTATTGATCATTACTTTAGTTCTCTGCATAATAATTTTCAGGACCACGGTTCTACTCTGTTTGTCCAGTGCGGTAAGCATGCTTTGCACTTCCTCCCCCGAGTTACTTAACAAGGCAATGTCATCAGCAAATCTGAGGTTACTGAGGTATTCTTCATTAACCCTTAGCCCTACCTGTTCCCAATCCAATGTTCTGAATACTTCTTGTAAACATGCTGTGAATAACATCTGAGAGATCGTGTCTCCTTGTCTGACGCCCTTCCTTATAGGTTTTTTTTTTGCTCTCCTTATGGAGGATGCTGGTAGCTGTGGACCCACTGTAAATATCCTCTATCTTACATAATGCTCATCTACACCCTGGTTCCGTAATGCCTGAATTACTGCTGAGGTTTCGACAGAGTTAAACGCTTTCTCATAGTCTATGAAGGCTATATATATGGGTTCAGTATACTCCGCGCACTTCTCTATCACCTGATTGATCGTGTGGATATGGTCGATTGTTGAATAGCCTTTACGAAACCCTGCTTATTCTTTGAGTTGACTGATATCTAAGGTGGCAGAAATTCTGTTAGCGATTACCTTGGTAAGTACCTTGTAGACGACTGACAGTAAGCGGATCGGCCTGTAATTTTCAAGTCCTTCATGTCACCTTTCTTATGGATTAGTATGATACTCGCATTCTTCCAAGATTCCGGTACACTCACGGTCATTAGGCATTGCGTGTACAGGTTTGCCAGTTTTACTAGTACAATGTGCCCGCCATCCTTCAAGAGGTCTGCTGTTATTTGATCTTCACCAGATGCTTTGCCCCCTTTCATTTCTTTCAAACCCTTCATTACTTCTTCTGTCGTTACTGGTGGGATGTCTAACTCCTCTGAACTACTTTCTCTTTCGGCATTATCCCGGATTTCCCGGCTACTGTACAGCTCTCTGTACAACTCCTCGGCTACTTTGACTATTTTATCCCTATTTGTGAGGACATTAGCTTGCTTGTCTTTCAGTGCATACATCTGATTTTTCCCCATGTCAAGACGCCTCTTCACTGCTTTCAGGCTGCATCCGTTCTTTACAGCATATTCCATCCTCTACATATTATACTTCCGTATGTCAGCTGTCTTACGCTTATTGATTAACGTCGAAAGCTCCACTAGTTCTATTCTCTCAGCTGGGGTGGAGACTGTCATGCTATGCCGTTTCCTAATTAGATCTTTCATCTCCTGGGAAAGTTTACCAGTATCCTGTCTAGCCATCGTGCCCCCGACTTCTACTGCACACTCCATACTGCGCGCCTAAGGAGATATGAAGTCTGAAATGGTGGATATTAGCTACTGCGCCGTGCAGCAAGTTAAAAAACGCCCGGAAATTTTCTCTTTGTCAAACATTGACAGTGCCGATGGGAGCCGACTTGCAGACGCCGCAATTTAGGAGGCCATGTGGGTAATCTGCGGTGTAGGCCGGGCTACGGCGGCCGTAGCCCGGCCGTACATCGGTAGAAAGAAAACGGAGAGGAGCGTCTTTCGAAGGGTGAGACAGCGGAACCTATAGCCATCCTGATGTGCTAGCTCGGTGCTACACCACTGCGCGACACAAGCGTAGGCACCGAAACAATTCGGCATGTGAGCCTAGTGATTCCCATTTATAGTGATTTAAACGAGTTAGTTTAGTAAGTTTGAGAATTGAGAGAAAGCGGAAGGAACTTTTGTAATCGCTATTTATCAGGACCAGCTGCTCCTTCTGCCTTTTGTAACAACTCTGAAAACACAACCGAACTGAATATTGAGCAATTTAGAAAACCGAGTCCCATTCGTGACAAGCAGTGCGCAAAAGGTAGCGTTTCTTCAGCGGCCAAATGTCTGCATGTGGTCTCTACATTTTGTTTTCCCCAATTGCAAACCAATCCTTAACGTATCTTTGCCGTACGACCACCTAATTCCGCCGTGTCCGGGTTACCCAGGGAGTGCTGTCGAACAAGTTAATCAAGCCGTGCGAAGGAAGCGCGCAATGGACGCGAAGCTTGCCCAAAACAGGCCCGAAACAACCGTCGCTAAAGCAGACGACAAAGCCGTGCCGCCGACGCACCCGCCAGCGAGCAGGCACTTTCGCGCGGGGAACGCTGGGTAAAGAAAGTCGCCACGCCATTTACAGTGTGCTCCGTGAGTGAAGCCCTTCGCCCCCCCCGCCGCCGCTTCCGCCGCGTTGGGAGTTTATTGTCCCGCACGCCGCGAAAGAACCGTTGGCTGGTAGAGGTAGAAAGCCTTACTTAAAAGACTTAACAGCAACCGATCCGTCGTAATTTACACAGATGCGGTCAGTTACTCGCACAACCAAGCTATGGTGGCAGCGGCAACCTCTAAGAACACCCTCATCACCAATGCCTCCTCCCTGGACGCTGAAGATGTAGCTAGTGTGCTCGCCCTTACCCAACGCACCTTCAAGAATATACTGACTGATTCTCAAGCCGTATGCCGCAGGCTCCTGTTGGGTCGGGTGACCCCCGTCACACGGCGACTTCTGAAACAACATCCGCCTGACCATCGGGCGGACATTATTGTGTTGACTCCCTCCCATTCTGCATTGAAGGGCAATAATTTTGCTCATCGACAGGCTCGCGACCTCTCTCTCCGAGCCCCTGGGGTGTTTCCCTACCTCATCTCACCTACCAGTAAATCACCCAGCACAATCGGACCACGATACAAACCTTCCCCAGTACCCACACATCTTTGACCAAAAGCCAAGAAATCACACTCAGACTAATTCGAGGAGGCCCTTTTCCCATCCAGTCCGCATGCATTTACTCTTTCCTACATAATACTCAGATAAGTGTAAATTCTCCCAGGAACCTCGAACTCTCACTCACATATTTTTCAGATGCACAAAAAACTGACAGCGTTCGCCCCTGAACCCGTCCCTTTCCCCTGAGCAGTGGGAGATACTGCTGTTCAGCTGTCGACCTGAGCATAGAGGAAGAAATACTGTATGACCTGAGCATAGAGAAAGAATTTTTTTATTTCTCTATGACCTGAGTACCAGCTCTTGCTCGTGACCAGGGCTACGATAGCCTGGACAGAACATGGGCTCCTATACTGAGGAACCGCTTTTACATTATTGTGTAATAAAGTCTCTCTCTCTCTCTCTCTCTCTCTCTCTCTCTCTCTCTCTCTCTCTCTCTCTCTCTCTCTCTCTCTCTCTCTCTCTTTCGAGGCGGGCCACAAGCATTACGACACATACACGCACGCGAATTTTCCGACGACAAGGAAATCTACGCCCACCGTACAAGCATGCAGCATGCATGCAGGTGGTGATGTCAGTGCGCTTTACGTCGATTCTCACCTTTTCATGGGATCCGCCATTGTGTTTTTCTCTTTTTGTTTTATTCTTTTGTCGTTCAAAGTACAAGTTGTATTTAAGATGACGTGATGCTATTTAGCGTTTGGTACTTGCGGCTCTGTCATCACTCTGTCGACTCTGGCAGCTTTTACAGCTCCCCCTAACTTTGTGCAAGATGCAAATAAAGACAAACTGACCTCCAAGTTAACCCCAGCCTATCATTTCCCCTGCGGTGAAATGATAGGCACCGATACCAGGACGTCCTCAATTGAGTAAGTAAATTAACAAACCCTTCAACTCCAGTCACTCCACGACCCTCGATCGCGAATGTGGCAGCACTAGGAAGATCATCGGTCTCATCTAGAGTCCTTTGGGGTGGAATTATCAGTTTTGTCTGTTCAAAGTGTCCGTTTCGGACGAGTCTCGGCTGAAAGCAGACGACCCGGGTGTGGGGCGCAACAAGCAACCCAGGTGGGGTGTCGATTTCTGCGCATATCATTGATCAGAGTCCTCGCAAGTGTAACTACGTCACGACCGAGACGGACGTAAAATGGACATTTTTGAAACGAACACAAACGAACACATTCTTGAAACGAAAACACCCGTGGGGCGGAATTATGAGTTGTGTCCGTTTCGTAAATGCACTTGTGCGGCCTCTGACCCTTGACGCGAGCAGAAATCGCTACGTCGCACCTGACCGCCCGCTTTCAGCCAATCAGGGCTCGCCCAAAACGGACACTTCCAAACCGACATGAAGTGCACAAAAGTATGAATTCCGCCCTGGTCTGAAGGCCTGCTGATGCGCGATTAGAGAGGACCACCGGGATAGGCGAAGAATTTTTACTGTGCCCGTTGTCGCCGCTCATATTTCGCTTGCACCTGCCGCCGGCTGTGTGGGCGTATATTGCAGGACAATTATGTTCGTGTGGATTCGTCCACTTTATCGCCAGCAGAGGTGGAAATTCTAGCATGTTCCGATGACATAGCTCTCTTTCGCACTGAGAAGGCCAGCGTGGAATCTCGTACTCTACGTATGAATTTTGGAGGGTTTAAGGTGCTTCCTGGAGTTCCGAGAAGAGCTTTTGTTGGTGTAGAGACACTGAGACCGACAACCGGTTACATAGCAGAAACCAGGCACCTATAGGCGCCTGGAAATAATAAGGTGTTCCTCTCTCGCAGTTTAGTAACACCAATCCGCATTTATCGGCGCAGGCTGCACTACAGCGCCGCCCAACGAATGATGGGCGTGGGCGGCAGGTGTCGATCTTTTTTCGTGCCCGTGCATGCGTGCAACTCGTATCTCGTTACCAGTCTTCTTTATGTCTTACAGGTGTTACATTGTTCGCGTCTTAGAATACTAGTTTTCACCGGGCTTTTGCGGCGTTTGTAAAGTTTGTGTTCGCTTGGTGCGCCTGCACAGCGTGATTGCACCTTTTCGTTCCGGTTGTACGGGGAGAGTTGGGAATCGGGATTGGTCGTTCTTTATGCCTGGCAGCTTGTTTCTCCTTTTTTTTTTTTCCGAAGTGCTCAGTATTGGTTCTTGAGAGCTGTAGTGAAGAACGTGTCGCCAATTTTCACCCCTACATTTTGGTGTCGTAGATGTCTGCTGAAGTTCCCCGAGGCTCTCGACGTTTTCTCAAGCAAGTGGTTGACACTTCTCACTTCTGTCTCGAATGTGTGTTCAATGGTTCCCGTGAGTCTTTTTAAAATGCCTTCTGCGCTTTTTTTCCACTCCTTTACATTGCGTGACTGTGACACTACTCCAGCACCGATACCAGGACGTCTTCAACTGATGTGTGTTCCCCCAGAAAACACCTATATTTAAAATACGTACTGGTGCGTTTCCTGCTAAAGCTTCGAAGTAAGATCTTGATAGTCTTACAGCTTGGTCGGTGAACTTCCAATTCTTTTCAGGCTGAGAGATAGACGTTTTGTAGGCAACAATGCTTTGTTTATTGCAGGGACGCTGTTTTTTTTTTCTTTGATATTTTGTGGAGCACACTGAGAAATAATATGAAGATCTAGATAGAAAAGCTTATTGTTTAAACAGACCTAGTCTGAAACGCCTTGCCGCAGCCTGGTCATTACGAGACAGCCTGTTTGAATAGCTCTAAAGGTCGTCACGAACCAGAAAGCACTGAGCCGCTACGGGACAACTTTTGGGGCAACAAATTTGGTTTACCCGAAAAGGGATAGTTACAATTGTATTCAAGCTTATATTTCAGTTACAGGTAGCTTGAATTAATAGGGAAACCGCAATTATTGGGTAATTGCGGTTTTTGTCGTAAAGGACTTTTATTTTACGTAGGCTGTCGAACTGAAAGAAGTGCCGGTTCGGCTATGGTTCGGGTTCGGGTGAGATAATTTGGTTCCGGCTCAGTTTACGCAACGAACCGGTTCGCAAGCCTTGAACCGGTTAGTATGTTTAATTATAACTAAATGCGAAAAAAAAAACTTTGTAGTTTAAAGGGACCGTGAATAGAAAGTACACGTTGAGTTCATTCAAAAGATGGCATTGTCTCAAGAAAATGATGTCAATTTTAATGCCAACTTTAAATAGTTGAACAATGAACAATGGTTTTGATGGCTCATGTCGAGTCCGTGATAATGTTTAAGCTCCTGTTATTTGCTTCTCCCCATCTGATAGCCATCAGAACAGCACTGGTTTCGGTTTCATCAGCGTCCTGTTTTCTAAGGGTTACGTAGTCTATGGGGGAGCCTTTGAAGTCGACAACTGCTGCAATGGAAGAGCCGTGTGGCCCCTTACTTGCGTCAGTGCAGACAGTGTTTACATGATTGCCGAACTTTCTTCTTAGAAAATTTGTTGTTGCTATTCTCCTTTCCTTGTTGAAGGTTTCGTCCATGTGTCTGGGTATAGGTAGGGTTTTTATTCCCTTCTTTTGGTCTGGTGATAGTTCAATTGTTCTATTCAACCGCACAGCCAATGTTGGATAGGATTGCTCGGCCTGTGCGAGTTTTGAGTATTCGTTCTTTTTGGTTTGCAAGCACTGCATCCCTTATTTCTTCGAAAGTGTTGCACACTCCGAGATCGTACAGCTTTTTATTAGCTGTGTAGATGGGGCGGCCGAGTGCTGTTTTATAGGCTGTTCTAATTGTCGCATTGATCTTATTCAGGTGGTTACCCTTTAGAATGTGGAAGGGTAGGCTGTAGGCTACTCTGCTAATTAGTAGGGCTTGGGTGATCCTCAGCGTGTCCTCTTCTCTCATTCCGTTTCGGGTTCTGGTGATTCTTCTTATAATCTTGCCTAATTGTTGGGTGGTTTTGGCGACTCTTTTTAGAGTTTCCTTGGCTCCGTTGTTGCGTTGGATTACCATACCCAAGATTCTTATTTGGCTTCTCTCAGGGATTGGTTTCGAGTCGATGTAGAGTAACGTTTGCTTTTTCATGCCCTCGGGGGAATATTCTGACCAGCTCTGATTTTTCAGGGGCACATTGCAACCTGTTCTTGGTCGCAAGTTCTGTGATTTCATTGATCGCGTTTTGCAGTGTTTGGATTTCCTGATTTTTGTTGCCTTCTTTTGTACATAGGGTGATATCGTCCGCGTATATTGCAGCCCCGAGTTGGTTGTATTCTGTGATTCTTTTTGCTATCTCTATCATGGTGATGTAAAGAGAAGCGGTGAGATGATAGATCCCTGTGGTGTGCCTTTGTTGGGCATGTCAAAGAGATCTGACTTCGTGTCTCCAATGCAAATGGTAGCCGTTCTGTCGGACAGGAATGCTTTCACGTAGCGAAAGGTTCTATCCCCACATTCTAGCCTCTCTAGAGCTGTCAATATGGCGTCGTGTGTTACGTTATCGAAAGCTCCTTTGAGGTCTGATGCCGGGATAAATTGTTCCCTTCTTCCTTCTTTTTGAAGATATCGTGCTGGAGTTGGATAAAAGCGTCCTGTGTAGCTAGGCCTTTCCGGAAGCCTATCACGCAGTGGGGCAATGAGTTTTTCGTTTCGAGATGTTTGGAAAGCCTGCTGGTTATGATTTTATCCAAAAGTTACCCCAGACATGAGGTTAGTGAGATTGGCCTCATGTTGCCAATGTCAGGGGGTTTGCCTGGCTTCGGTATGGTTATTATTTTGGAGTGTTTCCAGGATGGTGGTATTGTACCGGGTATCCAGATTTTTCGTTGAAGTATTTGGTGAGCTGTTCTATTTGTTGGTCACCTAAGTTTCTTATTATAGAGTTGATTATTCTGTCTCTGCCGGCTGCTCCTTTTCTTTTTGTTCCCATGATGGCTGCTAAGACTTCTTCTTTAGTAATTGGGCGATCTAGGGCCTCGTTCGCCAGACCTTCGTATCTTTTGTTTGTTGACTTTTTTTTCCCTTCACGGCATGGATGAGTTGCTCGTTTGTACCCTTGAACAGGTGGGCAACTCTTTTCAGGTTATGTTTACTCTCGCGTTTTGTGCCTTCTGGGTTGAGCAGACTTTTGATGATGTTCCACGTTGTGGATGTGCTAAGAGTGTTCTTCAGGGTGTCACAGAAATCGTTCCGGTTTTGTCTCGAAAGTCTCTCTGCGTAATCTCTAGCTGCCTTTGTTATGTTCTTGATCCGTCTTTTCAGAACTTTGTTGCTTTTCTGTCTTTTCCATCTTTTAACTAGTTTGGCTCTTTTATCCCATATATTCGCTAGGTATCTCTCAATGCAGGCGAAGGTTTGATCTTCTGAGACGGCTTTGGTTGCTTTGTTGTGTTTATCTAAGATTTTACTGCTCCGTTCGTCTATGTCACACTCCCGACACTGTGATATTTCATTTGCGCAGCAATAACAAATCATTTCGATATTAGCGCACATTCCTTTCCTCACGTTGTTACCGCGAAAGTCGTGGCATTGGTCTGAGGGGTAATCTGAGCGGTAAATTCCGTGGGTGATTAGAAAGTTGGTATTACAAAAACGAGAATTCCCCAAATGTCCGCGGATTATCAACAACGGGTTATCGAACCGTTTAGTCGTGAACCGGTAACCGTTACTCATTTTTTTTTTTCAGTTCAGTTCCGAGTCGGGTTCAGCGCATTAAAAAAATAACCATTCGTGTTCAGTTCCAGCAAAAACATCATTTCGGTTCCGGTTCGACGCACTGAGTTCAGCCTTTTTTGTCCTGAAAAATAAATTAATCTTTCAAGGCCCAATCGGAGTACAGTCAATGGTTTAGCCCTGGCCAAGCCCCCTTTATAGGTACGAGCAAAAACATCAGGGGAATCATCATCATAATCATCGTCATCACCACCACCACCACTACTTCGGTCCAGCTCAGCATGGCCTACCTCCGAGGTGCCACCGCAAGAATTTTTAGTTCCATGGTACCACGCCGGTTCGCGGGACCCCTCATATTCGTCAGGTAAGTATTCACTCGAGAATCAATGTGTTCGATTACCACTTCCCTAAAATAACCGGTATACATGCCGCGCTTGCCATTATCTCCGGTCCAGTTCCTTCACGGTCCCATGTTTTTTTAGCTTGAGGAAAGCCACCGCAGCTCTTTACCTCCTGTAGCCTGTCGCATACCATCCATAGGCATCCCGCTCCGTCATACCACGAAGTACTTCACGTATGACCGCACTTAATCGTCAGAGCGGGGGGCAAGGTGCAGTACTTGCTCGTCTTCTCTTGCAGGGGAGCCAGGTACTACCCCGACGACGACTTCATCAAGGAAACCAGAGGAATGGTTTTCATTTCGGATGAGGTGACAGACAGAATGGTCCCGTTACCCCCGAACAGTAAGTCGGAGCTTGGCTGTGTCCTCCTGCGTTGGACTGTGTCCTCCTGCTGGCTGCTGGCTAGAGTTTTAGCACTGCGTCTGTTCCGTCTTTTCCTTTCGTACCGTGTACTAACCGGGACTCGCGACTGGGCACTTGCGCATTCGTACCGGTAGGGTGGGTTAGTTCAACAGCACCTAAATTACTGAAGGCCTCCCCACGCCGAAGTGACGTCACAGAAGTGAGATCGCCCTGGTAGTCGGCTTCACTGCGCCCGCATGGTTGCCTCGATTTACCTATCTGTTCCTTCGTGTACAAACAGCCCGTAAATTTGAATTTATGTTTAGAAATGTTTTTTAGGCTATAAGTTGTAAACATGGGCAATCCAAATCATTTTGTTTCCTCTCTGATACGTAAAAAGTGCTTTAACAGAGCTTTGGCTGACCACCTACCAACCACTACCCTTTTTTTCAGGCGTCTATGTACACAGCATTAAGGTTTTTTTCTTTGTTTTCAGGACTTGTCTTTCTTAACAATCGTTACCGATGGTGCAGTTAGCAAATGCACTTATTGCTGATATTACTTCGAGACTGGATGCAAGAAAGTATTTTGTAGTTGACTAATGCTGCGATCTGTAGTATATTTGAATCTAACCCCAAAAATAATCAAGACAAATGAAAGACAAAGTTTTAGCCACACGAGTACACTGTCATTTGTTTTATTTCAAAATTCACGTGACATACAAAAAATATACAAAGATATTTTTCGTACAAAAAAACATTACTGTAAGCAATCAACAAGCCCAACATTTAAAAATGAGCACGGTATACCAATATGTACAAGCAAATCATTCAACATGTAAGCAAATTACGGTGCCACATATCACCAAATGCAAACAAATTAATTGTCAGCTGCAGCTAAACAAGGTTAGGATTCCAGTGTTTTCAACCTCCGTTTTTTTTCTTGCTTACTGGCCGTAAGCTTGTCACTTTTCTGTTTGCACAGATTTCTCCATAACACATTAGCAGCTGCACTAAAAATGTATTTCATGACGAGCTGTGGTGAATGTCCATGGTGACACGTGTCTAAGTGTTCGTTGCTGTCAATAAGGGACGATGTCAAGGCAACAAGAAGCTCTTTTTGCTTTGTACAATCATAAAACGTAGTGGCGTTTTTTTCATTGACAAGTTGCTCAAGCACTATGTCCATTGTCAAAACTGCATGCACAACCATAGGCTGGGGAAACATGAGGCCAGCTCTAGTGGCAGTGGCAATGAGTGCAAAATCATCCTCGTCAAAATTCCGGTTTTCGAGCACCAGGTTCTCCTTGCAAGATGTACACGCAAGCCACATATGTAATGGCAGGAAGCATGGGCTGCTTTTTTGCAACATCTTGCTCTGTCACAGCAACATCAAAATGCTTTAAATCTTGTGGGTCATTAACAGAACCACAAGGAGTAAGTACATCCAACACCACCTAACTTGGTGTTGGTTAGTTTCGCGTGCCCGCCCTCGCCATGCCCGCGCGCGCATGCGCAGTCGGGTCCCGGTAAAGACGGTACCAACTAAAAGGACGGAACAGACGTTGTCCTAAAACTCTGTAATATCATTCGCCGAAGTAACTGCTTTGCTGAGGCGTGGCACTGTGGAGCTTCAGGCTGTCGGTTCGAGTCCGAGACATGGCGGCTGTTTTACTGCTATCCCAACGGAGGACGAAAGAAAAACCCCAGTGTGTCAAAGATTTTCACACACGTGAAAGGTCCCGTTCTTAATTCGTGTATCATTGTAATGTAACCTTTCTGTTGTGTCACAGAACAAACTACCACATAGTGTAGGTGCTTTGTATGCTCTTTATATGCTCTACAGCGGGCAGTGCGAAGGCGTGCTGCTTCAGGATGGTAAAATGTTTATTCGTAAGCCGGCAGGCAGGCGACAAGAAAGTGGCCATCCCTATTTGCGACCATCGTGGGGTACATTCACCATTCTATTTGTATATATATATATATATATATATATATATATATATATATATATATATATATATATATATATATATATATATATATATATATATATATATATATATATATATATATATATATATATATATATATATATATATATATCAAAGAAAACTTCGAACAAGGCAGCTACCACGATTGTTGCCAACATTTCAGCAAAGAGACACCTTAGTCAAGGCAAATCCCGTTCCCTGCTAGGCCTTCCGCCACTCCTCTACAACATCCCGGGTATCCGGCAAGGCCTATAAGGTGACGACAAACCATCTGGTCGTTTACAGGGTGAATCGGACAGTTAGAGAGCCGCCTGCAAGAAGCAGCGGATGTGGTGGCTGCTTATCCAAGTCATGTGGTCTCAGCAGCGCACCCCAGAAGCCTGAGTATACTCCTGATCTCACCGCGCAAAAAACACCTTCCAGGTTCGCCCATTATGTATAAGCCTACGCCTAGAGAGCCATATCATTGTACCATCTCATCACCAAAACCAGGGGCGCGGGGTAAGTGGACACGCTCGGCCTTGTCCAGGCCTTCGTGGTGTCTAGCATTAATTACGCTATACCTCACGCCCTGCTTAGTGCCACAGAGCTCGAGAAAATAAACATCACGATCAGGAAGGCGTACATGCAAGCCATGGGCCTCCCGGCAAGCACCTCAACCGAACGGCTACTCCGACTTGGCATCCACGGCCGAGGAGTTAATAGAGGCGCACCTGTCTAGCCAATGATTAACGTTAGGAGCAACCGAACCGGGAAGGTTCATCATCTCGCCCAGAGCGCTGTCCCACTCAGCCACCCAGCTCTCCTTACTAGAAGCGGGCACCTCTTCATTAGCACACATTTAATTTTGCCCGTCTTACCACGCAACACGCAACCTGCATGCGCATCACGAAGATCGCAGAGAGCCCGGGCAATATTAAAATTGTGCGGAGGTAAAATCATCTACCGCCTACATGGACGCAGCCTGTTACACCGGTAAAGCAGCCATGACAGCCACGGTCGTTTTAAAACGCAGGTGTATAGCATCTCGATCCTCGGACACAGCCCCCTCCAAGCCGAGGAAGCGGCGATAGCACGTACGCTCAGTCAAAGCAAGGCCTCCCAGCAGGCATGCCGCAACTTCGCCACCGATCGATTGCACGTCACAACAATTCGAACAATCAATCAGAGACCACGTACGAGACAAGTCAGGATTGTGTGGGCACCAGCTCACAGCGGCATCCCCGGCAACGAGATCGCCAACCTCGTGGCTCGAGATTGGACCCGCCAAGCCAGCGCTGATGAAGCCGAGCCCGAGCGCATGCATATGCTTGTTGTCAAGTGCCAGGACATTACGCAGCACTATACGCTGTCCCGTAAAACGTATTCCTCCCCGCCAGAAAATATTATTCGGCGCCCTGCAGGTCAACACCTTCCCACATCCCACCTGACGTCACCCTTTGGACTGGACACGCTTTTCTCCACTTTGCCGCTTCTGTGGAGAGCCTGGGACCTTAGACAAATAGTGGGCGGTTGCAAATAATCTACCCTAGACGCCCCCAACCTCCACCTTTCCACAGAGCTTTGGGAGATAGCCTTGGCCAGCTCCGGCCTCCAAGGTCAGATGCGCTTGGTCGGAAGGGCTGTCGACGTGGCCCGAGCTCAAGGCGTCCTGGAATGAGGATGCTTCTCTGAAGCTTTTCCTCGATCTAAATAAAGTTTATTCTGTCTCTCTGAATTCTGTTTGCGCACTCTGACGGCGCAAGGGTTGCATACCCACAGAGTAGACCGTGTACCCTCAGTGGGATATTGGCCAATTGCTTTAAACGCAGGACATTACGGTGCTTTCGCATAATATTCCGCCCTACCGGGATATTGTGTGAAAGCCGGAACAAGTGGGCGGTATACAACCGGGACAAGCGGGCGGTTAGCAACGTCTGCGGGCTCACGGTACCGGCAAAGTGTCGTCTGCTGGTCTTGCTCGTAAGAACGCAGTGCAGACAACGTTCGCGTGTAGCGGTTTCTATCACGCCACATGTACAAAACGGGCATGCGTGTAAACAAAAAAAAAAAAAACGCTTTGTCGTTGGTACGTCACTTCGAAAGACTCTTTCAAAATGTCCATTTCCTGCCATTTTAATCGTGACGTATTGCACTTTCGTGGCTTCTGGCCAATTGGACAAGCACAAAAACCGACGTATATCCGAGTCGATTGCTCTCAGCCAATCAGGGCTCGATCGAAATTGGCAATTTTTAGCGGACATGAAATGGACAAAACTGATAATTCCGCCCCTGTTTTTTTTTTTTTTTTTTTTGTCAACGCATCTTGTCTATTGGCCGCGGTCCGTCGGTCAGTTTCGCAGTTATGACTAAGACGTCAGGGAGGGTAAAGCCACGCGCATTACGAACTTAAACAATAACCGTCGGTCTCACGCGTATACAGACCCTTCGAGATACGCCCCATAAATGCAATTGAATTAAATGAGTACAAAGTTAGCGCTTATAAATGTTCTTTTTTCTTCCGTCCTATTGTTTTCCGGCGTACGCATTGTGAAGCAATAGAATAGATGTACACATTGCAGTTGTTTCCCGACCCCGTATAACGCTGCAGTTCACTGTGAAGATGGGTCCATCCTGCATTCAACGTTTGAAGCGGGAAAAGAATAGAAATTACGTAATCCTAGACGAGAAATGAAAATGCGGCCTGTGTGCTAATTAAGAACTCCCAAGTACAGTAACAAATTCCCCTGCAGCGCTTGTATCAAACGCCCGAAAATAAAACAAAAAATACCTTGAATGCAGCTCAACACTGCTCTCAATGCGTTCCCTAAAAACTCCCAGTTGAAGAAAATAATATAATCCCAATGGACCCCCTGAAAACTCCCATTGTAGTGGCAATAAAATGCAACTCCCATATGCTACTGAATAAACTGCAGAAATAATGGGAGTAATGCGATACTCCCATGGGAAGGAGTTCTGTAAACTCCGAATTGGCACTGAGTTATGCGACAAGCCATTTACTCCCATTTCGGTTTATTTGTGTTCTGTGTGTACGTGCGTAATGAAGTTAACGGTGCGGTGCTCCGCCGTGCATGTTCACGCAGTGTACTTCCCTCCACGCGAGAAGAAGGTGCAGAACATGCAGATCAACTTCGGACCGCAGCACCCGGCGGCTCACGGCGTGCTCAGACTTGTGCTTGAGCTCGAAGGCGAGGTACGCATGCACACTGCCGTGTATTCGCCGTCTTTCGTGGGCGCCTTTGCAGATTTGCAGTACGTTTCGGCGGAGTGCTTATAATTTATCTCCTTCTTTCTGGAGGAAATGAGCCAATTTTTAACTAACGCCGATCTACCCATGCAACGTATAGCTATCCGTTAATCCAGTAGTTCTCAACCATGAGTCTGCAAAAGACCCCTTTCGGGCTTGCACAAGAGTTGGTGGACCCCGCGAGGATTTTTGTTGACCGGTGTCGAATGTCAAACAAACTTGCAATTGCAGAGTCGCCCCCCAGATGCTTATTCAATGCCCACATTTCGGGTCTGACGTTTATGATGAAGCGTGTCATATAGTCCAACAATTTGCGTTACCAGCTAAAAGTTACCCAAACACCTGTACACTGACTTGTGAGCGTCTTGCTTTTCCGCGTGTAGCTGGTATGCTGTACAAAAAAGCCGATGTTATCGCGGATAAAAAAGCATCGATTGCGATACTCCCTCATGCGAAATTTGTGCGCAGCGCGAACGGCACTCTTTTCGGTCACGCCGCATAGCTGCTGGGTCTCAGGCAGTGATCGCGTGATCACGAACGCACAGCGGCGCGCGCTACTCTGCCGTTATCTCGCAGCGCGTCGCCGCCGCCGCCGAGCATGTTGTTGTGAATCGGGCTTGAACCTCCCGCGCAAATGTCACGTGGTTCGGATCAGCCACGCAACGAAGAGCATGTCTCACTGCCTCCCCCTCACACTTTTGCCAAGCGTCGCAGTCGAGGAGCATCTTGTTCGGGCCCAGCAAACTGCCCTCCCCCTCACACTTTCGCCAACCGTCGCAGCCGAGGGGCGTCTTGTTTGGGCCCAGCAAACTGCCCTCCCCCTCACACTTTCGCCACACTTTCCTCATCCGTTTTCTTTCTGTATTCGCTCCCTCGGTTACGACTCCGCCGCCGTCACCAAACCACAGCAGCGGCCGCAAAAGTGCCGCGCACTAAAAATAAACGTGCATGTCATGCAGGGAAGCCACATTTTTCTTTTTTTGCATTGGCAGCAATGTTTTGTTTGGCAAAAGAGAAGAAGGGGATAGGGGTGTTCGGGAGGGTTTTGGAGAGGGCTTCGCGGACCCTCTGGTGTTCACGGGCCCTATAGTTGAGAACAACGCCGTTGATCAATAAGCGCTTCATTCCGCCGAGTTCCAGTGGTAAAGAGGTTCTGCTTACGCAAGAGGCTTCGATTCAGTTCTTCGATGACCATTGAGAAGGAAAAAAATAATAGTAGTAAAAAAATGGCAGCATCTCCACTCCGTGGATGATGGCGAGGGTGCGGAGTGACACGAAATGACATACAAGTTACGCCCCGAGTGACATCCGATTTGCGCCCCGACCGTCATTCGATTTGAGCTGTGAGTTGCACCTTGATTATTCCTTAAATGTACCTGCAACTCACGGCTAAAATCGAATTTCGCTTGGTTTTCGCTTGATGGTGGTGTGCGCACGGATGGACGCAGGCGGACATTGGGAGGTCCTAAGGTACTCCGCACCGTTACAGGCGAGGGAGTAATCCGTTTGACCCTCGGGTATTAACTCACGGTCGTAGTGCAATGGGTAAGACGACTGACACTAACTCTATCTGGCCTACCAGACACACGCTCGAATCCTGCCGGTGCCTGTGTGATCTTTTTGTGATTGTAAATGCTATGCGCACGGACGCAGACGGACATTGTGCGGTCCTAAGGTACTCCGCACCTAAAACGGTAGTGTATGGAAGATTTCGGTGCCGGTTAAATAATCCCCGGCGGTTTATAACCATCCGAAGCCCTTTACCACAGCGTGTTTCTGACATCGAACGGTGTTTCGGCGCGACAAATCAAAATTATAACTTTCGAAGTATGCTCCAGCTCCATGTGGGCTGACAACAGATAGCAAGTGGTTGGTATGGATAGCGCCGCGTACCCTACTTGCGCGACCTCTCAAACTTCTGTTCTTTATTTAAATGGTTTACCGTTACTCAGCGTTGCTCGCTTCATGTACCACAGTTTCACCGCGTACGAAAATACTATTCATAAAAGACGCCAGGGACTTCGTACGCTGATAGACGCCTTATACATTCCACTGAAATAACGCGTTCCCAGCAATGCATTCGTGCAGAGCACAGCATGCACAGCAGTGAAGCCGACTTTAAATGGACTCAGTGTATAGAGCTAGATAGGGATACAAGGGGACTGATGGCGGTGAGATTTAATAGAAAACCTCAGGACGTTTTACCTTTGATATCAAACTCTTTATATTGCGCCAGAAAAATGTCTTCCCGGCAATACATTTCTGTACATAAAGTCGACTAAAGAGGTTGGGTGTACCGCGCTTCAAAGGGATACATTATGGTCTTATGAAGGTTTTTCATAGGAATACATCATGGTCTAATGGAGGTTTTTCGTACGGATACATTATGGTTTTATGGAGTTTTTTCATAGGGATACATCATGTTCTTGTGAAGGCTTTTTATAGGAATACATCATGGTCTTATGGAGGTTTTTTCAGGGATACATCATGGTCTAATGTAGGTCTTTCATACGAATACATCATGGCCTGATGGAGCTTTTTCATAAGGACATATCGTGGTCTTCTGGAGATTTTTCATAGGGATCCATCATGGTCATAATTATGGAGGTTTTTCATAGGGATACATCATGGTCTTATGGAGGCGCGAGCAGGGGATGGCACGCCGGGAAAGGTAAACAGCAATGCGGGAGGGTGGTCGGATGAGGGCGCTAAGAAATGGCGACGCAGCGCGCATCAGGAGAGGGAAACAGCCGCGCCGGAGCGAGCGGAATTAGCTTCGGAGGGGGCTGTCCAGGGGCTGGAAAAGTGGTTATCGATGTGCACGGGCGAAGTTCAACAGCTGATCCGACAAGACTTTCGCATCCGCATTCTTATGAATTTCTAAGCATCTCGCGCAATTTATTTCGCCGTCCCCGTGTCGCAGACAGTGGTACGAGCGGACCCCCACATTGACCTCCTGCACCGCGGAACCGAGAAGCTGATGGAGTACAAGACCTACACGCAAGCGCTGCCGTACATGGACCGACTGGACTACGTCTCCATGATGGCCAACGAGCAGTGCTACTCGCTCGCCGTCGAGAAGCTCCTCAACATCGACATCCCCAAGCGCGCCAAGTACATTCGAGGTATGAGCACGCGCTGCGCCGGAAAGTTTTAAAAACGATAGTTTTTCTTGGACCACTGTCTGTATATCTGTACGTCACCCTCTGTTCCGCTGCACGGCTAAAACTTAAAAGAGTTCTCGAACAAGAACTGTATATAGTCAAAACCTTTCCAAACGACAAAATAGCTGGTAGCAATGCTTCATACTTGCCAACGTTTGCTTGCCAAAACTTACCAGGAAAAGTTGCTTAGTAGCTCGTTCAGGTTGTCGTTGTGGCTGCCGCTGTTTCATGTTGGCGTCAAACCAGATATTGTCGCTATAAAATTTAATACCGTTGCATTAAAGAAGATTTCGGCATGTGCGCTCGAAATTCACATTATAAATTGTAATCGTCCGCCAATTTTTAGAGCACTTGTCCGTTCCCCGTCCGCGCATTTGGCGTCACCGTCGGCGTAACGGAGCGAACGATCTATTGGCACTGGAGAGGATAGCTTTAATATGGATAGTAAGTGGCGGTGGTAGCAAAGAGATAGCGAGGAGGAACTTGTACGTCTGCTTTAAGCCACCTCGGGCGCACAGAGAGGACGGGAACCTCGCAGACCGCGCAGAAACGAAATCACATGCCAACCACATGGCCACACAAATAAAAGCGGAATAGCTGCAAATAAAAACCACAAATAAAAGCGAAAGAGGTCGCCGAAACTCAGTGGCGCTACCGTGCGGCCAAGCCTCATTGCGAGGACTCTGCGTGAATCATGTATCGGTGTTCCAAAAGAATCACTTGAAACTACCGCCTCTCTCGCCGGCGCTACCCTCTACCCCATTGGTCACTCTCTATCACCGAGGAACGATACTGGCGCCTTCTCCAAACCAACACCCTCCCCTGTCGCGCCAGACTACACGCAATTTATTTATCTGTTTTTCCCTCTTCCCAATGTCCCGACTGTGGAGCCCACGAAACCGTTGCTCATATCATTTGGCAATGCCCTCAAAACTCGCTCCCTCTCATGTCTTGTGTGGAGCACTGGGAGGCGGCGTTAGGCAGCTCGCATCCGCGGGTCCAGCAAGGACTCGCTGAACGAGCAGCCCGGGTCACCGGCGCCCTCTAACCGCTGGTCACCAGTCGTCGTTGACCCAGCGGATCCAGAATAAAGTTTTCTCACTATCCAAAAGACGCGAAAAGTAGGTACAGATAGTCCATCCTACCCTACCTGTACAGTTTTTAAAGGAGTACTGACACGAAATTTTCGTGTTATGTTTTTTTCGCTGCTATGCGTGCCTACCAGCCCACTAATCATAGAATGACACATTAGACGGTCGAGCGCAGCGTAAACATTCATTTAAAGGGACACTGAAGTGAATTTGTCAAGATCCCGTTTTGGCTTGCACTGCGTAGACTGGCTCAAATTAGCACACTTTTCATCGTTTATCCGGTTGACAAATCGGTAATTATTTTACAAAGCGCGAAATAAGAAAAACTACCATGCGCGGTTTGCGGTGGCCGCACCAACTAAGGCTGTGACGTTGGGAGGAGGGGCGCCGTGATTGGACGATGCCCAAGGTTAGCAATCACACAAGTTTCGGTTTCGGTTTCGGTTCTGTAAAACATAACCAATGGCTTTGTTGGATGGGCATTCTCAATATCATTCTCAATAGCATTCTCAATAACATTTCCGGTGAATTCCTAGCGCCCCAGACTGCTAGGCTACGGAGCGGGACGCGAATGCCTTGCTAATATAGGGTATATATTGTACAACCGGTTTACACTTTTATTTAGTTTTGGCATTTCAAGCCGCTTAGGTGACTATTTGTTGTACTGCGATCGTGCAGTAAGCGTCGCCCGAGTTTCCACAGTAGCTCAAGTCTAGCAATTGCATTTCGTAGACGGAAAAGCGTTCGCAGATGCGTAGTCGTGCTGCTGACCACTGTGCTTGTTCGCCCAGCGCAAAAAAGTGCTTCCCGCGCCCTAGTTTTACGCTGTACGGTAAAAATATCAGTTGATTTTATTTGCTTAGTACCTATATTGACTTCGCTGACTCTTCTACCGCCTCCAAGAGGCCTTATATTTTCCTACTGGCGTACCAGTCAGCGAAGCGTCGCATGTGCAGCGCTTGTCTGAAGCGACCTTGACTTGGAGCTAGATACAGTGTACAAACAAACCAAGTAAAGAAAGGCACATTCTTCCATTCACAAACGTGTCCTGGCTTCGTTTCAACTAAGCGAACGAATTGCGACCAAGCAATTTTTTTTAACCTCCTTGATTGCGACGACCCGCCGGCGGCTGGCGGACGAAACGCTGGGCCGACTGACTCTGTCGGCCGGGGAGCCGTGCAGTAGCGCAGCCGTGGCGCAGCCAATTGCCAGCTCATCCCCTCCTGGCGTCACACGAAAACGCTACAGAAAATGGGCGAGCGTAAAGAGAGGAGGACAGCGTTTTCGAATTAGTTTTTCTACTAAATAAAATCGCGTAAACGCGCCTAGAGGGGTCGAAACATGGCCTGGGGACTCCGGACTACAATTTGCGCTAGTAATCCCGCAATGTTTACATATCACTTCAGTGTCCCTTTAAGGCGTCGTTTATTCGTGTCAGTTTCGGTTTCGACAAAAAGAACGCCGAGCGGCCGCCATGACAGGAGGTATCACGTGACGTCACCATTCTTGCCGTACCGCTGCCGCTCTGAACGCGCGTGCGAGCGAGCCCATGCGCGCGCCCAGACCCGCCAAGGTCTTCACCGTCCCCACGCGCCCGGGCAGCATGACATCAGTCCCAAAACCATGACGTGTACACACGCCGGAGCAGCGCGCCAACCACAGCCAGCGCGTCGGCTTCGTCACGGAAGCCCCGACGTCGGCGGTTTGGGGCAAGTAGCAGATGATGTCATGTCGGCGCGCTCTGGGCTTTCTCGTGCGGGCGAAGATTAAAATGGATTTAAAATACGTATGTTACGCCGAACGGTTGCCGTTGAAACTTGCTGGGAGATATCTCCTGATAGAAAGGAAGCATTTGACATAGTTATTTCAGCTTTGAAATTTCGTGTCAGTACTCCTTTAATGTCATTACTGCACACAAGCCATTTTTAGCGCGCAGCACTTTGGTGGCCACTACTGCGGTTTAGCGGCGGCGATGGCGACGGCGTTGTAAACGAGCGAGAAAAGACAAAGAAAACGACGGAGGAAAGAGCGGCGAAAGTGTGAGGCGGCGGACAGTGTGTCGAGCCCGCACGAGACGCTCGTCGGAGCGCTGGCCAATGTAAGGGGGAGGGCGGCACGCGCTGCTGTAGTGTCATCTCTCACCGCCTCCCCCTCACACTCTCGCCATGCGTCATGGCCCAACACCCTCGAGATTTTTAAGGCCTGAAGGCTGTCGCGGTGACGTCACAAAGCGGAGGCGCGCGATGCCTGGCCGCGAGGGGTGCATTTAGCATGCACTGTGAATTAATGAACAGGCGAACTCCGTCGCTCAAAAGGAAGGTATACAGTTGCAAATATGGAATGACAAGTAAACGTCACACATTTCAGCATTTGCCGTCTTTCTAGCCGCCAAAAAGAAAAAAAATGCATGCTCAAAAGGAATATAATCCTTTCAAGCAAGCGCTTGAAAACGTCGTTTGTCGAGCTCCCAGCACAATACAGCGCGGTAGTAAACAGGAGCAGATATATCGAATGCCCGACGCTCATTTTTCTTTATCGATTCTTAGTTATGATAACAGAAATTTCGGTCGAATAATATATGGGATCAAAACAGTTCGAACGCGTAATCACATCTCAGAAAGAATTACCTAAGTGTAAAGCATTCATGAATGTTAAAATAACCAGAAATGACTCATAAAAGCGCGTTAACATTCGATGTTTAGCAAAAATTAAAGGTCGACTCTCTTGGGGGCGATCATGCGTATTTCGCAAACATTACGCTTTCTTAGTTCCGATTGCCAGCATTCGGGTACGCATGAGCAGGTAGTAAACGCACATTATGTGGGTCAAGACATTAAGCATGCTTTATAAGCGAGATCAAAAGACAGCATTTTACGGAACAAAGTTATTTACATCGCAAGCACAGGCATTTTCGGAGCTGTGAGTTGCCTCGGAGGGCCGTAGCCAGAAATTTGTTTTGGAGGGGGTTAGAGGTTATCCGAAGGGAGGAGTTTTGCCGGGAGGAAGACCAAGCCTCGCTTACGCGCTGCCCGAGAAAATTTCGGAGGAGGTTCAAACCCCCCACAGCGCCTAGCGTTTGCAACTTTCTTCTTCCTTTTTTTTTTTTTTTTTTTTGAGTACGAACTAGCTTTCAAAATCTCCTCATTCGTTGTACCGCAAAAGTTCTTCAGGAGAATGTTCGTGCAACACCACAACACGTGCTTTAAAATTAGCTCGCTAGCGGTTGTATCCGACGTATGTGTCATAATCGGGTGACTCGTCGTTGGTCAGGATCAGCATCACGGTGAGGTCTGTAACCACTTCGATAGCTTCATGAACACTGCATCTCGTGACGATTATACGTGACACCATTTGCAACAGACATGCTGTATTCACAAAGGGCCTAGATCCATCGCTTTGATGAGGTCATAATGCTTCTCAGCAACTGACACTGGAATTGCCTTGTTCAGTGTCAATACGCTTTTCTGCATTTCTCACATTTCAGCTTGTTTATTCATCAATGTACGAAGTCCCGTGAATTACATCTTCGTGTAGGAAGCGCAGCTCGCAGACCAAAAAAAGAAAAATGAGTCCTTGTTTAAATCAACCTTTTTTCGGGCGTGCGCAACGTAGTCTTCCAGTATATATAATATGCTTTTTGGGGGCACAACGTTGCGTACTCCTAATTGCGCTTGGAAGCATGATGAAAGCTCTGCGGAATAACTCACCCTGGAATACTGCTAGGGACAGAAGTTCCGTTGTGGAACAGCGTGCACACATTTCCTGCATAGTTCCTAGTCTTGGGGAAATCTAAAAATGCGCATCTTTTACTTGGGAAGTCCTAATGTCCACGGCACTGAGTGATGCAGCACTTGTTCGGCATGGCGAATTCAAGAGGGTGTTGCTTTAGGTTCCATACATCGTCACAGCACGGAATATCTACAGTGTAAAAAAAAAAAAAAAAAAAAGCAGCGGCAACAATCTGACGAGCATGGTGTGATGCGGCACTACTTGTATACTCCGCAGTGAAATATAGCGCACTTTTACTACAACGCTTTCTCGCTACATGACTCCATTGAAATATCATTATCACTATATGATTATATAAAAATGATTATACACCCGTAGAGAGAATTGTTTCTTTTATCTTATTAAAGTATATCACCAAAAATCAGAAAAATAAATTTTGTTGTATTATTGTGGCTCCATCTAGTGGAGCGACATACAAACAGGCGTAAAAATTATTTCACCGTGTGCTTCCGCGCGCGCCGTACCGCCGCCTCGCCCTGTGGCTCGTCGTCACCGCCTTCACCCGCAGCCGTGCTGGCCGCCGCCACACCACGACGTCAGCACTTCCTGACGCCAGCAGCCCTCCGGCTTGCAGTCTAGAAGGTATAGCGCCACCGCGGAGCGTGCTCACCCTCACACTTTCGCCACACGGTCCTTCCTGTGTTCTTGGCTCATCCGAACAATGTGACAGTTGCGCGGGAGGTTCATACACGATTCACGACAACATGCTCGGCGGCGGCGGCGGCAACGCGCTGCGAGATAACGGAAGAGCAGCGTGCACCACCGTAAGTTCCCAGATAACGCGATCACTCACAGAGATGGTGTTCGCCACGACCGAGAAGACTGCAGTTCGCGCTGCGCGGGAATTTCGCATTGCGGCGTGCAGTAATCGCCAGTGCTTTTTTATTTAAGAGGTGGAAATAATCCTGACAGCATTTCTTTACCACCAAATACTATATGCTAGTTTAGAAGGACATCCTGCTGGTGATGTATTGCTCAGTGCCAGCTCTACAGACGCTTAAGTGCTGAAGCCTTATTACTTAATGAATGCATTTTCCTCACACTTATTTAGTGCAGCGAAGTAAGTGATCCTGCAAGAGTCAATTGATGTGCATCCAACCAACACCAGTGAAAGGAGCGCCTGCTTTCCTGAAAGGCAGAGAACAGGTCAGGATTGCAACGCACAATCTAAATAAAAGTAGAGACTGCAAGTTATATTAACTGAATTACGCTACATATACCAAAAAATTAAGGCAGTTACGCTCAACGTGAAAGCTGTCAAGTGCGGAGCAGTGATTCGCCAAAGGGGCTGTGGCGCCCTCTTTTGACTAGTTACAGTATCAGCCTGGCGTTCCAGGTAAAAAAATATTTTTTTTCTAGCTGGATTAGTGAACTAGAAATTTCTTCTAGCTAGAAATACTCTAGCTAGAAATAGGCAGAGTTTCTAGCTAGAAATTCAGTTTCTATTTCATTTCTAGCTGTATTGAGATTTACTTCGAGCTAGCATCTGTCAATCCAGCTAGAAGAAAAAAAAACCCCGCAAGCTGGAAATAATCGTCTCTACTTAGACTAAGAATTTTTCTAGTTAGAGAAGCTGTCGATTCCAGCTAGAATCTGATAATCTAGTCAGAAATGAAGCCGGAAATCATGATTTCTTGCTATAAATGCTCTTTCCATTTTCACGGGGGAATCGGTATCGAAAGTAGTCGAAAGAGCGCCGCAGCCCCTGAAAATGCGTATAAAGAGACACTGGATTGAGTTTTCATTATTTTGGGTAATCAATGCGTTAATTCGTGATTTTTTTAGTTATTTCATGTTACTGTGTCCTTATTTGCGGCCTAGCAACAGCAGTCTCTGTGGCAACGGCGCAGCGCAAAGATCACCCCCAACACTTTGCATATGAGCGGCATGTGCCTGTGTGGCCCAATGGGGTTGACACCGGGCTTCGTAATAACGCGGAGGACCCAGATTCGACCCTGACCAAGGGAAGCGTTGGTAGTTTCGAAGCCTCTGTTTGGGTCTGTGACGCTGCGTTACGTGTTACTGTGATGGCTAGATACAGTGACCCCGGACGAGCTGCGACGACAGGTTACCCGCCGCGGTGGCTCAGTGGCTAATGCGTTGCGCTGCTGAGCACGAGGTTGCGGGTTCGATTCCCGGCCGCGGCGGTCGCTTTTCTGATGGAAGCTAAAAGCAAAAACGCACGTTAAAGATTCCCAGGTGGTCAAAATTAATCCGGAGCCCTCCACTACGGCGCGCCTCATCGCCTGCGTTGCGTCGGCGCGTACAATCAATCATCAATCAAGCGACGACAGGTCGGGCCCCTAAAGTGCTCCGCACCTATAACACAAGATCCCATCAATGATCAATCACCTACAATGACTTAGAACAGTTATCCCCCCAGTGAGCTTCTCCAATAGAACGCGATTGGGAAGTGCGCCTTATATTGTAGAAGAGGCTGTAACAACTGCCCTCTTTCAGTGCTCTTTGCCGAGATCACGAGGATCCTGAATCACATCCTGGCTGTCGGAACGCACTGCCTCGACATCGGCGGCATCACCCCATTCTTCTGGCTCTTCGAAGAGCGAGAGAAGGTGCGCCCACTGCATTGCACGAGGGACAATCGAAACTGCCGCATGGGGCATGCCTCGTGTTCTCGTTGGACGATGTGATGGTGATGATGATGATTGCTATTAGTTTCCCCTTTGAAGCGGGGTGATGACATGTCATCTTACCAAAAAGGACTAATATAACCATGTTTTACACTCTTGGTTTAATACTAGCGCTGCTTAGGGCAGACACAAAAAGCTTATTAGGCAAAAAATACTTTTTTTCTGCTACAGGTGGTAACTGTCCTAGGCAATATTCCCCTGTCGGCTTTCCGTCCACCAGCCTACTAATCTTCTTTTCGTCGCCGCGACAGCCTTGAAGTTAACTTCCTCTGTGCTACCCTTAAATCCTAGGGCTACTGGAAGCCGAATATTTCCCACATGTAGATTTGGATGGATACCCTCGCATTCTGACACTAGGTGCCGCGTAGTTTCTGTTTCTTTTCCGCAGACCACGCATACCCCATTATTTTCTGAATACTTCCCCGCAAAGCTGTTAGTTCGCAAGCAACCTGCTCTTGCCTCGAAAAGCAAAGCACTGTCCTGGGAATCAGTGCACTGCCCTCCCCCCTCCCCCCCCCCCCCTAAAAAAAAACGATATAATAGGTGGAGTAAAGAAGATACTAGTGAATGACAAGGATGCAGGGATTAGCAGGAAAGAGAGAGCGGTTAACGTTCATTAAAGGGCACATAAAGACAAAGTACAAGTTGGTTTCATTAAAAAGCCTGCTTTGTCCCGATAAAAGTGGCACCAATTTTATCCGAAGCGTCAAGTAAATAATCCAGATATTAATAAAACCATATGAAGCAGCGGCGGCCTCCCCGTCACTTTTTTGGCAAATTTTCTATGACGTCACATAATCTTGTTTGTGTGATTGGAGGACTGAGGCTACCACCAAGAAACATCACTGGGAGATTGTGGTGGGGCCTTTAGTTCCGTTTGGTGGTATCACTTAGATGCTAACATGCAGTTAGCGCACTGATAACTACATTTTCAGTGCTGGCCTATTACGTCTCCTGCCCATATTGCGTCACTGTAGCGCGAAATTTGAATGTTTTTCAATATTTGTTGCATTTTTTCAGTAAACGAAGTCTTTCATGTCTAGAATGGAGCTGAATGAGTTACCAAAGGCTAGTTTTTTTCAAACTGAACAAAGTCGTATTTTGTCTTCATGGCCCCTGTAAGTTCATTGGGGAGTCGCGTCGTGTGCTTGGTGGTGTTTCGTTTTTCTGCCTTGCGTACATAATCAGGGCCGCCCTAGACTGCCTTGTAAAGACCACATACGAGTGCATATTGGCCTATTGGAAGGAAAGATCGAAGGATCCAGCGAGGTATAATGATGAAGATGATGTGTTGAGAATGATGTCCCCGTGACAACAATATATTTTTTAGTTTCAGAACGTCATCTAAAGTAGCATTTCCGCAGTACTCCTTTTTTTGCCTGTATACCCAAATTCACTCGTTAAATTGCTCGTGGCTCTGACAATTATTATCCCAAGGCATATTCATTCCGCTTGCGTCGTTAAGTGTTTCCGGTTTAGCGTGGTCGTGTACAGCCAGCCTTCTTGTAACTGACGCAGTTGCATTGCAAAAGGATTGACATTTGGGCATGTTGGGCAGGGGGTTTTCGGGCAATTAGTTTTTGGTGCTTTCAGGTTGCTTGGTAGTTTAGGCCGTGTTCGCCACAGGCCCATCTCCACAGTTGTAGTACACACTCCTGGCAGCGACTACGTTTGAGGAAATAGAAAGACAGATCCAGGGCTTTGATACTTCAAGCAATACAGGAAGTGGCATCTTCACTGTACCATGTAGCAAAAACCCCTACACCAAAGAGTTAATGCGAGGAAGTTACATTAGGCATAAAGTTTGAGCAGTTGCAAAAAGAAATAAGAGTACGGTCAGCCCTGTTAACTTGCATCAGCCAGCCCGCGACTATCAAGCAAGACGAGGTAGGGACGGAGCAAAACGACTGATTAGGATCACCAGGGAAGTGTGAATATCATTTTAAGGGCACAACACTATGCACTGAATCACGCATATTTTAGCAAGCACAACCTACCGCGATGGTGACGGCATTCATCGCGAGGAAAAACAAGCGCGCGGGCAAAACACATCTCTTCCTTGATCACAAAAGCCATCCATTCCATATGTTTTTTTTTTTCAAGATTAGCCCTGATCCCTTAAAGGGCTACAGCCAATGACAGCTAATGCGTTAGTTTACCTACAGGCTGCTCGGTATGTTCAGAAGGTCCAGCAGTAGCTCGCATATGAAGTGCTCCGAGATGGTCATGATTGCAGCGTTTGTGAACGAAGAACAAAAAGTGGATAAAATAACTAACATGCAAGAAGTTTTACAAGCCTCTTATGCGATCACGTAGGTCTCATGAATGTGCTGGTATAGATAGGGTGGAAGATACAGAATATAGAAGGCTAGAGGCAGAGTGAATAAAGGACACAGCAGGTGGATGATGTCGACCATTCTTGTCGATGTTCGGTGTTATCGTTGAAGGAACTGCTGCGCTATGTGTCTTGTAAAGTGAGTAGCAACAAATATAAATGACAGGTCTTAAAGAGCGAGCAGATGAATAGGTTCACGCGAGACCTGCCATCCGTGGCTGTCGGTTTAGCTAACTCACTAAGTAACTCACTAAGCTCTTGTTTGCCTGCATGCGAGCTCGGCCGCCACTGCCCAGCCGTCCTGAGTGGCACGGATTCGGAACAGTTCATCGGCTTTCGCAGCTGATGGAGTTCTACGAGCGAGTGAGCGGCGCACGCATGCACGCGGCCTACATCCGGCCAGGCGGCGTCTCGCAAGACATGCCCCTGGGCCTGATGGACGACATCTACGACTGGGCGACCAAGTTCGGCCAACGGCTGGACGAAGTCGAGGACTTGCTGACCAGCAACCGCATCTGGAAGCAGCGTACCGTAGACATCGGCATCATCAGCGCGGAGGACGCGCTCGACTGGGGCTGCAGGTCAGCCTTTGTTGTTCCCTCTTCAGGGACGAGGCACGTGCATGTGGAGTGCATCACTCATTCGTGCATCCGTAAACACTGTTTTCTTATATCCTTTAGTGCCGGTACTTCGAAACATGTCAGTTGCTTCCATCCAATCAAGCAAACCCGCCGCAGTAGCTAAGTGTATGCTAAGAGCGTTGTGCTGAGCTGAGTCCAAGGACGCGGGGTCGATCCTGGCTGCGGTGGCTGCCTTTCGGATGGAGGCGAAAAGCGAAAATGGCCGTGTGTTCGAGATTTCGGCGCACATTAAAGATGCCCGCGGTGTGGTCTAAACTAATTTGTAGCCCTGTACTACGGGGCGCCTCATAACCCCCAAAAATCGATCAATCGATAAATCAACCAATCAAACATGGCTGATGTTTGCTTCTACGATTGAATTAGTGTCACTGAATGCAGTCATTTGGCTTATTTAGTGGCTTCAGATTGAATTATCACCAACGCTAAATTGACCGTATATACCTCGCATGCATTGTTGAGCGGCACGTAGCATCCACTGCTGCGCGCGCAAAAACGCAATCTGCAAGTTCGTATGTACTTACGTACGTTTGGGCAACATTTCTATTATATTTTAGGCGCAAGTCGCCGCCAATTACGGCTGCAGTTTTCATTTCTTCAATGTCTCACTGGGTTTCGCAATCTTTTATCGCTGGTTGTGTTCTCATATTAATAGTAATCCGAGCGAGCGGGGCACGGCTGCATAAACAAGGGTTGGGCAGGGAACGGCAGAGTTCATTACGACAAGCACGTGTTTATCTCCCCCGCACGGGGTTGTAGGCAGGTGAGCTCCCTGCAGAGCTCAAAAATATCCCCAGTGCACTTTCTTTCCTTTTCTTTTCCCACAAGCCACAACAACAGCATCCACAGAGGGGTTTGGTAGAGGGGAAAGATGATTTGCTCTTAATGCACATCATCCTGCGAACCAAGAGACACTCCGAATAAAGTGACTTTGTTACAATGAGGGTATACCTTATATCCACAGTATTGAATAACACAATCATGGGGGGCTTTTCTTACTCTGCTCTTTTGCAAGCAATGAAATTAATTGAATTCAGAGCGGAGACAGAAAGCGTGAGACGAGGAGTCTCCGCAGCCGGGTCATAATGAATTTAATTTTGCATTCCTGTGGTGGGATCCGCTGTCACACATCTAATTCTCTCTTTTGTTGTCTCTCTTTCCGGACCAGTGGTGTGATGCTGCGAGGTTCCGGCATCAAGTGGGACCTCAGGAAATCCCAGCCGTACGACTCCTACGAAGACTTTGAGTTTGACGTGCCAATCGGCCTCAAGGGGGACTGCTACGACAGGTTAGATGGGTTCATCACAGTGCTTACCCCTGCCGGTGTTTCTCCTTTTTTTGGAAGGTAAAAGCCAGGGTGTTCTCAACCTGTGGAACAGGTAGGCACAATATGGGCCCTTATTTTAAAGCCAATGCCTTAGGCACAGGCGGAGCGTGTGGATGGATCCTATAATTATATTTCACATTGAAGTGCAGAGGAACATTGTTTTTTAAAGCGAAGCGAAAAAGCATTCTCGTCTGCGCTTTGGGTGGTAGGTAAGTACCCACGCAAGCTTAAGGGATGGAGATAATAAACTTTAATGAAGCCGGGGAAAGACTTTAGAGAGGCGTCCTCCTTCCAGGATCCTCGAGCTCGGGACGCATTGACAGCTTTTCGATCAAGCGTGGCTAACCTTTTAGGCCGGAGCTGGCCAAGGCTCTCTCTCAAAGCTCTGTGGAAAGGTTGAGGTTTGGCGGGTCCAGGGTAGATTTGTCGCAGCCTAACACTATGCAGCTGAGGGTCCCAGGTTCTCCACACAAGAGGTGAAGTTGGGAAAATTGTGTGCGGTCAAAGAGGTGAGGTCTGGTGCAGTGTGGGAAGGTGTTAACCTGCAGGGCAAAGAATAATCTTTCCCGATACATCGGTAGCGGTTTGCGTGGGGGAGGGATACGATGCGACTAGAGGACGCATGCGCTGGGGTTCTGGCTCGGTAGATCAATCTCAAGCCATGAGGTTGTCGAACTTGTTGCAGGGGCCCCAGAGAAAATTGGGTTCTGATTCGAGGTTGCTACAATCATTTATGTGCACCCATGGCCTTACAGTTGGACTTGTAGCTCAAATGATTCATGGGGACTCGGAGTGCTACAATCATTTATGTGCACCCATGGCCTTACAGTTGGACTTGTAGCTCAAATGATTCATGGGGACTCGGAGTTAAACTTAGCAGTTGGAAGTGATGTGGCGTATGTAAGTAGCTGATAAAGTATTTACTTCTTTTCATTGTATCAATTACGTCTCAAGCTCTTTGATTGCACCTCATCTTTGAGAACTTCCCCACGTCGCCCTTCTGAGCCGCGTGTCAACTCAACGGGAGCCCGGACGACAACAGGGTTCCTGGTTGACTATGCAAGCACGGATGGAACAGCTTCTCAAATGTTCACTAGTGTCATTCAGGAAGGTCTCTGTCAGAGCCACAGTGGATGTCCATGTGCAGATGCAAAGAGACACGGTTGGCGACATCATTGCCAAAAATAGTGACCATGTCGGCAGATGGATACCGGTGCATTATAACAGCCAAAGGTGTAAAGTCGAACACGGATATATCGAACTCCAAGGGGATCGCGAAATAGTTCGATATATAAAAAATTCGATATAAAAAATATGGGCTCTGAGACGTCACTTATGTCGGACGATCACTTACCGATCGTCGCATTCAAGAATGACAACTAATTCCGCACTCACGACGCAACAGGACGCTTTATTTCCGTGAAAAAAAAAATCGCTGATCTTGGCCTGCTTCGTCGTCCTGGAAATGAAATTAAAGACGCTGGTCTCGATCTTCTCGAGGCTGCACAACTAGAAAATTCCAGCAGTACGCTGCGCCTTCGCACACCATGCACAACACGCACGCAAAAGAAGAACAGCGCGCGCGTACCACAAGGACTTTGAAGGTAACAATTCCAAGGCTCTCTGAACGGACTCCAACAAAGCGCTCGCGATGGTCATCTCTGAGAGAAACAGTGATCTCCGAAAGGTACGGGACAACTCGCCAAACAGCAGCAACAGCAGCAAAATGCAAAAGAAGGAAGAGGCCTCGCGCGCCTCCGTTCCCTCTTTCCTTTCCAGAGACGACATCCAGAGAGCGAAAAAAAAAACTCTTTTTCGGCAAGCCAGGGAACGTACGCAGCCGAAAAAAAAAAAAAAAAAGGACGTGCGCAGTCGGGGCATCCCTAACTCGCACTGTCAAAATTTTCACATTTTCCCAGCGTTGGGGCTAACGCTATATATAGTATACGTTGGGGCTAACGCTACGCCATCCGCTAACGCTACGGCGGCCGGTAGCGGGGCCCGACTGGGCAAGCGCAAATTCTTTCCGGTAGGGGGGATTAGTTCCGCGAGCCAGTCTTCGCCATGCCCGCGCATTCATCTACATCCTCTTCAACCTCAATCGGGGATGCAGCGACCGCCGAAGAGCACCTTCCAGCTCGCGCGGCGTTCGATATACCCGATGTCGGGAAAAATACGGTTCGATATAAACGTACGAATTCCTATACTTTTATAGAGAATTTGCAAGGGGATAATTTATGGGTTCGATATAGACAATAATTCGATATACCCGTGTTCGATATATCCGTGTTCGACTGTATTAAGCCGCGTCGCATACATTCATGTACAGGCGCCCCTGAGATTGCCGTAAATCACTTCGAGTACTTAAGTTTTGAAAACTGGGCCAGTTATGTGAAAAAATAACGGGAATAGAAGATTTTGGACCTGAAGTTTGCATCTTAACTTCACCAAAGCAAGTTACAGGGGCTCTAGTGAGAAATTCTATGCATACAGTTAAATGCAATCTGACAATCGTTATGCCCGAACGCTCACTATAGCTTCTTGTACTCACCCCTGCCTGTCATGGGCGTCATCATCATCATCATCATCATAATCATACCACTGCAGGGCAAATGCCCACTGCAGGGCAAAGGCATCTCTCATAGATCTCCAATTATTCCGGTCCTGTGCTAACTACGACCAATTTACCTCACAAACGTTTTGATCTCATTCGCCCATCTAACTTTCTGCCGCCCCCTGCAACGCTTGCCTTCCCTAGGGACCCACTCTGTTACCTGTAACCTCTGTCCCCTCTGTTGCTGTCATGGTCATTGCAACATTAATAGAAACTTTGAAAAAAGTGAGAGGGCAATCACACATGGAGTTCTAATTTGAACTCAAACAACGTATATCCTTACAAAAATGCTTTTTTACATTCTGTAGACGTTCTGTTGACATCCTACCAACTTTATTGCTATCCTACATACTCTTACATTCTATTGACAGTCGTCTGTAAAAAGTCTACTGAATGTATGTTGACACCCGTCTGTTGACTGTTGTATGTAGAAAGTCTACTTAATTCACGTTGACATTACGCAAATCGGCCAATGCTGCTTGGGATACGCAAATTTGTCTGTTGACGGTTGTATATAGAAAGTCTACCTCATTTTTGTTGACATTTGTCTGTTGACGAGCTTCTGTAGGATGACCACTAAAAGTGTTTTGACACGCTTTGTCTCAAGTTGAATTTAACGCAAACATCTTTTTATTTCGTCCTGGAGTCCGATTTCAATTAATTCATATTGGTTTTTGCTAAATACCAGGACAGGTTCACAATATTTGGGGACAAACTATTTACTTGACTTTAACCAAATTACGTTACTTTGTTTGAATCAGGTTTTAAACACACACACACACACACACACACACAAACACACGCGCGCCCGAGCGCCTGCACGCACGCACGTACGCACACAGACACACATACTCTCTCTCTCTCTCTCTCTCTCACACACACACACACACACACACACACACACACACACACACACACACGTATCTTTCTCTCTCCCTCTCTCTCTGCATGTATCTTCACACTTGTGCAGCCCGAGAAAAAAAAAGTAGCAAAAGGGAGCAACTTTCACTGTTCGTACCTCGAGCCGCGCAGTTTCTCCCTCGGAACAACCAGTTCGTCCCTCAGCCGCACGGGTTGGTACTTCACGACCCGCTCGCTTTCACTCTTCACGGTGATCAACATGACTATTCAGCGGTTCCGAACAAGCGCCAGCCAGCGGCATCAACCACGCGCAACCGCTCGTCACTGTGTTTTGATTTGCGCAAGCTAAGTGCCATGCATGGTTGAAAGGAACGAATTATGCCAGTAAATATTTCGCGACAGACTACTGGACGTGTCTCCAACAACGGCGATAATCTAAAATCGCCTGCTATGCCCACCTAATACGGCCGGCGCAGATGTTTTGGTCGCTCTCGGCCAACCGCCAGCGGCGCCCCTCCCTCTTTGCGTACCTCCGGGAGAAACGCGTCAATCACCGGAGGCAGCCGAAACGCGGCGCGCAACCCATTCCAGATTTCCGTTTTGTTTAGTTACAGCTTGCAACAATAAAGTAAACATGAAGATATGTGCAATTGCTCACGTTCCAGTGTTTCGCGGTATTATATTTTGGAAATAATAACGCGTAGTTTTGTAAACATGCAATGAGAGGCGCGCCTCACCGCGGCATCGGCATCCCGCGGCTGGCGGGTATATATACATGAAGTGCACTGCTAGCATTTGTGCGGTGCACTGCTTGCAAGCGCTTGTGGTTTTTCGGATGTAGTACGTTTGTGAGCTGGGGTTGTGTTGTGTTTCAGAAAGTGCGCGTGTGGATGTGTGGCTCCGCAAAATGTGAACCCTCGCAGACGAGGTTCCCGAGGCCTAATCTGTTTCTGCTTTCTTTTTTTTTTTTCATTTTTGCTCCCACTAAACGATCTTTTAAAGGGCAATAATGACGACGTTCTATTAAGCTGTATTGACACCACGGTCTAGGAATGGCCGGCTTTTCTCACTGCATCACGTTTCGAATATCCTGTCAGAAACGCTTCGGTTAGCAACAGCGATTGAGTATAAAGTCTACAAAAAACTTTCTGTAGAAAGTCTACAGAAACGTTTCAGTTCAAACACGGTGGCCAATGGTTGACAAAAAGTTGGTAGGCTGTTGCTAGGAAGTCTATAGACAGTAAGTAGACAGTCTACTCAATGTTGGTAGCTTTTGTCGACTTTTGTCAACAAACATTGAACTCAATGTTGGTAAAAATTTTTATGAGGGATATATGTTTGACAACCCGAGCCGTCCTCGGTGGTTGTCGCTTTGGGATGAAATGTGCATTGTTCCTTTTCCCAGGTACCTTTGCCGAGTTGAGGAGATGCGGCAAAGCCTCCGCATCATGTACCAGGCAATGAACAAGATGCCCACAGGTCCCGTCAAGGTTGACGACTACAAGATCGTGCCTCCGCCCAGGCATGAAATGAAGGTATAGTAGAACTGAGAAAGATGATTATGGGGTTTAACGTGCCAAAGCTACATCTATAGCTGGGTCATGAGGCGCGCTGTAGTAGAGGGCTCTGGATTAGTTTTGACCACCTGGGGACCTTTAGTGTGCGCCGGAATCTTGACACACAGGCGTTTCCGCTTTCCGCCTCCATGTGAAAAGCAACCATTGCGGCCGGGATTGAACCCGCGTCCATGCGCTCAGCAGCACAACGCCTTAGCCACTGAGCCACCACGGCGGGTGTCACGTAGAAAGGACCGAGCCTCTTCGAGACGAGGAGAATATGGCAACAATTACGCGTTTTCTTGAATCGTGTATTCGTGACTCAACGGCTTGCATAAGCAGCCGTCATTCCTGCGTGAACATCGGCAGAACTCACTAAAATGAACCTTAGTGGCCTTATTGGTGTCGTTCCACGTGAAAAATTAAAGTACAATCACGCTTCAAATTTTTTTAGATCCTTTCTGATGTCACGAAGGAAAGCATGCCGGATATTTTATTCCTGGATATTTTGTTTTGCTCACGGAAGATCAGGTGGTCTACAGGTGGTTTTTCAAGACCGTAGTAAATCCCCAGGTTTAATCTTCAACTTCGCGCAAAGGACGTTTATGTTGTGACATTGTTTACATCATGCTTTACAATCGCACATGTTGAACAAGAATGATGCAAAGACAAACCTATCTGCAAATGCACGCTCAAATGCAAACACTAGGGTTCCTGATAGGGAAAAGTTGCAATGAAATAAATGTCTGCACAGCGTTTTGCGGACAAACACGTCGTTGATCCAAAAAGCACCTTGAAACGAGATGGTCTATAATTGAGAGGTGTGAGAGTATTCCAAACACTGATTACTTGGCGAATAGTGCTTGCGATTCGATTCGATTTGCAGCGCAGTTTTGCTGCTAAAGTATTCGAAGTTTTCGAATATTTGAAATTTGCGAATACTAGAGAAATAAAAGTTGGCTCTGCCGCATGGCTCCTAACCTTCGAGCTTCACTGCATGGCATAATTGCCCATGTTGGCCTTTTTGTGTGATGCCGAAGATACGCAAAAAGCCCAACACATGAAAATCTTGTGCAACTCTTGCGTAAAACTTGCGTAAAATTTGTCAGCTGAAAGGAATTTCTTGTCCACACCAAGTGTTGGCCCACACAGCAGATTGAGTGAGGAATCGAGGATTGTTACTTGCTGGTTTGCACTAAGGTCATACCACCCTTAGTGAAAATCACCTAAGTGACATAGTAGTTGGCATCATAAATAGAAGCATGCCCAGGCTCTTTTCAATGACTGGAGGGACCAGTGAGAAATGTGCCCTGTATTTACAGTAGCTACATTGCCGAATACTCATTTCTCCAAAGCAATTAATGCCAAGCTTTTGTTCTACTGCTTTGTCATTTTGTATTAATCTTTTTCTAAATTTGTGTACAAATCAAGGATAATACATGAACACTCAGATGTGAGTCCTGACTGCCTAAGTTATCTGTTTTTTTCTTTGTAGTGTTTTTGTAGCTAAGCTTTACAAGCTCTATGCATATTAAAGCAAGTATATCAGTATTAATTCGAAAATACTCAATTCAGTTGGCAGGGTCTTTATCATTCATATTCAAAAATATTCAACTCGCAGTCAGCTTTTACTATTTGTTTTTGATTTGCAGTGCCAAGTTTAATTTTCGCGTACCTCTATATGTTATATATACAGAAAGGTTAAAGGAGTACTGACACGAAATTTTTATGTTACGTTTTTTTCGCTGCTATGCGTGCCCACCAGCCCACTAATCATAGAATGACAGATTAGACGGTCGAGCGCAGCGTAAACATTCATTTACGGCGTCGTTTATTCGTGCCAGTTTCGGTTTCGACAAAAAAACGCCGAGCGGCCGCCATGACAGCATGTATCACATGGCGTCACCATTCTTGCCGTATCGCTGCCTCTCTGGAAGCGCGCGCGAGCGAGCGCACGCGCGCGCCCAGACCGGCCGAGGTTTTCGCCGTCCCCACAGGCCCGGGCAGCATGACGTCAGTCCCAAAACCATGACGTGTACACACGCCCGAGCAGCGCGCGCCAATTACAGCCAGCGCGTCGGCTTCGTCACGGGAGCCCCGACGTCGGCAGTTTGGGGCACGTAGCAGATGATGTCACGTCGGCCCGCTCTGGGCTTTCTCGTGCGGGCGAAGATTAAAGTGGATTTTAAATATGTTTCGCTGAACGGTTGCTGTTGAAACTTGCTGGGAGATATCTCCTGATAAAAAGGAAGCGTTTTACATAGTTATCTCAGCTTTGAAATTTCGTGTCAGTACTCCTTTAACTTTACAAATACGCTAATATCGTCAAAATAGAAAACAAGGCGATTCAGCTCTGATGTCCTTCGCAGACTTCCATGGAGGCCCTGATCCACCATTTCAAGCACTTCACGGAGGGATACCAGGTGCCTCCAGGCGTCACCTACACTGCGGTCGAAGCGCCAAAGGCACGTTACTAATATTTCTGCAAAACGCTTTCTTTATATGCGAAGCCTAACTATTTTGGCTAACTCTGGCAGGTTTCCTGCGTAGATTTTTTGGGCATCGCTTTGCTAAAGCCAATTTCGAATCAGTAGGTGCAAAAAGCACCTCTTCTCCCGACTATTATAATGATTAAATGACTTGACTTTTGCTCATTTTCGTGCAGGTACAAGTCGTAAAACTGTTCACGTTGGGGTGAACGCTCCTAAAACACTGAAACACTTTTTTAGATTTAGGAACGTGAAATCCCTAATGTCCAGTTAAGCTGCCTGGAAATGTCACTGTGCCAAACAGATATGCCAGTATTGTAATGCCACCATGGAGCAGAAGCGCCACATGCAGTGCCAGCATTCGTGTGGCAGTTTGCTGCAGAAAGCCTTCTGGCTTCCACTAGGCTAGGCCAGCCTTTGTTCCCCCTTTCTGCTGCGTTGCAGCAAATGGAGATGTCAGGCTGGTGCCTATGCCAACATTCGCAGCCAGTGGAAGTTTAGGTGCCATGTCGCTGCTACAGACAATGCCGGCACCGACGACAATGCCGACACCTAAAGTGCAGAGCACTTAAGGGGCTTGCCTTGTCGTCTTAGCTCGCTCACTGGACCCAAGTAGAGCCCCACGGCGTTTCGTCGTCGCGGCTGTCGTCGCGGCGTAACCCAGTGGCTTGGAATATAGTCACAAGCGTTCGAAACTCGTGAACTGCTGGCGATTGTAATACATCGCCCCGTTGTTTAGCGCAAAGAAAACTGCAAGGTACATTCTAGGCAATATATATGCAATTAACCGGCAGCGCGCGCATTCATTTTGGTTAGAATGCTCGTTGGGTTGGATTTTATGATAGTAAGCGAAAAAAAGTGGCTGTGCAATGCCGGCATGCGTGGGAGGAAAAGCAGGCACAAAAAGAACGGAACTTCTGCTGGCGCTGTTTCAGATAGGGGGCGATCGCGATCACAGCGAACGAAGGCGGGAAATTTCGATTGCATTGGGTGGTAGCAGTCAGCGGATAACGGCGCTACAGTCCACTATGGCGGATCACTGCTCTAGACTCCCGACAGCTTTCGCACTAAGTGGAACGGATTTAATTTTTCACTCAATGGGCCACTTAATGCTTTAAAAATGTATGTAGGGCGAATGTACAGAGTCCGCGCATATCTTGGCCACACTAAACGTCCTGCACATGGTGCTTGAACAAGTGCCTGTGAATTTGCAAGGCAGATTTGAGGCGCATAACCACAGTGCATTTCCTACGATGTCACTGCCCTTATATAAACAGGCATGTGCATCTTTGTGTGTGGTTTGAGTTCTTCGGCACATAGAAAGCTTTCCTTTTTGTTTCCCTATGATGTGACCTGCAGAAGTGAACAAATCGAAAGTGTGTGCTGCGCTTCTTCTACTGTTTATTCACTCATTGTTCTACAAATTAAGGCCAGCATAAAAAAAATGACGGCATATCTGCTTGCCCCGCTGCAAACGCCGTCGAAAAAGAAATGTCAGCTGCTGCCCCTGCCATGCAACACCTCTTCTACAGTAAAACCTCGTTACAAGAGACAAGGTACCCAAGAAACATGTCTCTTGTAACCAAGGTCTCTTGTACGCAATGTTGCTAACATGGCAAACATAGGAAAACCAACCGATCCGCTTTCACTCAGATGTCCCTTATAACCAAGTGTCTCTTGTAATGAGGTTCTACTGTATCTCCTTTCCATTCCTCTTACTCCTCCCAGGATGAATACGATGGAGATTTGCTCCCTTCAATTAAATTTTCCTGCATTCACCCTGTTGGGGCCTTCATTTTCTGTTGTACTAGAAGCAGCTCCCCGTACCCTTGCCTCAGTGGGAAGAAGCAGGCACAAGATGAGTCTCTCAGGCCGACCTCTACTCCTTTTCAATAAACTTTTACTCTCTCTCTCTTGAAGCAGCTCGAGGCAACCTCCTTTGTTTTAGTGTTGGCTTTTATGTTGCCTCTCTTCGGCACCGTTTTTGACATGCTATTTTTTTTTCATTTGATACCATAAAAATCACTCTAACAGTGTTTTTAAATTAAAAGAACGCTGGCACTCTCCATTTTGTACTGATAATTTGCCTGAAACATGCCCGAAGCTTCCTTTGTGCTGAACAATGTTGACATGTGAAAGCCATGTCAGCAGTTTCTGTGGTTTGGAACGGTCTTTCCAATATATACTTCATGTTCAACCTGTTTTTGGCTGGGTGATTGAATCAATCAACAGACAGACAGATGGGCTAGAACGTTTGTGCTTCAGCAGCTCCTGATCTTTAAAACAATCTTTGAAAGCCATGATCCCATCAACACTGAAGCTGTATTGCTTCATTGAGCCCTTTGGGCCAAAAAAAAGGGTGATGTACAGCTGACGTCGCATTCATTTCCAATGCTTCTCATTCGTGCAAAACCGGTGAGAGAAGTCATGAGTGGTTATGGTCAACTTATACAATGAGGGTTAATCGTCCCTTTTTAGACTGCCATTAACGTAAAAATGCGTTCTACCACAATCCACACGGTACAAATAATTACACCTTATGCAGCCAGCAGAGATTTTCAGAGCTGACGGAGCTATAAAAAACAAGAACTATAAAAAGAAAAGAATAAAAAAAACGGAAGAATGATAGCGAACACAAGCTGTAACCATCACTACCAATTTTGGCTCTCATGTAGTTGAACCCCTTTATAAGAGACACTAGAGAGCAGTTTGTCTCTTATATGAGACGTCTCTTTTAAGCAGGGTGCCATGTTTTCACTTATGTACTCATCAATCCCCCAGTTCAGTGTAGGCACATTACGACAAAAACAAGCACAAAAGAATGCTACATCATGTTGCAGACAGTCTTTTGCGATTCGTTTTGCCACCACAATTCATGAAGTGGTCCTGAATCTTTTTTTGCTCCATGGCTGTAGTATTTACACTGTTTTTTTTTTTAACAACAGCCTCTTGAAGCTTTCTCTTCCGCTGTATGCAGAAGCATCGCAGATTTTGAGTCTCGACATCTGCGATGCTTCTTGATTGGGAGCTACGCGATCGGGAGAGGCCAGTGCACGCTCCTGGTATTCTTGGCTCGCGCAGGCGCCCACCCGCATGTGCAGTTGCACTCGTACACTTGGCAGAAAGCTTTAACCACTTCTGTACATTGGGTTTCCGTTGCCAGCTTCTCGTCATCGTTTTAAAGCTGTCTGAACCACTCCGTGTTTGATGAAGTTATAATAGTGACTGCACACGTCTGCCGTACCCCTTTGCTCCTACAAGGTTGCAACTGCAGTGAGTGACTGGTGGCACCGCTTCAAAAGTTAAAATGTCTGTTACAAGTGAGATTGATGACCAAAATTCAAGCATAACTTGTTTGTTACAAACAACTATCTTTTATATCCAATGCCTCTTATAAAAGAAGTAAAATTAATGGAAAAGATAGGGCAGCCAACCGTGCGAGTGAATAGTGTCATCGTACCCGATTGTCTCTTACATCCATGGATGTAAGAGACAATCGGGTACGATAGACACTGTCTCTTGTAACGGGGTTCCATTGTAGCTCAGTCCGGGCGCTTACCATACTGTGCGCATCAACGAATAATTGATTTTGGCAGTTTAATACGCTGGCCACCTGGAGATCTTTAACGTCCGCTGAAATCTAGACACACTGCCGTCTTTGCTTTTTGCCTCCATCTGACAATGCATGTCAATGAACTGCTTGCAGGGCGAGTTTGGGCTCTACATACTGTCGGACGGAAGCAGCTGCCCTTACCGATGCAAGATCAAGGCACCCGGATTCGCCCACCTGGTGAGCGCTGTACCTCACTTTACATCATTTCCGGGCAAACGTTGATTTCAAAGTGCACCCAGAACACACAGCATCAGACAACTTGCGCGGCACCTGGCGACATAATTTGTTAACTCCAGTGAAAATGGCGCCTTTCACAGAGATAATTGATGCAATTAGCATTTCCATGTGGACAGAGGTGCGCCTCAAAGGGGCAGACAACAGATTTTTGTGGAGGCGTCACTAAGGGGGCACACTGGTCTTAGAAACTTTTTTTTTGCTTTCCAACCAATTCTGATGAAACTTCATAGGCTTGTTCAGTTTTTTTAGCTGATTTCAAATATCTAATTAGTTTCGATGTGGGGCAACTAGTTTCTGTGTTAATTTTTAAAAATCCTTGATTGTTTTTGAGAACAGTAGAAAAAAAAATTACACCATCTTCCCACGTGGGAACCCTGAGGGGGATGCAAAGCCGTGGAGTAGTAGCGTGTTAATTGGTTGTTAGAGTAAAGACACGTGTAATAGCGTATTAAATGTCTTCTATATTTATCGAGTAGTGGGGAACGTTTTGCAGCTGCTCGTTCTCGAAGCGAGGAATCCTCTGTGCGACGCTGGCATTTCAAAGCGGCTTCTCGTTCTCGAAGCGAGGAATCCGCTGCTCTATGCTGCCGTTTAGTTTCAGCGTCACGAGCTCTCCTCTGTGCAGCCTTGTCTTCGGAGGTGCTCGCAGTTCTGACAGTGTGCTGGCTGGCGCTAGTTGAAGGCAGGGCCGTACCCAGAAATTTTTTTCAAGGGGGGGGGGTTATGAATTTTGGGAAGGGGGTAGTTTTGCTGAAAGCATCAGTAAGTATTGTTTACTTGCTGCCTGGAAAAGATTTCGGGAGGGGTTTGAACCCCCAAACCCCCCCTCTGGGTACGGCCCTGGTTGAAGGTGTGCCAGCCAGTTCGCTGACGGAATCGTTGACGTCCATTTCCAGTCATCGGACGGCACAGTACCGAAGAAGCAACTGAGCGGAGCGCGGACGGGGTTTATTTGCAGAGCAGAGGGAGTGGAGAGGAGGAGCAGCGCGCATGCACGTGATTGGACAGCTGGTGTGGAGAGGAGGAGCAGTGCGCGTAGCGCAGAGGTGGTGTGGAGAGGAGGAGCAGCGCGTGCACGCACAGTGTTGCGGGTGTCTTCCTGAGCCGGCACGAGATGAGCCGAGCGGCGAGGAGGAGAGCGGCGTTATCCCAGCTGGTGTGGAGAGGGGGACGAAGAGGAGAGGTGCGGACGCCGGAGGGTCGACTAAGAGATGCTCTGCATCTAAAAAAACTATTCAACAAAAGATTACCAGCAAGACATGGATAGATACCAGAAGTTGTGGAGAATGAAACATGGGAAGCAGTTTTTTTTTGCAATCACATACACGTTTACATCAATTCTAACTTTTAGGTCTGAACTACTCCTGCTAACCAATTAAAAATACCACTAATTAAACAACTACTCAAGCACAAAATGCAAAATCTGCTTCCCTTATCGCATGGTTTAAACATTCAGCTTCACAGTGCAAAAGAAATGACCTTCCTAGCTACACTACATGCAGGGATGTACCTCTCGACAATTTGGTATCACTGCGATACCACTCGTGGCGAATAAGTGGGAAATTATGGAAGAATAATTATTTCTTCGTTGAAATCGGGTCTCTACGGCTTTCATAAATACCTGGTACTGTTTCACGTACAAAATGTTTGAAGGAAAAGCTCTGCAAATCAAGAGAAAAGTGATACCTAAAAAATGCTTGATTTGATTGATTGTAGGGTTTAACGCGCCGACGCAACGCAGGCGATGAGGCGCGCCGTAGTGGAGGGCTCCGGATTAATTTTGACCACCTGGGGATCTTTAACATGCGCCGAAATCTCGTACACACGGGCGTTTTTGCTTTTTGCCTCCATCAGAAAAGCGACCGCCGCGGCCAGGAATCGAACCCGCCTAAAAATGCTTTCTTTGGTAATTTTTTGGCCCCTAAGACCCATGTGCCCCCTTAAAACACCTTAAACCAAAACAGTTTCACATTAGCCTGTTTGAAAGCGGAATTTTTAGATCTACCAGGTTTAAGTATGCTGCCAAAACCAATGCTAAATAAAAAGGTTTTGAAAAACTCGTCCCCAGCTAAAGCAATAAGAAAACGCAGTCTTTCCTATACCTTTATGCGGCTTTTAAATCACGTGCTCAAATTGACAGGTCTGTTTTTATACGTACAGTAGTATCGCATTGACACTACGACGGCACCTTTCAGACTTCAGAAAGTTCAGTGCCAAATTAAAATTATTTCCACCAATTTATTTGAAAATTTCTTGTTACCCCACTACATAAAATGCTAGCTAGGGGACATGCACATTACAAAAAGTGGTTGCGTGTCCCTTTAAAGTGCTTGGTCACCATTTTTGCACCGTGGCTATGTAGGGAATTGATTGCCCCATCAATTCCTGAACATGGCAGGTTGTCATCAACCTGCATGTCATCATGCAGGCTGCGCTATTTAGTCGGTGAATGGGCATAGTCGAAAACTGCTGCTGCAACATACACGGCTCATGGGCACTCTGCTTCTAATGATTCAAGTGTTCTCCCTCGGGACAGCTTTTACAAGCAAGGCACAGTTAAGGCTTTACATACACAAGGCATACATATGCAAGGCGTTGACGGAGAAAAGTGCTCTAGTGACCACAGTGAATTTGCAGTAACAAAAGAGATATACAGGTCTAAGTTATCACAAGAATCACTTATGCTAATTTGACATGTCCTGGGACACACTGGTAATTAATCTGCGAAATAAAAAGGCTCTGGTACCTGTGATGCTGTTTTGTAATGTGCGGGAACATATACTTGTTTCCTTTTGGAAAAGAATCGACATTCGGACAAGCTGGTATCAGTTTAACATCTTGAAGGTCAGCGTAGTAGACAATTACATACAAGAGGAAAAAAAAAAAAAAAGAAGACTACAGGACGGCACTTATGTCTAGTCTTTTTCAAGACAGTTATTTCTAGTCTTTTTCAAGACGCTGCCCTTCAAGACGGTTATTTCTTTTTGCCACTTCAGCTGAGGAAAGAATGAGCCTCAATCAGCGGTATCACTCAGTACTCGCCTGTGCACATATATACGCCTGAACGAGGACTCGAAAGTGCAGTGATGAGAAAGGCGATGTTCGTTCAAAGTGTCTCCCTTTGTGTTCTTCCATTCCAGTCCCTGCTGGACTTCATTGGCAGAGGACACATGCTAGCCGACATCGTGGCAATTATTGGTGAGTGCATGATGCTGCATTGCATTAGGTGCAGAGTACCTTAGGACCGCACAATGTCCGTCTGCGTCCGTGCGCATAGCATTTACAATCGCAAAAAATAACGCAGGCACCGGCAGGATTACAGCCTGTGTCTGGTAGACCAGACAGTTAGTGTAAGGTTGTCTTACCCATTGGGCTATGACCGTGAGTTAGTACCCGAGAGTCAAATGGCTTACTCCCTAGCCTGTAACGGTGCAGAGTACCTTAGGACATTAGGACCTCCCAATGTCCGTCCGTGTCCATCTGCACGCACACCACCACCAAGCGAAAATAAGCGAAATTCGATTTGAGTCGCGAGTTGCAGTTTCATTTAGGGAATAATCAAGGTACAACTCGCGGCTCAAATCGAATGACGGTCGGGGCACAAATCGGACGTCACTTGGGGCGCAACTTGGATGTCATTTCCAGTCCCCGTACTCTGCACCCTCGCCATCATCCGCGGAGTGGAGATGCTGCCATTTTTAAATGCAGAGCATTTCTTAGCCTCGCCTGTTCCTGCGTCGGACAGTGTCAACAGTTTCGCGTCCGCAGCACATGCGCCTCTCCTTCCCTCCTCTCTCTCAACAGCAGCTGGCGCGCGCATGCGTCGTAGTCAGCCCGTTCGCTCCGTCGCGGTCTCGGCCTAACAGGTGCGTGATAGCAGCGCGGTGGGGCGTGGAAGGGCGCGCGCTGCTTGCGCATGCGCGCTCTCCCCCCCGTACTGCTCTCCCTCTACTGCGCGCGCTGCAAATATAGCAGCTAGCGGTCTCTCGTGTTTCAGTCACTGCGTTGATCCTTCCTTCCTTGGTTGACGCTCGTGCCCACGTTTACTCGTGTCTGCTACTCCAGCATCACGGAAGAAGCGATGGAAGCAACACTGCCTTCAATCAGTACTGAGGCCCCAATGCTCTGCATTTACTCGTGTTCCCCTCGTGGGAAGGCGCGGGAATTTTTTTCTTTCCTGTCTTGCATTAACTTGGTGGCCTGGGAATTTTTGCTATAGAGGCCGTTTGCAATTTCGGTGGGTACAGCAAAACAACGCTCAAAGGTGAACGATCCAATGGCATTTTTGTGAATAAGCAGCAGTATACATGTGGAGGGGAAGGGGAAAATGAAGTCTTATTTGCGGAGAAAAATGATAAAAATTGGCCAACTTTCCATGATTGGAAGAAACTTGGCGGTGACATCAGTCTCTAACAAATGACAAAAAATTGTGCCTTTGCAGGTACTCTCGACATTGTTTTCGGAGAAGTCGACCGCTAGGACTGACCTGCCGAAGCATCTCTGCACCACAGTTGTCTGTGCATTGCAGAAGATGGCCAAAATCGAGGCAAAGAAAGCTTGCATGCATCAGCATGGTGTTTTGAGTGAAGGAATAAAGCACGCTACTCTTAAAGCTGCATTTTTTCAAGCCTATCATATATGGTAATGCAATGCAATAGAGACATTTCTCTGCCATGTGGATTGGATGCACTGCAACAAAACAGCGGTCCCCAGTATGTTGTGCTGCAGCACTGTTTTCCATAATCAAAACAGTGCAATGGAAAGCAAAAAGTGTTGATAATACCCCTAACCTTCTCCTTACTTCGGTTTAAGCGAAAACCACAGTTCATCCTCCTCGTTGGCTCCTGCATGTGTATGTGCATGGATGAATAAAAATACTTTGGGTGTTCACATGAACTGGCCACACATATATATCCAGACATATGGAAGCCATGTGTCTGACAACACAAAGGCACCTTAAAGTCAACAGAAACAAAAGAGCCATTGACACATGCATAACACACTCACTGCCACACGACGATGATAGAAGCATGTCAACAATAAGAAATTGAACAAAAAAAAAAAAAAAAAAGGCAGGGAAGCTTTTTTCACGAGCAACGTAAGTGTGCCAGCCTACATGGCCATTACCACACTTTTATTCATACTGGACTCTCAAACCACACAAACTTACCTGAAGCCATGCTACAAGCACTGCCCAAACATGACTGCCCCTCTCAAAACAGCCCTCTGGCACAAGTGCCATCTTTCTCTCAACCTCAGTTTCGAATTTTGATCAAAATGCCACCCGATTTCTAAGCTGCCCACATCAAACGATTGCGGCGCTGTCGCTCTGTCTTAAAAACCGTGCGAGGCGGAGTGCACTATCGATATGCATAATCTATTTGCTGCAACGAAAAGACCTCAACCCGGGGGAAAGTCGCGCCACAATCCTGCCACACTACACCACAAACTCAGCTACGAATAATAGCCAAGTGGATGCAAATGATACTTCAAGAGTATTTATTCAACAAGGTAAACGTTGTACAAATGCTCAAATGACAACATACGGTGCTCGGAAGACAACAGTTATCAAAATGTGGTATAATATATATAGCATGACTGGCCACACGTTTCCGCGCTGCCGACTTCTCAACAAGTTGTGTAGGACGCACCATTCCAGAGTTTAATCCGAAATATTGTTGTTCTTTCTGTGATGGTGGCCTGCAAGGGGAGAGAAGATCATACGGTGTTGTACCATCACTCCACTCCTTGGACGACTGTGTGATCCTAAGCAAAGCCATGTTACCGTATTTACCCGATTCTAACGCGAACTTTTTTTCCGAAAAAAATAGGCCGAAAAATCGCATGCGCGTTAGAATCGGATACAAAACCAAAACTGCCGAAACACCGGAAATTTCGTCCCACCCATCGCTATCTCAAGATGGCGCCAAAGCTTTCAGCAACGATTTTTCGGACGCAGCAAGCCTAGGCGCCTAGGCTTTTCTATCGGAGTTCACACAATCAAATCGTTTCACTTGCGCGCTTGATAACAGCAATGGTAGCAGCAGATTCCACGCGTTCAAAACGAGCGGTCGGCTGAAGCGTGCACCTCTGGAGAAGTTCTCAGGATGGGCGTGCGAGGCGTGGGCCACGATCCCATAGACCATGGTTGAACGTTCGTTCAGAAGTGTGGCATCGCAAACGCGCTTGAAGGCACCGAGGCAGAGATGTTGTGGTCAGCGGAGAGCGACGAGGAGTGAGATGAGTGAGATTACTTCGGGAAATAAATCGCCCGTTTCTCTCGCATTCGTTTGTCTGGGTCACAACGTACCGTGCGCGTTACAATCGGAGGTGAAAGTTTTTGGTTTTTTTGCCAGGAAAATCGGGTGCGCGTTAGAATCGGGGGCGCGTTAGAATCGGGTAAATACGGTATTCTTGGTTCAATGAAAGTGCGTAGCAAATCCCTAAACTGAACATGGAAGGGTGATGTTTAAAGGGGCCATGCAGACAAAATACAAGTATGTTTTATTCGAAAGATTTCGTGTTTTATGGTGCCCCCAGCGCTTGTCCGGAAGCAAACGATGCTTTATTCACAGACAAATTAATTAAGTTAAAATGTTGATTCTCCCGCCAAATCGTGCATGTTCATGACGTCTCCAATGGTGTCATATGTGCTGGGGAGCCTTGTTTACCGTTAGTCAACCTAGATGGCACCACCATACCGTGGCGGGCAGTTTTCTGCTTTTGTTTTCGACCGTATTTGTAGCTGGCTTGTTTTTGTTAAGGTAGAAAATTGTTTCGTGAAACATGGTGTCCGCTCGACAAATATGGTCACGTAAGACACCGCCACTTACGCCAATCGGCCAGTGTCGTCTGAGACAGAGCGCTGCAGTGCTGTGCAGTGCTGTACCAAGCATAATGTGCGCAGTACCAACAGCAGTACGCATAGGTACTTCTATGTTTACGTGTACTTTCGTAACTTTCACCACACCACCCTTACTGCTATAAAAAGAATGGGCCCTAAATGCAAGTTCAAATAGCTTGTTTGGCAAGCTTATAAGCCCTGCTAATTGGTATTTGTGTTTGCCGGCCTCAGCCAATCGCAGAGCTGCGCATATGACATCATAGGTTCTGTTACAGGAAATAAGCTAGTGGGTTGCATTGTCATTCCCTTTTTTCCCAATTATGTAGCTTTTTCCCTAATTATTAGCTAATGTAGCTAACCTAACAAGGCAATCGTACGAATGAACCAAACTTGTGTTTTGGCTGCATGGCCCCTATAAGGCAGGACAAGAAATGACCATTAAAAAGCAATAATTCAAGCAGAATCCTGCAAAATTCACTTCCATATTAGAAACTTGAATACACGCACAACCCTACAAATAACTCTCAGCCTGAATTCTGCACTTCAAAGGAGTAGTGCATATTTGTTATTTGAAGGCGAGAACATTTTTACGAAGCAAGAAAGCATTCCACAAACAAATGAAATATCAAATCCAATTTACTCCTTATTGCCATAACCTGGCACTGGGACAGTGTGCAATGAGTTGCCTCCAAGGATTTCACACCAATGGAAACTGTTGACAACAGTGTAACCAGGGCCTTACCTTTCTCCTTTTTATGCTTGGAGGACTTCAGCTCACATGGAAAGCTCGCGCATGACCAGTTCCCACCAGCACAGACGCTGAAATGATTGCACAAGAAATTATGAGCAGGAGCCGGAAACAAAGCTACCACATCTTACTCTTCTGCGAATAGTGCAATGCCTCCATGATTAAAACAGCGCAATGGACAGGACATGAGAAAAGCTGACAAGGATGGACGAAGCTGACAAGGACAGGTGCTGCCTGTCCTTGTCACCCTGTGCTAACACCCCTGTGCCACGGGCTCTTCAGCTCTCAACCCGGATTGAAGCGAAACAGGGTTGTCTTTTTAAGCGTGCTCGACACATTGCTGCTGCTACACAACATGTTGATTGAAATTCTGGTCGAGAAATTTCTCTCGTAAACCAGACAGCGGAAGAAAGTATTTTGTGGCTGGCGTCTGGTAACCTTCCGCAGCCGTAGCCAGTACCAGCCAAATTTGCAGCCGTGCCAAGGCCATCCACTTTAGTGTGGTTGTTTGTAGTGACAGGTGCGGTTTGTGTTCTGGTTGTGTGAGCCCTTTTGCTATGACAGCTGGCTTCTATAGTGTTCTGCCTTCATGTTTGTCCTGAAAGTGGCAATACTGCAAGATGAACTCGTATTAAAGGGACCCTGCAACGCTCTTTGAGCAGTGCAAGTAAACTAGCGGGGACGTTTAGATTACACTGCCAGGAATACCTGAGCCAGATATTACATGTGCCTGTGAAGCGGTGAGTGCACAAATCATTGTGAAGGACGTAGAAAAACCAATTCATTACGACCCAATACATTACGACTAGTCGATGGTAAGTGCTGCCGAGTCCCTTTAACTGTTTTGCTCTACAAAGTTCAGGCAGGCGTGACGATGCCATTTTTGTTATCAGGTGGGACTGACCTATGGTGTTGAGTGTGTGTGAAAGCGGGGATACGTAATGTAAATGTTATGATGCATTTATTTGAGTCAAGTTATTTGATACAATTTGTGGCACTATTCGAAGTTGTCTCCTATGGCATTACTAAGTGGGGACAAGAGTATCACTGCTTCCTTCCAATTGTGCTTGGAAACCTCAATCGCACTTGGGGAACTTGGGTTGAGTTAAGCGCAATTGAGCTTGATCATGAGTGAAACTGGCCATGTAGCAGAAACCGATCCGAATAAAGTTTGATCAAGACCGACTCAAGCACGATTGAAGGTGCAGGTGAGACAGGGGTGTAAGACTCAAATTTCCTATCATGGCACCATGAAGGAGTGGCTTAAAAAAAAAAAAATGAACGAAGCTATGAAGAAGAAGATAGAGGCACACCATTTAGGACTGCTATAATACAACCTTTTGCCAGTTTACCCAAGTACTACTGTGAAACAAGCATTTTTGGGCAGCAACTATTTCTCCATACCTCGAAGTGGTCCTTTTAGCGTTTTTTAAATCATTTTTGCATGCACTTAAAATGCCACATGGTGAAAGGACCATAGCTAACAGCATAACTTTGAAAGTGGGGGTTGGAGGGGCGGGAAGAGAAACAGAATAACTGTATAACCATGCTGACGTTCCACTGTACTAACCCTTGCTAAATTATACTCTCTTAAACTGGCTTCCTATACAAAGTCTGTTAATTTCTGCACGAGGTTGGTAGTAAGTTAAATATAGACTTGATGTACTTTTGCATAGACAAGTGATTGCAGAATGAGTGCTTGCGGCCCCCAATGTTAAAAAAAAAATGAATTCAGAGAGGCAGGATACACGCTAAAGCTAAACCTGGACTGAGACACACCAGAGTGGAGGGCTCTGGATTACTTTAGACCTCATGAAGATCTTTAACATGCACCGAAATCATGACACCTAAGTATTTTGTTTTATTCCTTCATTCGGAAAACAGCCACCACTCCCCACGGAGACTGAAAAGTCAACCTTGCTCAGCAGCCCAACACACCCATTGAGTCACTCAGCGTAACAAAAGTAACAAGAAAGTAGTTAACTTTGCAATCCAATAAAAGCTTTGGTTGGTATAAGCGCAACAACAGCCATGTCAGAACTCAACTGGATGAAGCCAGTTTAGGGTTCTTGACAAGGCTTTACTGTAAAAAGAAGCAGTCACTCCTATACTACACAATCTTCTCAAGTTGCCCGAATCAGAGCAGATTCCAGTTCATCCGGATATGCGGCCACTACCCTTAAACCTTTAAGCATTAGCGCTCCTGCACTGCAACCGTATCAGATACCCGTAATTAAGGAGGAGCATACCAGTTACTGCAGTCAATCATGACTTCATCTCCGTCTTTATAGTACCGGTCTTCCAATGGGCAGCCTGAAACGACAAGTAAAAAACAGCTTAGTCCAGGGAAATTAAACTGCGTACAGCATAAGAAAGAAGGCGGGCAGGGCGGAAATGGTAGTGCATAATCCAAAGCAACAAAACATGCACTACAATCAAACCCCACAATAACAAATTCCCACAAGTATGAAATTTCCACTGAAATATTTTGGGACCCCCAGCAAACGTCCACAGAAGCCCATGTATTTCATATCTTGCAGCAATGAAATGTTTTTTGAAAGCGATCCTGCGTTAACGAAATTCACCACAAGTCCGGCCGGCATATTATCTACATGTTTGACGCCAACAGCGTCCAAAAAGTGCTCAAAGGCATTTTTTTTCGAACTCAAAGTGCGTAAATTTCTGCCACAGCACACTTGAAAAAAAAACCCAGCAGGCAGCCCTGGAGGCAGCCTCGGTACAGGGTACTACAAGATAGAGGTGTCCACTCTCAAAACCAATGGAGAGCGTGGGTCCAAAATTGTATGGAGCGTAGGCATCCCTCAGAGAACTCCTGTTGAAGCCAGCGCCACCTATAAGTTTTTAAATCAAACTCAACAGTTCTTTAAGATGTTTTACAAAACATTATGCCACAACATAGAGAAATAAGACTATTTTCAGGCAATAAATAAGGGTAAATTTAACAAAAAAACCTTGCAAAGCCCTCTGGTAAGCAACGGTTGCCAGAGGCGCTGCTTACAGCAGGAGCTCCTCAGCAGAAAATTTCACCGCAAAAGGGACCACCCTGACCAGCCCTGAATGACACACCTCTCTCTTCTAGTACACCATAGCTAAGCAGTTACACCACCAGGGTGCGACACATGGTGACTCACGGCACGGTACGGCTTGGGCTACGCTAGCGGCTACCGCTGAACTATACATGTGCATTTGTGTGTACAGCAATCAGCACGTTTGGGCTCAATAAGATGCATCCGCCAACCCAAAAGCGGAAGTTTTTATCGCAAAGAGGCCATTATTGTTCAAGTCAGTGGCCCAAGTGGAGGAAGTAAGGATAGTGCCGACGAGTTCGGAACCACCTGCAGCTCACTCTACAATTATAAAAAGCAAGGACTCCTCTCTTTAATGGGGCATGTGTGCAAAACAAAACAGTGGTGCCTGTGGCCTTTCTGGATGTCATCAAAGCAGTTCTCACTTTGTTTTGCGAACAGCATTGGAACAACAAGGTGCCGCTGTTTGGATAAGTTCGTCAATAAAAGCAGCTGGACTTTGCTCTGCATTCTCGGTGCCAAGGACCAAGGAGAAGAACGTGCAGAGAAGGCAAACCCGCGGGATGTTTTTGATGCATTTGACACGACACGGTTGTTCTCAGGTGCACACAACTCATAATGAAGCACTTCTTGTAGTGTGAGAGCTGAGCTGTGAAGCTGCTGCAAGGTAAGGCTATTGTTATTCTTCTAAGGCTACAGTTGTTATTCTTCTGTACATTTCAAACTGCTTGTGTATCACAGTTGTATATTCACTGTTGTATTCTTACATGTGTATAAGTATGCAAGTGTATTAATCTGAGATCACACGTGATTGCACATATCCATAAATATATGCGTATACTATAGTGTGCAAACCAAATATGCCAGTGTAATGCCCTAATTTTTTTTGCACACAGTGTTCTTTACCACATTTATTTTGTGCTTAGATTTCGTTTGAATGCCCTGTACTCCTAGTTTACCGCTTTTCTCTTGTGCTTTGATTTTGTTTTAGTGCCTTGTACTCCTAGACTAGACCCTATACTAGACTCTGGCTACGGGTCCAAGCAGTTTTTTTGGCTTTCATGTATGAAATCTAAATAAAGTGAAAAATGAAATGAAAAGTAATACAGTGTAGACCATTTATAACGTAACCGCTTATAGTGCGGGACCGGATATAATGCGGGTTTTTGCGACCACCGGTTCACCTCCCATAGAGCTCAATGCAAAAGCATACCGCTTAGAATGCAGTTGGCCAAAGCACAATACTGTTTATAGTGCAGTTTTCTGGCAGGACTGCTGATCGACCGGTGCAGCTGGGGCATCATTTTAGGGTAGCAAAAGAAAAAAAGAAAGGATGAAATCGGTCATCTGACGCAGCGCGCACCCCATGCTCTCCTCTCACTTCGACACTCAAGAAAAGAATAGGCACCCTTTAGTTCACGCGTACGTAATAACCTCGACTGACCTTGCGTGGCGCAGCTCGAAAGATAGCGACCCCCGTCCCTGTCCACACCCCGCAAGTTGTTTCTATTATGCGTGAACCGCATGGCCCGTTTTTGCACACTATTCATGCACGTCGGCGTTGCGCGTGCGTTTTTTTCACGCTCGTGTCGACAATTTTGCGCTAGCGGCACTAGCGGTGGCTTCTTTGCGTGGAAGTGGGAGCCTGACGACTTGCACCAATGGGGAGACGCACACCTAACGGCAGGAGATCCGAAACGCTTCGACCAGCCGGCTGGCCACGCCAGAGATGTTTAGGCCTACCACTGTAGTATTTTTTGATTTGCGCTTTCACAAGCCACTTGGATGGCAGTTTATATTCCTCTTTTCGGCCATATTATTGACTCTTTTCTTGCGTGAACATCATCGCTTGCGCCTCGTGCGGCATTTCAGCAAGCAGTTAGAAGCGGTTGCTGGAGCTACCTGCACCACTTCATGGCCACGGCCAACGCTATGTTGCCGCCTCATACCGCGCCGCACATGCGGCGTGCACTGCATGTTTTCGCACAAAGAAATCGCTCCATGCGGTTCACGCTTTAGAATGTTGTGCAGACAAGCCACCGCTCTTTCCTTTTCCGAACAAACGAGCTGCGTGAAGCTGAAGATTTCCACCACCAATACGCTGCGCTGGTAAGCAGCCGCTTTCGGCACCGTGAGCACAAATTGGGGCAAAAAAAAAAAAAAAAAATTGCTGGCATTCTTATCCCGTTTTGCGGCATCTGTTCATAGATACTTAAAACGCAGTCAAAACATCAACACTCCGAAACATAAACACAATGGAAGTTAAAGCCATGCTTGCTGTTTGTAAGGCCACACTTGCAATGTGTAAGACCCTGCAGCAACGGCTGATGTGGGAAAAAAAAAAAAAAAAAGATATAAAGGCCAGGTTTTTGCTTTTAAGTGCTGTGCGTCTGAGTGATAACAAATAAAGGATGACTTGAGAGGTAGGTCGCGATGTGGTTGGATTCGCGAATGTTTTGGTTATAGTGCGGATTTTTGCGGCTCCTGCGACATACGTTTAAGCGGTCTACACTGTATAACCAACTTTCAGAAATAAATTTGCTGTTTGTCAAAGTTTTTTTCTGTCGTTTATGTTTCATTCTTGTGGCAACAAAATTCCCACAAAATTATTTTGTCTTTCCCCAGCGGTTTAATTATTGCGAGGTTTGACTAAGTTTTCTTTTTTTTTTGACTTGGAACTTCTCAATCCCAAGGACCGAGAAGAAAAACATGCAGAGAAAATGTGCGGGATGTTTTGGATGCATTTCACACGATTCGGTCGTTATTAGGCGTAAACGACGACTAGCAATGAACCACTTCTTGCGGTGTAAGAGCCGAGCTGTCAAGTTGTTGCAATTTATAGCTTGCAAAGTAATATAACCGACTTTCGGAAATAAATGTTCAGTTTGCAGGTGATTTTCCTGTTTGTGTGTCCTTCTCACGGCAATGAAATTCTCGCAAAAACAAATTTTCTTGTCATTCCCCGGTGGTTCCGTTATTGCGGGGTTCGACTGCCCAACAAGATCCACCATCCCTCTGATATTGGACCTACACCATACCAGGTTGCATTCATCTCTTTAATGGCAGCAATGAGCTCAGCTGCTGTAAAGGCAATCTTCGTGTATCCATGCATGTAACCAATAAGTGATCGAAACGGCACACCTTCACGTAATCAAAGCAGCACACTTCATGCCCACATACACTCTCGGAGGGGAAGCCTCTACAAGGCTTTGGTTAAAAAGTTGAGGCACGAGCATCCGTGCCTGTGCCACATTGTTTAACATTGCTTTCGTACTCTGGCGTGACACGGAAACTACAGGCTGTAGAGAGACTTCCAATCTATGCGGATGACATGGGATGCACACAGAAGCTGTTTTGCAACGCCACCATTTCAAACAGGCACTCAATGTTCTCTATGCCTTTGTGCAATCTGCTTTTTTGGAAATTTCAGCAGAGAGCTCGTGCCACACACAAGTAGATAACAAGACAGGAAAAAAGTTAGCCTCCCTGTTTAACTTCCAACCTAAAACTGGTTACGCTGCTACACCAGTCACTCGAGAACAGCGGATACTTGGACTTGCAATCCGTTAGTTGTGTTCACGTGACAACATCGCAAGGAGATAAGTGACACTCTCAAAGCTGTCAGTGCACTGGCCGAAGTCACTGCACCTTGCTTCTCAACTATCCAAACCTAGCCACAGGATGAAACAGAATTGCGCTCTTATAAAGTCATCACACAGAGCAGCCCTAATATGAAAACAATGGTAAGGTGGAAAGTTGGTAAGGTGGTAAGGTAAGGTACATTGGTAAGGTGGAACTGCCACTACCAAGATAACTCATGAAACCACCCACACGCACCTCCTGCAACTCCGAAGTATACTCGTGTTGCTTTTTAAACTCACTCCCTGCCACTCCCGAGAAAACTCGTGCGGAAAAAAAATTGCATTCATGTCCCGCCATGTACTATGGAGAGGTCACCTGAACACATAGAACTTGTAAATTAAATTTTAGACAACAGATAGAGCTCACGTTTTTACACCCGCGAACCAACTTCCACTGAACCAACATAAAAAGAATACCCGGCAGGGGGTGAAGAGCAGTGAGGAAAAAACCCGGCAGTGAAAGGGTTAAAATGGGAAGTGTACGACGGCAGTAACAGAGATAGCTTTTCAGCCAGGGCCAGACACTCGAGGTTAGTCAAACCCAGGTTTGGAGCTTGAAACAAGGAGACTGGTGTGAAAATGTGGAGAGCACCCACTCTTGATGGGCGGGTGGAATGACGGCCTCATGAAGCTCTGGAACTCCCTCCTGGTGAGCAGCCAGTCCGAGTTCTTGTCTCCAACTTCCACCATGGCGTCGATGCACAGGGTGCTGCAAGGAGACAAGATCGCCTGAAGCTCCGACATCGCTGATTTGCTCAACACCATCACATCGGGTTGCAATCACAATAGGTACATGATGTGTTCAGCGATTCATGGACCATATTTCTATACGGTGGAACCCCGCTACAACGGAATTGACGGGATGTGCGAAAAATTTCATTGAAGCGAAAATTCGTTGAGCCGAAAGCTGCCCCAACACACCATGGAAGGGCACGAAAAATAGCCCTGGATTTTTCCGCATCATTGGCAGCATAATGCAATGTTTAGAAAGAGGAGTGACTCGCAATAACATCGTGGTTATTCAGATAACAAACATAGCAATGGTTATGTGTTTTTTGCCTGCATGTAAAAAGCGCGTTACAGGGGGAGGGAGGGAGAGAGAAAGAGAGGGGGGGGGAGAGGGGTGAAGAAATGCAGGCGTAAAAACGTATTGCTGTATAACAAGGCATGTCCACTGGGCTGATTACTTGCAGATAGCTGCTAGGCCGTCGGAACCACCCTCCTGCTTGTGGCAGGAGTGGTGTAGTTATCTTGTCCTCCGATTGGGCACAGAAGCAACTAATCTTGGCACGCAAGCCGAGTGTGCTTGCACTTAATGCACTCGCGACGGAGATAGGATGACGCGGGTTCAAGACAAAACACGAAAACATGTTTGCTTTTAATGTTAAAGACTTGTAAAGGAAAACTGCAAGGACAGCTGCTCACAACACGACAGGGCCACGCCAGCAGCACAGCGCATTTACGCAATTTCAACTGGATACGGATTGGGTATAGCTCTGGCTTGGCGAACTGGGCCTGCGCCAGCCTGCGCCTCATGTAAAGACGGCCAGCCCCATCTGTATCACCAGCAAACAATGGCATCCACCTATGAGTGTGTTTTGGGTGGCAGTGTGGGCGCGCAACGCACGTTTTCGGTGAAACTAAGCGTCCTGAATGTATAAAAAGTTAGATAGCTGGCGTCAAGCTTATTTTATTGTAAAACGAATGTTCAAACCCAGCCACAATGAGTGAAAATTTCGTTGAAGCAAAAGCAAGCCAGACAAATGGTTCGTTGTTGCAATGACTGTTGCATTCACTGCTATGGCTAAGAGATGGGGAATTGGAAATATTTCATTGAAGCGGAAATTTTGTTGGTGCAGAGTTTGTGGTAGCGGGTTCCGACTGTATAGGGTAACCCAAATGTAGTTGCTATACTGGAATTGTAACAAACGCACCAGTTACAGCTTTCACATCTTGATAAACAAATCGATGGTCATGGAAATGGCACAAAGCGGTGAACTAACGGTAGGAAACGCCTGAAGTATTCGACCACTCAGCAGTGGTGGTGACCCATGGCAAAATGACAACCTACTTCATCTCTTTAAAATTTCTATTTTAAGACTGCACAGTTAGTCACACAACCGAGAGAGTATTACAGTAGTGAAGTGGCAACCCTAAAGAGCTCAAGAAGACCACGTCCTTGATGCGAATGGTGCGGACTTTCATACGTCCTGTCAACAGGAAATGAATCAACAGAAGCTTCTTGTTCCATAAATAGAAAGAAAAGAAAAACTCTAGTGGAAGACAGACACGTTTGCATGGCAAAAAAAGCCTCCATTCATCCATTCAATGCCTGGAAGTTTCCTGTAAAGTGTTTCCAGAAAGAAAACACGTGCACGCGCACACATGACAATGATTGACTGCACGGTTCAACGTGGCGATGCAACATAGGCGATGAGGCACCACAGAGGAAGACTCCAGATTAGTTTTGACCACCTGGGGATATTTAACTTGCGCCGAAATCTCGTACACATGGGCGTTGTTGCTTTTTGCCTCCATCAGAAAAGCAGCCGCGGCGGCCGGGAATCGAACCCGCATCCCCGTGCTCAGCAGACTCGTGAGAATGCATCTGCTGTAGAGGGAGACACCACTGTTGCTCGTAGAGGCAAAATGGTTGTAATCATGTACCTGTAATGAGTCAGCGCACCTCTTGGCATCATGCACAACAAAGAGGAGTTGGGATTAATCGATGCTAAGCTGGCGCGAAACACACCAAAGGTACAATAATCCACAGTAGCAGCCAAACCATAGCTTTCGCTTCATCCTTAACCATACTTTAACTCTTTTGTGACCACACCATAGGCCAGCGTTCACGGGTGAGTGACGATTTTCAAACCTCCCGCAAAAATTAAAAACGGCACTATTCAGACAACTGCCGCCATCTGGGGTGTTCATTGGAAACCCCTTTTTCGGTTGCGGCGTCGCGATTGAAATTTGAACCCAAGGCAGTGGAGAGTTGGGCGAAAATGGCATCCTGTTTCACTGCGCGCTCTGCAAAGGCAGACAGCGGTTTCAGGAACTTCGGCCAATGTTGCTGCATATTTTTTTTACACCAGCAGCAGTGATGACTCCAGCAATGATGTGGACTCTTCAGATTTTAGTTCTGATGAAAACTCTCCCATTCAACAGCCTCAGACTTCGACAGGTGCTGCCAGGCAAGGTTCGTTTTTACTTCGCGCTGTATTTATAAACAAAACATGCTAATATCTGACTACTGCGGTATTACTTTTATGTGTGGGGTCAGGAAAATGTGCGGCGGGGATATTTTGTCAAATGCACCGCGCCGCATTGCGTTATCACCTTCAAAATAGCCTGGCGCTCGTGTAAAATTAGCGCTGCGGAGCTATGCGTGCTGCTTCTCAACAGCACTAAATATGTTTTTCTTGGTTTTGAACACACGCAAGCATGCTTGGATGCACATTTTAGAAATACTGACTGACTCTTGAGTGGCTTTGCGGAGTCTAACAGCAGTCAAGGCCGCCACTTTGACGGGCCCGCAAAAATCCGAAACTTTGTGTACAGCGCTGATGTATATATTGAATCATAGCTTAGGAGCGTAGGAACATTTCGTATATCTTACAATTCTTAAAACAATTTTTAGGCTGAGTGAAATCGCCTATTTGTGTTTTGTGTATACTCTTTTGTGCATTTTTTTTTGTTTCGTCGACCAATAAACTGTCAATAGTTACACCTTTCACAAAAATGCTGCTATGAGCTTGAAAGAGAAATCTATAACCTACAATTTCATGCATACCAATACTAAATGTGTCTAGTAGCTCAAGAGAAAAAAGAAAACGTTTTCTGGAAGCACTCAAAATCGGCTATTTTTCCGTGGTCACGAAAGAGTAAAAGCAAACTTCACGTTTTGCCGCTACTGATATAAGCAGAATCGGCAGCAGCAGCAGCAGCCGCACCAAAGAGTGGCCACAGTGAAAAATACGGAGGAGTCCCTTACGCCGCCAGTTCTCCCCTGTGCTTGAGCCAGGTACGGAACATGGTGTTGTTGTGCCGGATGCACTTGGAGAGCTCATGTGTGCTCACAAAGTCGTCCGCGTCCCGGTCGCAGTCGTCAAACACATCGTCCACCACCCTCGGGTAGTGCTTGTCGTGGGACACCTGGTGGCCAGTGAGAGAACCACAGAGACATTGTCGCTACGAAAAATATCTTTGGAAGGAAAGATGCTTTACTAGCCGAATGGGTTTCTCGAACAGGAAGAAATCGCGCAGCCAAGTGGGCTTTTGAAACAGTAAAAGCCATATAACCTGTAACCCCAGTACATTGGGGCTGCAGTTAATTTATTTTGCCCCTTTACTGCCACAAAATTCCGAGATAAAACCAACCCAAACTACCGAGAAATCAAGCAAACAGTACAGGACGGGTGAGTTTTCTGGTCAAGTGCAGAAACGTACAAAAGGAAACTGCATTCACACACGATTAGGAGATAACGTTTATATGCTCACTCGTCAACAGTGAAACTATCAAGGAACGTCCACCTTTCCCTGCATCGGGCAGCTATATCGCATGGCTGATGCTGGAAGTGAGTGCGGATGAACAGTTGCATGGCAGGCAAAGGAATGACAGCCTATTGGTTGTTCGCGAAGCGTTTCTCCTCCCTTCCACTGCGGCAGTACCTGCATGCCTACTGTGCCCTTATCTCCCCGTTCTATTCTGCCCATCTACTGCTCCTTCCCTTTTATCATGCCAGCCAAGCCATACAGGTGTTCTCCCTCGTTCAAGATCGAGTCACCGGCAGTCTTTGCAGCCACGAGACATTTTTGCAGTTTCCTGGGCTTACAAAGGTGTAGAAGGTAGCACAATTTTGGGGGTGGCAATCTTCAAGGACATTTACTACGTTGAATATTTGCCCTCTCAGGACTTTACGGTACGTGTGAGCGTGCTCGCTGAATCAATATTTGAGTGAGTGAAAGTCTGCGCTTAGTAGGAAAGACGTTTCCAAACTGGAATTGTATACACATCAAAGCTACGCTGGCGCTATGCAGTGTACCACCGAGGTGGTTTTGAATTATTTACTCTGTTCATGTGCACCGAGATGCTGCCATTGGAAATACAGCATTTGGGGCCAAGAATCAAACCCAGGAGCATGTGCGAAGCAACACAAGCTTTAGGGTATGCCACTGGGATGTAATGCTACTGGACAGGATAAAAAAAAAAAAAGAAAATTTTAATGAGAATTGCATTCACGCTGCAATGTCAAGCACATGCTTGGGAAAGTTGGTGCATACTTAATCTAAAAATTATACTGCGATAAACGCAACAAGGTAGAACTGGCAGGATAAGACAAGCGTTCCATTTATCCCATCCAGCTTCTGTTGCGTTTATCGCGCTTTATGTTTAAATTAGTGCAATGTCATATTGTGCCTGCCTGGCTCTGTACCCACTTTGGATTCCAGAAGTTCCACAAAGTGCCTTCGAAGGCGATCCCTTTCATGCTGGAAACAGACAACTAAGAGAGAGGGAAAGGGAAGGGGTACAAAGAAAGAAAAGATAAGATAGCAGTTGTTAACACCATCTGTTATCATCCTTACTGCAAAAATAGAAGCAATAAGCAGTGAGAAATTTTGGCAACAGTTCTCATGTATACCATTTTTTTACACCCTTATTAAAGTGTGCACATTACCATACCCATAAATCAGCATGCAGTTACTACTGTAAATGCGCCATCCTGTTTGGAATTTATTTTTTGTACACTTGTTAAGAATTCATGCAAAATTTTATTTGTTGAACCGGAGAAACATCTCCAAGTGGGGAAAAAAAATTAAAGCCGTTACACTCAATGTGAAAGCTGTCGGAAGTGCAGAGCAGTGATTTGCCATAATGGGCTGTGGCGTCATTATCCACTCACTCTTACCACCCATCCCACTTTTCGCCACCCCTTCTCATTCCTCTGCTGATGAACTCAACGGAAGTTTGTCCAATGCAATTCAAATTTCCCGCCTTTCAAGTGCTCGCGCGCCCCTTGCCTGAAACTGCGCCAGCGGGAGTTCTGTTGTTTTTGTGCTTGCTGTTCCTCCCGCATGTGCCGGTGTTGCACTGACACTTTTTTTTCAATTACCATCGCAAAAACCAACCCAGCAAGCATTCTAGCTAAATGAACGCGTGTGCTGCCAGTTGATTATGTATATTTTGCCTCAAATGTACCTGCATTTTTCTTTGTGCTGAACAACGTGGAGACGCATGACAAGCACCAGCGGTTCACGAGTTTCGAACGCTTACGAACATATAAACCGCTCAGCTTTCGAAGCCTCTGCAGGATGCCGCGATGACAGCCGCAGCGGCAGAACACCGTGTGGCTCTTCTTGGGTCCAGCGAGCGAGCTACGATGACAAGGCGAGCCCCTAAAGTGCTCTGCACTTAAAAAGCAACGCTAGAGAGTGAAATCCTAAAGAGTTTCTATTCAATCCCAGTAACAGCAGAGTCCTTCAATACTGTTCTGTTCACGAAACCCTTGCGTCACTATGGGAGAGCTTGATATGCTGCCAAGAACGGCCACTATGCAGCACAGGCTGTCATAAGGGGGTCGTTGCTGTCAACAGGCCCACCGCAGCAGTGGCAGCAGCGGCAGCCCGGAGGAACTGTGTGGAGGCTGCGAATGGCATTCCCCGCAACAAAGTTTCTATCATCAGTGTCCCGAAAACTTCATGCGCCAGTGCAATGTGTACTGTGTACAAGGTTGGCCGCATGGAACAAGGGATCAGCACTGCCTAAGGCGTGCTGTGTGACGGACTGCCATCCCAGATGAAGAAGCGCTAACAAAAAGGCGTTACGCTTCTGTTCTCAAGACTAGCACCGGGCTTTGAGAGAAGTGGAAAAGGGTATACCGCCGTTGGAAGCGGGCTGTTTTAACTTTGACTGCAAGAACATGCATGTTTGCGAAAAGCATTTCAATGCTACCGACATTATCAGAACTGATGAGCACGTTGTGAACAGAGGTGTCAGTTGCTGCAATGACACAGAGCCGTGCTCAGGACGGGTGCGGGTGCGAGAATCTTTGGAGGCCTCCCAATGTAGACCCTTTGTCAAAATTTTATAGGCCAATTCTAAGCCTTCTGGACTACAAAGAACTCAAAGATCAAGCTTTACCTTTAAATGCAACAAAATTATTTTATGACACTAAGAACAAGAGGCGTTTTCTCTAGCTTCCTGGCATAGTGTTTCAGCCTCGCTCGGGAATTAAAAAAAACAAAAAAAGAAAGAAGAAAAAAAAAAAAAAAAAGAAGCTGTTCCCGGTCAGCGATTAAAAGGCAACCAGCTAAGAGGCGGTGCGAACCGTCACCTGGGTTCGGACCCCCAAACCTCCTCTCTGGTTCGTCCCTGCTGGCTCAGCAGGAGAAGTTAGTGTAGTGGCGATCAGCTCTTGCGCCGATTTGGTTGTAGCGTTACTTTGTTCTTTCAGTCATACGACCCTGTGTTATAGTGACTGGCAGCACTGAGGTGCCTCTGAACAGAGTATATCGGACTGTTTTACAGATGTAGCGGCCAGCCATAGCGGACACGCACATCAGGCTTGCCAAATGGAAGAGGCGGTGTGTTCACTTTTTCAGTTGCAGGCGCAGAGTGCGCAGCTTTGCAGTTCAAGGCAACGACTCGAACAGTGTCAAAAGCAGCTTGCTAAGATAAGAGAGAGGGTAAGCAAAATGGGAAAACCCGGACAAGCCACCCATTTGCGAAACCATAAATATTTATGTTGTATATATAAGAGCTTCTACCGCTCTTCTTGCTCAAAGCATTTTGTTTCTTACTGTATTGTGTGTTACATCATACCAAAAATATAATTGCGCAAAAAATTATCAGACATGGATAATGGGGAGACATGGACGAAGTAAAGAACAGACACACACGGTGCCGTGTGTGTCCGTTTTTTACTTTGTCCGTGTCTCCGCTTTATTGTGCAATTATATTTTTGCTATGGGGTACCAACATGCCCAGGATGCTACCTGTATTACGTTGAATCATGTCCAGCTTTCTCCTCATCACATGCATCTAATATGAATCTCCCGTAGTATGCACCTCTGACCTACAAGTTGTATCACTAGCACTGAAAATTCAAGATTCATTGCATGCTTGAAACATTGCACCCTTACGAATAGTGGTGCCCCTAGCAGAAACTTCTGTCCCTATACCAACCTTTGACCAGAGTTTAGTGACCAGAAAAGCATTAAAGGACCCTGGTAACAGCATCGTGGGCAAGGCCTCAGCTTCAAAGGGCCAGCCTCGACACTGCACAGCAGGCAATTGAGTCAAACCTAATAATCTCGGGAGGATCAACGAATTAGTTCAAATAAAGAAGCTCCCTTTTTTTGGCACACAGGATTAAAAAGATCACGCATTACAAAGCAAAAATAAAATCCTTCAGAACTGCATGAAGGCAAGCGTCTACCCAAAAGACCAACTCTCAGCAATGTCTGTGAGCAAGCTGTAAGCAGCATTGCAAAGCAATTTTAACTGGGGACAATGTCATTCCAATGCCTCACTGCGTCGTACCTTGTGTGCAGTATGCATTAAAAAAGTTTGGAAGGCAGGAAATAATTACTTCTGGAAGCACAAAAATACTTGCACTTCCTTCTTAGATGAACATTGGCAAAATAAAAGTAAGAGGTTGAAAAAAAAAAAACTGTCCATTGCTTAATTTTACCTGGCTTTTGGTGATACTTGTGATGCAGGGGCTTGACCTTGGCTAGAAAAGAAACGAAAGGAATGAAAGTGTCACCCTGGGTAAAATTTTACTCAAATTCTAATCCCCTGGTTCATCCGTTGACCAAATTCATAATTTAACCAGGGTAGGTGATATCTTAACCTCATGCCTCAGGTATCCTTATGTAAATACACACATGAAAGTCACCACTATGTTGTACTGCTAGCTATTTCCGCTAACATACTTTGACAACAACCTAACAAAGAAGACAAGTTAGCTATGTTAGCAATGGCAGTCTCTCAACTTATTCAGTGCAGGGAAACCAAGGAGTCTTCTACATATGTACTATATTTTTTCTTATTTGTACTCTGTGTATACCTTCAATCCATTAAGAAAATTCAAATGGTTGATTTAATGGTCCTGATGAACAGCTTTAGGCACACTGCAGCCTACTGTGGCACTCCAGGCACACTGAAGCAAATGGTTGCAAATTAATTTTTAATGCGCCATTACAGTCGACTCCCACTAATACAAAGTCCACGGAACTGCAAGAAAACTTGGAATTACCGTATTTTTGCACGCAAACTCGCACCAAAAATGAAAATTCCAGTGGCAAAGTAGGGGTGTAGATAATATGCGGGGTTTTTCTTTAGTGCAGTTTCACAGCAATGCATGTTGTGCCATGAAGCCCCTACACAGTAACACTGGCAGCCTTCCATGGTAGCAATTGCCCAAAACATACAAGTAGAAGTAAAAAAAAAAAAACCAAGCATGAGCGCACTCTCAGAGCTAAATTTTATCAGTGAATTGTCTTCCGCCATGCAGTCAGAGTATTCTACTTGAAAAATATACGCTTTTTCTGTCTACGTAGTATGTGATGTGTTGCTTGAGCAGTAGCTTTAGGGCAGCCTTTCCTGTATCAAACGTGCGGGCAATACGCGAGGATTTTTTTTTTCTTTTCCGGCGGGCTGAAAGTGGAGCTGCAGATTATATGCAGGGGCGGGTTATACGCGCAAAAATATGGCAACCGAACTTCCAAATAAACAAAGAGCCCAATAACAGCATTGTTATTAGTCCACAACACGTCTCCCTTCTTGATTTTGTTCCAAATCTTGACTTCCGTCCCGAAGTCGAGTATACGACACAGGTTGCCATGATAGTTGAGACTTATCCCTAAAATCGAAGACTGAAGTGTTTACCACACATACTGCTCACAATTCGCCACGATGACTCAGTGGCTAAGGCTTTGTGCCAATGAGCCCTAGGATGCGGGTTCATTTCCCACCGCTTTTTCTGATGGAGGCGAAAAGCGAAAACGCCCGTGTGTAAAAGATTCCGGCGCACGTTAAAGACCCCCGGTGTTCAGAATTAATCCGCAACGCTCCACTACGGTGTACCTCATTGCCTGCGCAGCGTCGGTGCATTAAACCTCATAATCAATCAATCAGACCACTCGCCCAATGCTGTGCACAACAACAAAAGAAAGCTGAGAACCTGAACAGAGAGATGACACACTGGCACGAGGCTCAACCGGCCTGCCGCTTTTTATCGACTGAACGCTGCCTCAGCTGTGATGGTGCGAACGTCAGCACAGAACACTGCTGTTGTTGCGCTTGAAAATTTTGAGTTTCATCAAGAAAAGGGATGGCCACCTCGATGCTTCCTGTTCAAAATAACTTCCAATTGACCAATGTTGGGAGTTTTAGCTTCGAATCACAGAGCAATCTCTTCCATTGAATTGCGTGTAAAATTGCCGGGACCAGCACATCACTTCCAATTAACCAAATATTCCAACTGAGCGACTTCGAATTACTGGGAGCCCACTGTACCACCATCATGGCTGATTACACCATCACAAAAGGAAATCGCCATAGTGTGTTGCCACCACTGCCTAAAATACCCTTGTAGTTACCAACTCTCAAGCCTGCGAGCACTATGCTGCCGCCCCCTCCTATCCCCCAATTTCTTCGCATTCTACAGTCATTGAAGACTCCTCCCAACCTGCACACCATCTGAACCTTAATGTCAGCGTCTATGAATTAGAAATGCGGCCACTCACACTACAGCCCATGTTCATACACAGCAGGCAGTTCCTAAATAGGGCGACTCATTGAATCAACCACTAGCACCCCACTCCCTGCCCCACCAATACAACAATCTCTTGACACACTAGGGGCATTTTTTTTAAAACTAAACTGGTACAGATTAGTGCAGTATCGTGCAGACGAGTGCAGAGGGCTACTGGAGCTACCACTAAAAAAAATGAACACATGCTACACTGCTTGCACCAGTGCAGCCAGTGCAAGTAAAAGAAATGCCTCCACTATCACCACAACTAAAGAAAACTATTGCCTCAGCATTTCCACCACCCCGGAATAGAGGCAAATTTCGCTGGCTGGCTTTGAACCAATTCCTAGCCAGCGGAAAAAAAACCATTGGAGGTCCCATTGGAACCGTCCAGAACACCACTGAACCAATTGGAAGTGCAATTGGTTCCAAATGGTTCAATGGTGTTTCAACAGGTTCAGTTGGACATCCAAAGGTATTTTCGGCTGGGTACCCTCCCAGCATCCTACTATGTGCCCCGTACCACACTTCGTACCCTTCCATGTCTAAATTCCGCACGTTGCTTTATGATATGGGAGTGCCAACACACCCTACCCTTAACCCGAACCCCCCGCACAACCTACAAGCATTGGGTGGGTTAGCTGGCCATTTCCAGTTTCCCATCTCAGTGCAGGCTAGTGGCAAAGACCAGGATGGTCAGTGAAGCCCCGGGGCTACCTCAACTAGAAGGCACCTCGTGGGTGGAAACCTTAACATCTGCACTTGCTTTAAATAAAAGTTCAATCAATCAATTCTTGCATTGACCCAAAATATAGTTCATACAATTATTTCTCAAGTTTAGCCACCGCATGGAAGAAAAAGTTCACGAAAAGTGCCACATCTGGGCATTTTGGGAACGCTATTTCAGAAAAGTTCAATAATCCGAGAATTTTGGGGGAATTTGGTGTCACTGAAACGGTTTGGTGGTGATTTTCTTATCTAATCACAGGCAACTGTTATCGATGTCAAAAATTCAGAGTTAAAAAATTGCTGCATATATTACACAGCAGCCTTCCTCAACAGGCTGAGAGCCAATCCAGAATTGACACTTTTTCAATCTATTTGCACTTGCTAATGTACTCTGTTGTTTTACAAATCACTATAGACGATGCACTAGAGACGATAGTATATTTAGGTAAGAAAAATTTGCTTACAACAGATTTCCTTTTTTGTCATCTCTTTGCACCGAACAAGCAGTGATTTGCCAATCTTACACCATTGCAAACAAAAATGTGCCAACGCCCAAGAAGCAACTTTATGTTTCAACAAGGCAGAAAATCTGCCTAGACAATTCACCCACAGCACTAAAAATCTAATTCTCGGCTTGGTGAAAAAATGGCGACGGCATAGTGGAAGCACTTCTCACGTTTCTTGCAGTGTCCCTTGTGCTTGATGGATATGTGCTTCTGCCAGATGCAGGCGTCCCTATGGAGCAGGCAGTGATTGTCGTAGGTCAGGCCATTGGTGCCGCACACGGGTTTGTAGTGTGTGGGGCAGTGCTGCACGCACTGACAAGACGCTAAGCCGTTGTCCAAGATTTGACACACCCTTCCGGGCCGGCAGACGACAGCGGCGCAGATGTCCAACTCGCTGTCTGAAAGGCGTTCGAGGACAAACACTTCGTCACTCCCGAGGTTTCATTCGACCAAGCCACTCTCGACATGTAGACGCTCGAGTCACGGCCCGGGGGTTGAAATGAAACTACAGGTCTACACCCCGAAGCTATGCCTGGGCATTGAGGCGCGGCGAAGTTGGGAGCCACGCAGGGATCCTTACCGTAGAAAAAATATCGCACCCACATAAATTATTTGTTTTTTCACGTATTAAAAGAAAAAAGAACATTCGCCGCGACCGAAAAAAGGAGCACTGAGTCTGCAATGATGCAAGGCGCGACTTGAAGGAGGCTTGAAGTATTGCGCAAGGACGACAGACATCCAGCAAATCGCTGACACCATGACACACCCACACTCAACTGCTACAGGGTAAATGTCGGCAGTCAAAGAACGTTTAAAACTGTTTCCCTCGATGGCGGACTAATTACAGCAGCACGGACGGACAAGGACCTTGGTACTTTCCGCTATCGCTTTTAAATTTCCCCCGCTTTTCAAGGTCCGCTTAAAATAAACCAACAAGCACGAAGACTTAACGAAGAGGTCTTACCTGTTGTGTCGTCTTTAAACGGCACCTGTGGTGGGGACAAAAGCATTTTTTCGCGTTAATACTTCCCCGAGACACTCTGCGGCGACATATGTTGCAGCCGCTCGCTAGGCCACTCGTCTCTGCGGAGAGTAGCCCGTCAAGTGAAAAATAAGATCGTCCCACAGAAACGTGCGCGAAAAAAACTAAATTCAATTCACTGTAATCGGGGCCACTCACCGATGCGACGCATGTCCACGCAGCGACGCAAGACAACCACGCCTGCAGAGAAAGAAACGAAGTTGAGCAATTGTCCGGATGCACCCCAGAAAAGTTTTTAAAAGTTCGACTAACAATACGTCGCCCACTCAAAGGGTGAAAAGGTGCTGACTTACGAAGAGCACCTTCATCGTGGGTGTTGCCGAGGTCCTCGGGAGGCACTGAGGCCGGTCACGCGAACGGCAGTAATCGAATTGAGCTCGCTTCTGAAACACGATCGGACGATCCCGCAGCGGAAACCCATCCTCGGCGTATCCGTTTCAGGGCGAGAGGCGCGCGAATAGATGCTGGTGGCTCCATCTTTCTTGTTACGCCAGCACTGCGAGAACAGGCGCGTGACACGCGCCATATTTTGAAGCTTTAGTTATTGGAAATACTGCATGTTCTGCCCCAGCTCTAATTTCGGTCAAGTATAAGTTTCGGCACTCATTAAAAACTACGGGTGTAAGATTCTGCCAACGGCTATTTCGTCACGCACAATCCGTGGCTGTCCGAATTTTGTATTTCAGCAAGCATATTCGCATATTCTCTAGACAAGAGAAAGCGCGATAAGCAATAAAGCAAAGCAGGTTGAAATACAATTTAATCCAATTGAAATACAATTTTACGGTTCATTAAGGCAGTTGTGTTTTTGCTTACTATTTATCTCGCAATATCTACGAGTTACCTGTTACGCTCTCCGTGTTTGTTTTAACAACGAAGCTGTTTGGCAAATTGTAATTTTTCGTGACTGCAGTTAAAAATACCGAAAAATTGCCGAATTGCACGCGCACGTGTGCGCGTGCCTAGCGGCGGCCACCGGGCAGTTAACGAAACCAAGAAAGTGCCTACCGCTCGTGTGTGCGTGCCTCACGACGTCCGCCCCGCGTCCCCGGCGCACGCTTGTCAAGCCAAGGATACCCACTTAGGGAGATTGGTTGATTGGCAAAAAAGAAAAAGAAACTCCAGTGTTCGCTGTAATTGTGGCGGCACTTGCTCCGAACGGGAAAAACACGTCATGGCGTACGCCCCTCCAAGGTGATGTCCTATGATTATCACTTCCAAAAAAAAAAAGAAGGAAGCTCACACTTATAGCAACAATGATAGAGTAAAGGTCGCTGCGGCAGCGAAGAAGAAGCAAATCGGCTGCAATCGTGGACTTTTACCTTCGCGACATAGCTTCACTACCTTCCAGTCTTACGCGTTGTGTGAGCCCCCTGTATTATGTAGCACAAAATAAGACGCAAGAATTGTCTGCAGCATTAGCGCGTTTTAGCGAGACCAAAGCGGATTGTCACGATTTAGTGACACACAAATTCGACACATTGGGCCTTCTCGATTTTGCAGTCCGAGGACTTCTCTCGGATGGATGGTACCCTAGGACTACATGGTATACGATCGAGGGCCCGATCGCGTACCGGGCAGTCCGCATACGGTCCAGGGCTGATAATGCAGGATGCTCATTGATTAAAAACATATCTACAAGAGCATCTCCCCCGCCAATTCCCGAATTCTAATCTGGGACCATGCGAATACCCACCAAGAGGAGAGAATAATGTGTCTATGAAGGCGAACATGGTGTCATGGCCAACATAACGTTGTACATACTGTAACATACATAGCGCCAAATACGTGAAATCATCGTCCCAACCTCGTACATCGCATATCCACTTACGGTACAAGATGAATCGCGCGGACAGAAGGGCTCTTTGGCATTATAATACGTTAATACGAGGCTATCTGAAGTGAAGCAACCTAACCATGGTTTGTGGGTGCATTGAGCTGTTTAACGCGTGTAATCCATGGTGACCTAAAACAGCGCTATAGTAGACGAGAAAAGAACAGCCAACGCGGGTGCTGTAATTTGTTATTTGACTACTGAGCGAAAGTCTACGGCCTTAATTAGTTTATCTGCCATGGGCAGCAGAAGAGGAAACTCCACGGGCCGTTCGCACCATGCAGCTCCGAGTGACACTGGTTCGTGGTGCGTTTTCATGCCATCTCAGCGTTTACATTTTCAAGCTTCCGAAATCGACTTCCTTGGCTCACGTGCGGATTGTACGCGTTAGACGTGCAGCGATAAGCTAAATTTAGCCGCGGCCCGTGTGGATCTGCCAGTGTGTACCGTCATAGCGGCCGCCAGAAAATCTGCGGGGAGCAAGGACGGTGTGAGGCAGAGCGTTTCCGGATGCACTTTACTCGTCGAAAATGCGATCAGTTCTGCCGGGAAAACTCAAGACGTGGCCTATGGGCCTTCCACACTTTATTCTGGTATGATAATTAACAGTGTTTCCAGTTCACTCCAGTGTCCCTTTAACCTTCATGCAGACGCCGACCTCTGTTGCCAGGCGGAGAAGTAACTGGGGCAACTGGAGCGTCTCTTCTCCACAACCAACTCTCTCTTCCCCTACATCGAAGGGCGCAGACTCCGCCGGCATGCTAAACCATTTATATGAAAAAAAAAATTGTTGTTGTTATCGCTAACTTCTGCACTCACACGTGTCGCTGAGGTGAGGGAGCTTGGCAACAAAGGCACCGGCTGAGGCCCACCGCTGAGACTCCAACGCCTTGGCTGCTGGGCCCACCGAATAAAAGTCTTTCTCTCTCTCTCTCTCTCGGTCCAACTCAATCTATGCCGTGGGCCGCAGCCTGATGCTAACAGGGCCCATAATTGGGCACGTAGTACTTGTCATGTTGTTAATCTGGCATCACCTCACTGCATTGCTGCTTTGCCCCGACGCAACATGCAAAATTCGGACGTCGCAGGGCCTTCAGCCAACGGACGAAGCAATGCCAGAAAGGTGAGCTTCCGTTACCACCACATGTGCAGCCCGTTTTCCTGCCGCAAGAGCACAACGCGCTGCGTCTGCAGCAGATAGATGGTCAGCCGTGTACCTCCCCAGCTGCACCGCAAACAGCCGTGTAATGCATCCAGGCTTGTCGAGACAGAAGACAGAAGTACCATTTATTAAATCGGATGGCGTTAGTCCGCATGGGGGAACAGAAGGCAAAATGTACGTACAAGGAAAGGTTAGTAATCACAAACACCCTTCCATAGAGATGTTAAACTCTATTGTAAGGTTTATGGGACATATATCCACTCTTCCAGGCTTATCGACAATGCAAGAAGCAGCAGCTCTGACTGAGTACCGCCAACGCAGGTCGCTGCAAGTGCTATACCGCAAACGCAAGAGGACGGCCAAGCATAGCCACCGACACTTCGTTTCAGCCGATGTCGAATTTCAGAGATCGTGATATCAACAAATTGGACAGCATTGATCAGAACATTCTGTGCTTCCCGGACTCTCCAAAAACCCTAATTCCGCCCTCAATCATAATTCCAAAAGCTACGAGCAGGGTATCGAATACTACAACCTTTGTTACGATTCAGCGCGAAGTGCTTCGCCATTACTGTGCGCGCGTAATACGCCGGATAAGTTTTGTGCATTGTGGGGAAGTCCCGTGTGTGACGGTGAAACCAGCTCATCAAACAAGTTTAGACACGTCGGCTGTCAATCGCGCGTTCCCTCGAGGCCAGTGAATCACGCCGGCGGCGGCTGCAAGGACCACCACAATCCCTGAATCCGGCTGAGAGGCTTCGTGTGCTGGCCTCCCTCTTTTCCCGCCCTCTCACCGGCACAGCGCGCACCGGCTTCTGGGGACATTCGTCGCTGATTCTAGGGACTGCGAACCGTGAATCTAGAAAAGATGCTTTTTGTATATTGTACTTTTGATGCCGTGAATAACACACTGAACGCCTGTTGACCGTTGGGCATTCTGCTTATAAATACTCGCCTTCCGCGAGCGCACAGTAGTCTGTCCTGGGCTCTTGCGGAGAACGTTACTCTGCCCGTTCTTGTTTTTATGTTGTAAGCACGTAAGTGGGCTGCTTCCTGTTATCATCGCTATTCTCTACTCGCCATGCATTAAACAAGTTATAAGTTTGGCTCTTGGCTCCACGTCGTCGGAATGGAGGCAGCTCCCCTTCAAGCCCATATTAACAGCGCTACCGACACAGACAGAAAGAAGAGGGCACAAACTTTCTGTCTGTGTCGGTAGCGCTGTTAATATGAACAAGTACCAACTCGCCCAGTCTTCCGTTTTAGATCCCCTTCAAGACAAGACACTCGCCCACCACACTACCACGGCATGACGGAGGTGGGTAGTTGAACGCCTTCGCCAATGTAACACCTTCGTGTGGGACACCCATCTGCATATAGACAAACAACCTGTATGCGAACAAAGGAAGAGGGTTACATGCAGAAGTTGCAGGCGCAAAACCTCACTGGCGTCGAAAAGCGGCAGCGCAAGCGTGTTCTGGAAGTGTATTATTGTGAAGGTAATACGCATTAATGCAAACAAAAAGCACACGAAACAGTCGAATTAGCCTTTTTTAACTGTGTTCACAGAACGCAAGCTGCATATGAAGATACCGGGGCCCGTATGCCGCAAGCGCAAGCTGTCTACACATAACCGCCGGCATGCGCGGGCTTGCGTGACGCCATTGCGTCGTCGAATTGTGGGTTGGCGGAGCTCCTCCAAGCCCAGATGAACTGTGCGCTGGCCTCACCCAGAGGCGCAATATTCAACAGAGAGCCAGGCCACTCTGCGTGGCAGTAGAGTTCTCAGCCATAGCGACCTAATGATTCCGGCCCTGCAGCAAAGATGTAAAATTAATAACTAAAAAAAATAACCAACACCAATTTTACTGCCAGTTCGAAACCATGGTCCGTACTAAAACTCAAAAACGTTACTCGCAGCGCAAACCTAGAAGGAACACTCAGCGGTGTTCAATTCGGCATTAGCACTTTCGCAATCACAATTAATGAAGAGTGCTTAAGCGCCCTCGGGTTACTTCTTTTTATTCTTGGCTTTTAGCGCCTTTCACTCCGCGGAAAAAATGGGCATCTTCATATGTGTACGTTTGGGCCGTCAATATACGCTGACTGGAGCTCTCACTCCCGTGACAAACATTTTGACGCTGCTTCGGGGGAAGTATATACCTTCAAGAGTAAGTAAACAAGGATTGGACAATGACAGCGATTTTTTTTCCCACAAAGGGGATTTCAGAGTTTTTAGAAGCCTGAAGGTGGTTCTTTCAATTCGCCAGACAGCCCTAAATGCCCCTACTTCGTCTGTGCAGTCATGGACAAATGAAACGCGTACACGAAAATATGAACCAGAAAATAGAACTGTCAGCGCGATTTCTTTTCGTGCAAGTTAATTTGTCGCAAGGCTTTGTAACAGTAACCAAGATTGAAAATGTGTCTGTCCAAATAAACCACGCCGCTTATCCGCATTCTTTGATTTCGCGTGTTCCGGTTCATATTTACGTGTTCTAATTTCGTTTGTCCGTGGCTGCATCTTTTCGCGTGCGCATCCACCTCAAGCGAAGACTGCGATGATTATCCCGCCTGTCATTGCCTTCCTCGGGTTAGGATGAAGCGACCGTCTTTTACGAGGTGCTGGATCATGGTCTCGCCTTTCACTACGCCCTTCACTAACCTGCGGGACGGCATGAAGCTCCACTGTTCCACACACTGAAGCACTTCCAACCTTCTTTCCCAGAAAAAAAAAAAAAAAAAAAACTAATTCTTAGTGACCGCTCGTCCAGTCTTCTTGTGTTTCTTCGTCCATGTCCTCTGCGCTTCGTTTATTTTTTGAAGACATGAACTGACTCGCCCATCAAATAACTTTATCAAATTTCTTTTCCAGACACGCTTGTATTTTTTTTTTGTGGGAGCATTGCGATAAGCAGTGGTAACCAGGAAATGGCCGTCATTCGCGATCCGTGCTTCGAGCCATATTTAGGCGAAAAGCTTCATTATCGATTCACCATGGCGGCCAAACGTGATGCAATCTGTTTTTGGTGTACGTGAGGACGTGTTCCGAAACTACTCGTTTCGCATTTGACCCCACGTGCTGGGTGGCCATTCAGAAAAGCGATGCCAAAACACCTGCGGTGATTCTGTGAGACACGCTTCGTATGCATAAAAATACGACGAAAAGCAGCAAGTTCTTGTTTTTCAGCGAAGCTCCGCATGACACACTCTTCGGGATTTCTTCGTATCGCGGTCCATCAGCAGAATACGCTTTGCGGCGGAGCCAATTTTCTCGTGGTTGCTTTGTAGCTATCGATCAAATGTAGATGTCTCGGAAAGAAATCATAGTTCATGGCCGCTAAGACGGCCCTACACGCCTAGTTTTGTTTGCTTGTCATGATAAGTCGCAGTGGAGTGACAAACAATTCAGAATTTTCTTCTACTGTCAATGAATGGGTTTTACAGGAGTATTACGTTTGCAGGAAACGGCTGTAAGTTGTGTTTTACCGGAAGTATACCCCGAAACGTATTATACGAAGTTGAGCTACTCAAAAGAACACGTAACCATGAGAAGTTTTATCTTAGCACTTATCGTGAATAACTATTGAGTTGCAGTTATAATTCAAACAACATGAAGCCTCCGCTCCTGAGCCATTCCAGCCGCATCAAAACGCTGCCGTGGAACGAAGAGCCCCATGTTTGTCCGCTGGGACAAAACTGCAGTCCTTTTAAGTTTCATTTATCTAATTCACTTCCGTATATGGGACCTCTATCATAGACAGCCTGTCGACACAGCTTGGTTTCTTGCGCATACTTTTTATACCCCCCCTCTTTTTTTTATTTTTTTTTCGGGCGGCAGTATACGGCGACGATGTCACGCAAACTCCATCGTTTTGTATATGTATAGTTGCCTGCAACTAGATGTTTCAGCATGATTGCCTATTGCTGCCATAAACTCAAAGGGCTGGTGGGCGCGTCAAGCTGCTTTGGTAGCTTTTTTTCCTCAGCGCTTTTCATCTAATCAGTGTATAAACGGGCAAATAAACTTTATCTCATCTCATCTTATACAATGTCGAATCGCAAATATGACGCAATCACCGGATGTTTCTCGCATTCGTTCCTACTGCGGCCCGGTCAAAACGCTCGTACGTAATTGGTCAAATTGCAATTCAAAGTGAATTTATCGTTCATTTTCTAATAGCATTTCATTGGTATTTTAGCAGCTCCACAATCCAGTTATGTGAGCAGGGCTGAGTGCCAATCCTTTTTAAATGTTTACATCCAATGCATGTTACGAAAGATCTAAAAATTTAGAACTAGAAAACTTGGTAATCAGGGGATATTTTGAAGGAGGTAATGCATTCGACTTCTCCTCTAGTGGCAGGTAAAGAATTGGTGGCCCGTTACACTTATTTCTCGGAATACTATCAACGCTACTTTGATTTGAACTCCTTCCTTACCGGGACAGTTAGCAGTCCAAATGTCAATCCACTACGCTGACGTTTCGGAAAATCCATCTCTCTCTCTCTCTCTCTCTCTCTCTCTCTCTCTCTCTCTCTCTCTCTCTCTCTCTCTCTCTATATATATATATATATATATATATATATATATATATATATATATATCAGGGTGTCGAACCGGAACCTAACCGAACCGAAAACCGGAACCGAACCGATATTTTTGCCGGTACTGAACCCGAACCCGAGCCCTTATTTTTTGAGCACGCTGAACCCGAACCGGAACTAAACCGAAAAAAGAAATAACGGTTACCGGTTCATGCCGAAACGGTTCGACCCTCTGTTGTTGATATTGCACAGTCAATACAATTCAGGCTTTTTTTCTTACACGTACCATCAACTTCGCAATCCGCTCGCGCACTTTCCCCTCCAGACACTTGAACACTATCACGCTCTATGTAACAACAGGGGAAATGAATATGCACCAGTGTAGCAATGGTCTGTTGTTGCTGGAAGCGCGAGCGTAGTGCAAGCTGACCAAACGAAATGTCATTCTCGGCAGCTTGCAGGGGATATAAAACGACTTTGCCGTTCCCTAGCTGCGACTTTATTGGAGCAATCAGGCTGCAGGAGTGCTCCACTGCGCAACAGCGAAAGCCCATACCCGATGTGTGCTAACTGTTTGCATTTCATACTTTGTTTGAAAGGTCCGACACCTGCAAATTGTTAATACTTGACCAGTGTGACCACAGGAGCTGCTCCGTGGCTAAGCCGTTTGCCGCTGACCACAAGTGGCCTTGATCTTCCTTCCATACGACAGTTTTTCTGAAGTAGATGGAAATCGAGAACGTCCGTGTATCGAGATTTTGACCCATGTTCAATATCACCAGCTGGTTAAAATAAGTCTGCTGGCCTGCAACATAAGCTGCGCCTCGGAGCAGAGATATAGCACGGGGCTTCAAATGCGCCAGTATTTTATAAAAATGTGTTTACAGGGAAAACAAAAAAGAAAAGGCGAATCACGTTGTTTTAAAATATTACGCAAAAAGTAAGTAAAACCGAATAAGTAAAAAAAACTACCAAAACGTGGATATTGCTCTATACTTTTCTTTGCCCGTTTCACAACCAAACGTGTCATCAATGCGAAGGAAGTGAGTTCCGTGGTCACATTTTGAGGACAGTACAGTGGTCAAGTTCCGTTTTTTACAGATACAAATAACAACAGATATGTCAGGGAAAACTGTTAAGGTGCGCACTTAATCCCTTGGAAAGAAACTGCAGCCCTCGACCCTGTCTTGGAAGCAGAAACACTAATAAAGCAGAGGACACGTAAAGAAAGGCAGGCCGGTACCTCACACTGTTCCATTCGTCCATGGCGATCATCTTTTCTGCTTGTCTGCAGTTTTGTGTCTTTCAGATCTGCTTTTTTTTTTTTTTCTAAGGTGCGCTTGTACTGACTGCCCAACTCGCTACATTACTTCTACTGCTACTCGTTCCAAGGGGAGTACTGCTGTGGACGAATGAAAGAGCGTCTACTCAAGAAATTCCCATCTGATTCTCTGCGTGTAAAATTTCCCGTTCATTTTGTAACAGCATAATCTGTTATAAGATTCCGCAATGTAGCACACGGAACGATGGTAGGGGGTCAAGCGGTACGATGACTTACTGATTGTAATGCACACATCCGGTATAGCTATCGCAAAAGGAATTGCAGTGGTCAGAGCAATAATGCAGTGACTGAGCGTTAACTAAAGCTTACTTTTAACAAAAGTGTGGCTAACACATTTGATAAGGGGACAACTAACAAACTATTCAGGGTTACCAAATATTCTAATTCATTGGTAGTATTTATGTGCCTGTTGCAGGATTTTTATGTTTTGTTACAAATATAAAGAATGTGCGCCGTTGATATTAAGCGCTGGTATTTGAACGCGCAAGACTAAATTTAAGGCTTCAAGGTTAGCGTGATGGGCGATTCCATAGCGACGATTGCGATTTCAACAAAAAAGGGAAGGGCAGAAAATATATCCCACCGTCATATCTTTTGGCGGTGGCTTTATGAATAGTCGCTAGGACAACATAAAGTCTGGGCGAGAAAGTGGATGGTAAATCGTCGCCACTTCATCTGTTTTTATAATATCGTAATTCTTTAAAGTTTGCTTTGCAATTGCGCCACTGCCCTTGGGGAACAGCAGCATTTTGAATTTTTGTTTGTATTTTGATTTGACTGTCGTTTCCAAAGACCGATTCACCAAAAGAGTCTGATGCAAATCGTGGAACAAAGCAAACAAGCCGTCCCAACAATAACACTGTTTCCTGGGCAGCCACTGTCACAGGACACCAGCAGATGATTGGTCGTAACCCCACCGCCACTTTACCAGAAAACCACCCAGTCATGATCGAAAATATTCAACTCAAGAAGAGCCTTCTAGAACTTCGTTCAGAACTTCAGGCGATGCGTAAAGAACTCGCCTCCCTCCGCAAAGCCAGCACACGGCGTCAATCTGTTTCACCCCAATCACGTGGCACGGAGTCGGTGCGCCAAAGCCGTTCGTGCACCTCTCGTCGCCCCACAGCAGATTCCTCGCAGATGGCAAGCAGACAACCCACGAGCTATGTCACTGAACAGATGTTGAAACAACGGGAGGCGCAAATCAAGTTTGAGGTGTGCAAGGAATGGCAGAAAGCCTGCGGAAATATTGCAGACTTACAGGGGCAATACGCCATTCTTAAGCAGGACATGCAACAGGTCATGGACCAAATGCGCAAGTTTCTTGAGACGGTCGCCCCTAGTGAATCCAAGCGCAAGAAGAAGCAATCTTCCTAAATGAACTCTTTAGCTCCTCCTAATCGTATTATAATTCAATGGAACTGCCGAAGCTTTGCTCAAAATGGCCCCTTACTGAAATCACAGGTATCCTCCACCCGACCTCTAGCTCTACTGCTACAGGAGACTAGAGGCCCTTGCAAAATTCTTCACTACACCACCTACATGGACCCCAAAATCCCGCATACTTACAGAGATAAAGCCAAGTCTCCCTTCACCCCTGGTCAGGCGGCAGTTCTGGTGCACAAGTCGTGCCATTCAGTTCAACACCGATGGGATAAAGCAAGCAATACAAATCGAGAAGTAATTATCGTCCGCGTTCAACCCCCTAGTGGGAAACCTGTGCTTATGGTCTCGGTATATTACAGATCTCAATGCAACTCCCGGGCTAGGGATTCCTATGACTGGATATCGCATATTTTTTCGCTAAACTTTTCTGGTCCAGTTATTGTTGGAGGCGACTTCAACGTGAAAAGTACTCTCTTGGGTTATTCCCACTCCGATCTACGCGGGAAACTCCTAGAAGAAGCCCTGGAGTATAGCCCCCTCCGACTCGGCAATGAGCCTTTCAATCCTACCCGGATAGGTCTCCACAGCTCGCAGCAAGACACCACACCGGATCTAACCCTTACCACACCCGGAGTCATTAAAAAATGGCGAACACTGGATTGTACATGGGGCAGTGATCACTTCCCTATTCTGCTCCACTTGAACAGCAAGAAATTCCGCTCCAAGACTGCGTACACATACATCAACTGGGACCTTTTTCGCTCGCAATTCCACGTGAGCGCACAACCTGAGCTGTCCGAGTTTGTTGCCTCTGTGAATGAAGCGCGTATCCTTTCCACGGAGACGGTAACAAGCACAGCTGAGGTCAACAATCCGGACGCCCACATGCACAAACTGCTTCGTACCGCTGAACGCTTACCAAAAGGTATAGAGAACGCGGTAAACGTCACCATGACCTTATGAGACTAAAATGTCATTACAAAGCGATAAACGAATATCAAAATATCCTCCAATCTGAAAACTGGCATAATCTCTGCGAACGACTTGGGCAAGAACGCGGTCTCTCACATCTGGGGAGCCTCTTTCGGGGCCTGAGTGGACGGGCGAAAGTAAAACTGCCGATTCTAGAAGAAATGTGCCTCCATACAAACTACTCTCAAGTGGAAGATACTATTGTGAAGACTCTCTTCCCGCACGCCACGACTGACATCTCGACCCTCTCACCTCTGCCTGAAATCGATATACGAGCACCGCTCGTGGAGCTCGACTCTCCGTTTACCGAGAGCGAGCTGCATATAGCCATCTCCCAAGGAAAACCGAAATCTACACCGGATCACGACCAAATAAAATGGCAAGACCTTCGAAATCTTCCCTCATCGGGTCAAGCGGCCCTCCTAACTGTCATCAATCGATCCTGGGATACTGGGCAAATTCCTGACCACTTGAAAATGAGTATCATCCACCCCATCCCAAAACCTGGCAAAGATTCTCGAAAACCCGAGAATCTGCGACCCATAGCATTAACTCCTGTTATTTGCAAGTTGACAGAACGTCTCATAAACAACAGGCTTCAACACCACCTGGAACACACAGGATGGTTCCACCCAGCTCTCACGGGATTTCGCCCCAATTTAAGCACCCATGATTACCTCTGGCTTCTTCGTCGAGTCATAAACCGGACATCCCGAAAGAGCCTGCCCGACTACGTCCTGGCCCTTGATATGCACAAGGCGTTCGATAACGTCAGCCAAGAAGGCATCCTGCAAGAACTAGCCGCTGCCTTCCCCAGTCAGAAGGCTCAGAGGTAGATTCGCGGCTTCCTAACGCACAGACCCATTCGCCTTAACCCAAAGGAAGCAACGCCGACTACCTACTACCTTGACAGAGGAGTTCCCCAAGTTTCAATTCTCGGACCTTTACTCTTCAATCTGGCCATGAATCGTGTAGCCCGCACCCTTGAAGTGGACTCAGTGGCCCGTTTCGCCTTCTATGCTGATGATATAGTTGTGTGGACCGAGGCTGCTGATTATGACTCAAAAGAATCTATGCAGGCCAAACTCCAGGCTGTTGTTTTTAGCTTGGAGCGCACCCTCTCCCGATTCCAGCTGCAATTATCCCCCAACAAGACCGAATTTCTCAGCGTCGACGGCAAGCGATCGACCAACCCTGACCAAGTTCTACACCTCAATATCGCCAATTCGATTCTTGAATCAAGAAATGGTACCATAAAATTACTTGGCCTCCAGATTAGCAGCTGCAATAGCCCCACTACATGGATCCGTCATCTTCGGACAACATGGCGCTCCACCTTGCACCTCATTACTCGTCTATCAAATAAATACGGCGGCTCACACCAAGACGCATGTCTCAAGCTTGCACGCGCCGTTGCGCATGGCCGGCTGTCTTACGGATTTCGCGTATATGAATGCCGTCCCCGGCATCTCAGGGAACTAACCATATTAAACAGACACCTGATTCGTACCATAACAGGCCTACCATGCCACACTAGGACGGACGTGCTGGAACAAGCAGTGCCACTTCCTCCGATCACCAATCTAGTCGAAGAAGTCAAGCTGCGATTCCAGAAGCACCTCGAATACATGCCACATGGACGAGCCATTCTTAAATGGGACACCTTGAACAGCGATTTCGACCCTGAAATCTTTCCTAAATCCATTCCACCTTGGGAGAGACCTGCAATCAGCCCTATCCGGCGACGACCAATTCCCCGACGTCGACGAGCAGTTAGGGAACAGTACGTCCGCACTCTGGTCAATGACAAAGCCCAAGATGAAGTTGATGTATTCACCGATGCCGCTATCCAAGACATAACAGCCGCTGTTGCTTGGACTTGCCCCGAGGTTCAACAACTAGGTGGTTCTCGCAACATTACGAACACCTACGGCCTCTCGGATGAAGTGAAACTCTTTGGAATTCTGGGCGCAGTTCAAAGCATCCAGACCCATTGTTCAACCATCCACACAAAGAAGTTCCGCATCATCACTGACTCACACGTTGCCCTCCGGGAACTGAATAGGACCTTCACGCCTAACTCTACGGCCACGACCATCCTCTACTTAGTACGGGACATGTCTCATGAAGGAATCACGATACGCATTGTCTGGACACCTGCCCACACGTCTGGAGCGGACGGCAACCGAACGGCGCACAACGCTGTTCGGGAGTGCCTACTAAATCCTCCCACGGTTCTCGACACCACTCCAGCACGATCTGACCCACCGAGCACGTCTCAACAACACTGGCAACAAAAACTTCGTCAAGCTAGAGCCTTCAGCCGGCACCGGCTAGCCGAGGCCTCACCCCCTGGTTTCCTCGCACCACTAAAGACCCTTCCAAGAACAGGAGAGGTCTTCGCGAACAAAGTTTATGCCAACTCGGCCTATACCCCTGATGTGATATCGAAGTGGACGAACCCAAGGCGTCCCTCCTTACCAAGGTGCCCCCACTGTGGCAGCAACGAGAAACCCAACCTTTTCCACCTTATTTGGTCATGTGCAGCCTTCTCAGACGGCCGTACGCAGTTGCTAGCAAGCGCCACGGTTCCGACGTCGGCGTTAGAGCATGTCGAGTATGTTAGGGTCAACCCAGAAATGTTAGAAAAAATCACAGACTTTGCCCTAAAAAATGGTCTTGGTTTAATGGCTGACCGACTACCTGTTCAAGTTCACCAGTCACAAATGAACACCGGTGCGCAATTGTCTTGCCCCACCAACCGTAATATGCCATCAAAAACTATGCCGGACACCCCCTCCCCTCAGGGGAAGGCCAGTGTGTGTGTGTTGCTCCAACGGAACCTCGAGAGACAGCTACAGTGACCGCTACAGTGAAGATTGAACATTACTTAGTTGTACTACAACTACTTAGTGGCGTCTTTCCCAATCCTACTTTCCATTCCCTACCCACAGGGCTTTAGCCTCCTCCCTGAAATAAAGTCATTCATTCATTCATTCTAATTTCAGTGATAATTCAACTCATCGAACCGGTTCGCAGAACCGGTTCAAGCTCCCGAACCGGTTCGCGAACCGGTTCGGTACGTGATTTTGTCGAACCGGAATTGAACCGGAACGAAATTATTTCATCCGAACCCGAACCGTAACCGAACCGGTATTTTTTTCGGTTCGACACCCTGATATACATATAATCAAAACCATATAAAACTGTCAGCAATACATGTATACATAGCTTCAGTTTCATTCTAGTAAGCTGAAGCGCCACTATCACCCTCGGGAAGAGCGGGAAAATTATGCGGTCGCTCCTCCGGATGTGGGGTGAAGCGCCATGCCCTCGAGGAGCGGGGTCCTGCTTTTCGTCGTATATGTGATGGAGGCGAAAAACGAAAACGTCCGTGAGTGGAGATTCGGGCGCATGTTAACAAGGAGGTTGTTAACGACCCCCGGTAGTCCTAAATAATTCGTAGCCCTCGGCTAACGTACCGTGCATGCCGGTATCCGGGAAAAACTTTCTTATTTAGTCCGTCACGACGAATCACTATCGTCATCTTCAACAAAACAATTTCGACGTATCCTTTGGTGCTGTGTTTGTGTTTACGAGCTGGGACATATGTACGCCCTTCGTGTTGTCCAAACCGCTGTGCACGCGATGGCCGTGGTCATTGCTCAGCCCTTTTACTCGGACGGAGGCTCTTTGAGAGAAAAACTGGCCATTCTTTGTGTCCGGCGCCTGAAGCGGGTGGCAACGGTGATGCTTTGCTTCTTCCCCTTATTGTTGCCGACGGCGAACGGCGGCGGCACACAGAGTCCTTCCATCGTTAGCGGGCCGAGTTGTCCTCTCATGTGTTGGAGATCTATTGGCGCCGCCGTTAGAGAGCGGACGCGGAAAGTGTTTGTGGCGGCTAATCCGAGGGGAAGGCTCTGTCCACTCGTGTTTGCATGCCCTAGTCATCCAGGCACCGGCCGTGGCGGCGCGGTCGCGTTCAGTGGGTGGTCGGGTCGTTGATTCCTCCCCTACCGCGAGAGCGTCTTTTCTCTTTTCCTCGGTCACTAGGGGCGGGGGGCAAAGAGGTGATGTGATAACGACAGCATTGAGTTTCTTACCGAACTCTACGATCGGCAGGACCAATGGGGAGAAGAAATAGTCGGTGCGAATAGAACGTACTTGTGTTCTTGGCTGTGATTTGGCCAACAACAAAAATGACTGGGACAAAGCGCTGCGGTAGGTTTAAACCAATAGGGAGTACAGGAAGTAAAAGCAAAGGCGCAGTGAGTGCGTGTGTAAACGAAGCCACTTTTAAAAATAAGCCAATCAGCTGTTAAAAAACTTGCGCAGTCGCAGCAATGCTTTTCCGCCCGATGCTTCTCACACAAACCAAAGTAAAATACACAAGACAACACCTAGCGAAGCGGTCTTGTGGTGTCAGATTACAAAACCCCGGGTTACACAAAGGGCAGCAAATTTACAGGCACGGGACCACAGCAGTTTACAAACCCGAACAGTATATAAAGCCTTGACTCTGCTTCCTTCTCCTCACCACGAGCTTGCAAGACTCATTCCGCCAGTCCCATGCTCACCGCGAAAACGCCATCAAACCTCAAGATGTCCACCCCTTTAAATAAATCTTACGTTCTACACCCCCTCCTCCCATTTTACCTGCAGTCATCAGGCTTAAATAAAAATAATAATAAAAAAAACCCGTGAGTGTGTAATCCTCCATGAGCGAGAAACGCGTCTATTTTCTGAATCCTCGGCATGGAGCGAATGAATGAATGGTGAGCCAGGAAGAAATAGGGGGGCGCGTCTGTGTTTCTAGACAGGGCCCATGGAAACGGAGAAGAACATGCGCAAAGGGGCTCGAGCAAGAAATGAGAGGGCGCGTCTTTCTTGCTGTCAGTAGAGTTCTTCGATATAGCTATACAGGGTGTTTCAGCGAACACTTTCAAAAATTCTTAAAAATAGGCTCTTCGAGAAAAAAAGAAACCCTCTTCAGAAGGAGATTGCTGGCTGCGGCGGACGCCAGATAGTATCAAGGATGTGCACATTAGTTAGGTGGGTAATTAAACTCTACTAATGAACTTCTTAATTACCGAAGTTTTGTGGTTATTGTAAATGGTGATTTTGTAGCCCCGGAGAAGACGATTTCATATCAGTTTTTAAAACAACGAAAAAGTCGGTGTTTAAAGCCCTGTAGCGCGAGGAAACCTGCCGTTGTTTTTCGCTCAAAAACGAAACTCGGCGCTCGAAGAGTGCTGGAAGTCTTGAGCGAACGCAACATCGGCTGGTGACGTGTTTCAATGAATGTGGCGGCCAATTCCAAATGTAAGTTCAATTTTCCCTAGCTAGGAAGCCTCAGCATGCAGCCACAGCCGCGAAAGCCCTCCTCGCCCAGCAAAAAAACCTTTCCTTTGTCTGATGCGCTTTCCAACACACAGCGATTATAAACGAACAGCAAATAAACCTAACGAAAAAAAAGGAACGGATGGTGACGTTTCACATCTTGCACGTCTGGTAGCCACGCCAAATGTGGTCGAGAAAATAATAAAAAAAGAAAAGCAAAACTGTCACCAACGCCCACTAGGGCTTTCGAAACGGGCGACCATGTTGTGGGCAATGGCTAGCCTCTTTCTTGCGCCTACCAACGAAAGAAAAGATAACGCTAGCCGTGGTGTAAGGTGAGCGTTGATCATTGAAAAAAAAAAAAATTCCCGCGCCTTCCCGCGAGGGGAACACGAGTAAATGCAGAGCATTGGGGCCTCAGTACTGGTTGAAGGCAGTGTTGCTTCCATCGCTTCTTCCGTGATGCTGGAGTAGCAGACACGAGTAAACGTGGGAGCGAGCGTCAACCAAGGAAGGAAGGAGCAACGCAGTGACTGAAGCACGAGCGACCGCTAGCCGCGTTATATTTGCAGCGCGCGCAGTAGAGGGAGAGCAGTACGGGGGGGGGGAGCGCGCATGCGCAAGCAGCGCGCGCCCTTCCACACCCCACCGCCGCGCTGCTATCACGCACCTGTTACGTCGAGACCGGACGGAACGAACGGGCTGACTACGACGCATGCGCGCGCCAGCTGCTGTTGAGAGAGAGGAGGGAAGGAGGAGAGGCGCACCTACTGCGGACGCGGAACTGTGGACGCCGTCCGACGCAGGAAGAGGCGAGGCTAAGAAATGCTCTGCATTTAATACAGGAGGTGATGGCGTTGATATCAGCTGATTCCCTAGCGTGGGGAATCACCAGAGCCTTCTTGAAATGGGCGGCACAGTCACTGCAACACGTCATCAGAGGATGTTGCGTTTGCACTAGACTTCTGGCGCACCATGTGCGCTGCGTTTCGGTTTCATGGGGAAAAAATAGTTGATTTTCGCGGGCTGCAGTGCTCTACAGAGTGTATTTTCCTTTGCTTTAAAAACTGATCGGTTATCGTCGTCTGCGGGGCTACAAACTCGCCATTGGCAATAACCCCCAAACTTCGCTAATTAAAAAGTTCATTGGACAGTTTTAGTTAATTAACTACTTAATTCGCATATTTCTCATAACTGTTGACGCCCGCCGAACCTGATAGCTTGTTCCTTAAGAGAATTCCTATTTTTCTTGAAAAGCCTACCTTCAGGAATTTTTGTAAGTGTTCCCTGAAACACCCTGTATAGAGGAAATTTAGCTGTCAGAGGCGCAGGTCGTGAGCTGCGCAGTCTCGTTCGGCTGTCTCTGCTCGCTGCTGCATGCGCCGTGTTGTCATAGGACGTCCCTCCTGAAACAGGAACCCCGCAAGTGCTCCATCGAGCACAAAACGAAGTTTGTCGCATGCACAACGTCGCTAGTCTATGAGATTCCGTTGTCATGCGGCAAAAAGTGCGTGGGCCAGACGGGCAGGTGTCTGAACACAAGGCTCAGAGAACACAGTAACAATTCGTCCACAAAAGTGTGAGAGGGCACCTAGGCATACACTGCCGAGACCGCAAGCGCACCACCGAGAAATGGGTGTAGGAACAAATGGTCCCGGAACAAATGGTCCCGGAACAAATGGCCCCGGAACTTATGGTCCCGGAACTTATGGTCCCGGAACAAATGGTCCCAACTCGAAAGTAGGAACAAATGGTCCCGGAACTTATGGCCTCGGAACGAATGGTCCCAGGCACCTGTTCGGGCAAACTGATTCTATAAAACTCCACGTGGGTTCTGTTTAATTTTGTTTTATTTTGCTGGAGTGCAGTTTCTAATTTCTTAGGTTTCTTTATTTTTGTTTTCTTTTTTTTTCAGATTTCGTTAAACTGGTTAGCTCAATTTGGGCGATTCGAACGATTAAACGCGGTAGTTCTGCCAACCACGCATTTTTGTGAAAGTGCAGGGAATTCATTACACGATTGGCCCGTTTTCGGAATGTTTTATGCGTATTTTATCCGGCCTTTTTATTTTAGTAGTCGCATTTTTTATACGTTCAAGACGAACATGCTTACTATTACTTCCCTCTCTCTTTCGGTATTTGGTTTTTGTAATATTTTCCTTTTTTCGGTTTCCACGTTTTGATTGTTTGTGAGTCCGGCCGTGTTCCAGGAAGCCGCACGTGTCGCGAGACGCCGCTAGTAAGCGAGGGGGGTGACAGGCACAGTGTCGAGACATGCGGACGTCTGGTCTGATAGCAAGAATCAGCTGAGCCGCTGGTCAAGCCAGGCTGTTGCGACGGTCAGCACTGTTAAGTTCGTGCTCCTCATTTAATTAATAAAAGCCGCCGGTGGCTCATGTATTGGCGTCGCCTCCGCTTCTAGCTGTACGCTCAGTTCCTTTCATGCAGCCGCAAAGACGCGAAGTTGGGGGTCGCGGAGTGCATGCTTTGTGCTCCTTCCTCTTTTGTGTGGCAAAAGACTGGGGTGCTGAGCCCCAGTACCTCTGTTGGTATGCGGTCGTTCGGTGACGAGCTGACAGGAAGCGAAAGGGTGCCGTCTCTAGTTTTTGACGATTTGCGAAGCCGGCGTCGGCGCTGTTCGTTGATGGTCATTCGCCTTAGGAATTCGCCTCTGGTTGAAGGAGCTCTTCTCGGTAGTCCGGCGGGCGGCGGCGTCCCTTAGCCTGGGAAGGGATTAGCCACGACTGCCACTGTGCCCGCGCGCGCGGCGACAAAGGCAGGGCGGGAAGGCGACGACACCGTAAGGTGTTAGCCGCGCGAAGACCGCTCTAAACGTTCGGCTTTGGCTTTTGAGGAGATGCCGCCCGCCAGCAAAGTATTGCCTATTTTAAATGCATAGCATTTTAGTAACTCACAATGTCACGCGGCGTTGGCGTGCCTTGTCGTAGTCCGCATGCGCGTCTTGTCGTAGTCCGCATGCGCGCCTTGTCGTAGTCCGCAGCCAGGAAGAAATAAAATAACAGTTTCCGGCGCCCGGTTTCGAACCCATGACGCCGCGGGCGGAACGCAAGGTGCCCGGCGCCCTACCGACCGAGCCACGAAACCGACACACATTTCGATGCACCGAACGCGCCTTATATCCTTCACTCATTTCTCGTTTGTTTCGAAAGCGCCACAAGTTGTCCCGCGCCTCCAAAAGATGGCGACACGGGTCCCGCGATCAAGAGATACGACTTGCCGGCGTACCCCCTCGGAAATGCTGTGCATTTGATCGTGCCCCTCGCGAGGGGGATGTCTTTTTTGGAGAAAAACCAGTTTCTAAACTGCAAGCTGTAAAATTACCGAGGTGCAAAATCTTGATTAGTGTTGCTTCGCTTGATTGGAACTGCAGATATCGAAGCATTTCAGGTGGTGAGCACAGTAACTCAGCTTAGCCAACCCAATAAACCCTCATCGAGTAAAGTTCCCTTTTGAAATAGCGACAAAACGGCGAGCGCAATGCACCGGTACATCTCTATGTTAACTGGCAGTCAACAGTAGTGTCCCACTCACATTTTTGATACTTTACATAACCTAAATAATACCGTCACTGTAAATAGGCTCAACGCACTGGATGAAGCCAGACTCACTTCTCAAGCAGTAACAAAATTTTGTATTTTTGCGAGTATTGCACGTCAGCCATGTTAATTTAAACAGTTGTGTTGCTCCACTTCATAAGAAAACTGCATTCACGAAGAAAATTACGGTAGCCCGTTATTGTATTCACTTTAAACACCGGCCGAGGGCGGCCCAGTACACGCAGATTTTTGATTGAAAGGTTCACCACTGGTTTGCCTGGCACTCGAAATAACAAAAAATACAAACAAAGCAAACACGGGAGATCGTACACGTGCGACAGAAAAAGTTTGTATACAGCATTGAGCTCAAGCAAATTCAGCATTAGCAAATATACTGTGTACGAACAGATGCAAAATACAGTGGGCACAGATACAAGCATAAATGTAAATACATTGACCCCCCTCCTTCCTTCATGCAGGCGCTAAGGCGTAGTAGTGGTGGGACCATTTCTTCCTACTTTGAAGTTGGGACCATTTGTTCCGGGACCATTAGTTCCGGGACCATAAGTTCCGGGGCCATTTGTTCCGGGACCATTTGTTCCGGGATCATTTATTCCGCGACCGCCGAGAAATGCACTCTGAAATTTGACGAATGCCAAGTCAGTCAGCATCATTGTGACCAGTTGACAAGGGAAATTGTGGAGGCTGCGGAAATCGGTAGGCTAGGCGAAGATTGTGTGAGCGCTCATTCCATAGCCCTGTCCACAAAGGAACTTAAATCTACACGTGCGAAACGAAACAACCTAGCTTGCCATCTCAATTGCACACACGTGCTGAGTACGGGGGGCTGATAATCATTTTGGGGTCTGTTTTGAATGTCATGTTTCCGGCACAATTGATATAGATTACTTATCGGGTCGAATGTTTCATCGTAGGTGTGAGCATGTGTGTGTATAAATATGGCTTGTTTCCGTAATAAAAGTTTAGTTGGAAGTCAGCGCTCGTCCTGTGTGCCTCAGCTTAAGTCTTTGTTTCTGTTGCGCTGTATTGTTAAGATGAATCACCAACTAGACCAATACTACACTCTGCTTAGTTATCAAAGGGTTTCTTACTATATACAATAGAGATGAATATGGCGCTAGCGTCTATGCGGCTCATATCAAGGCCGTCTGTGTCGTCATGGGTTGCCATTATATCGTGCGCTCGCCTAGTTTTGTCATTGGCTTCGACTGAAACGTTTTAGTGGCCGTATATTCGAACACAGGGCCACAAAAACGGAAGGAATGGTGTGTCATGATATAAGTGGAAAATAAAACTGGCGGTTTTAAATGTAAGGAAACAGGAAGTAAAGCGTATTTTTGCTGGAATGGTTCTGTCCACTATTTTGCAGGCCAAGCTGGTAGTTAACAACAATGTTAATATTTTGAGAGAAACTCATTATAGACTCTCCGTTTATTAATGTTATCATTTTTTCAAGTAATAAGTTGTTTGAAGAGCTTGTAAATGTTTTTGAGCGTGCGCATGAAAACGCTGCCTTTGTGATGAACCGGTGCACCGACCGTCAGCTATACAGTTTAACAAAACTTCTTCCAGAGCGAGTTGGCTCATACTTAAAAAAGAAAACGGGGAATCAAACAGTCGTGGATGAAGACAAGATAGGACGAATACAGGCGCCCGTATCTGTTCGTCGAAGTGCGTTTGGTTTCTTTTTTTTTTTCGTCAGCTTCAAGTTTCGCGGCGGTATATTACCCGCTCAGTCATACGTTCCTTCGACGCCGGCATGACCAATGTTAGGTATACGATCACGCACTGCCTGCTCTTTTACCGAACACGCAGTTGCCACAGCTCACTGCTTCCGCAGCACAGAACAGAAAGGATTTCGGCTACCTCATAGGCCGTAGACGTGTTAATCCATAGGGAAGAAACCAAATACACACAAAAAAAAAAACGCTTAAGAATTCTATTGTCATGCCAAGCCAAAGCCAAAAGCAGTGGTCTTCCCATACCCCCCCCCCCCCCCCCCCTTGAAGGTGCAGTTTACTCTCTAGTATACTTACTAAGAAACTTAATGGGTAGTGGTGTTGGTTTCAAGTGGGTGAACGGCGGCGCCAACGCAAAGGGAGCGACCAAGATCTTTGTGCGCGACTTCAGGGAAAGTCCGTTCGGATTCTCGTGTTCTGTGTGTGCGTGTTCGACTCTCGTGGTTGAGCAACAGCTGCGGGTGGAGCTCCGAACAGAATTCCCGATAGCGTACTGAGGACGTGAGTGGAGTTTGTAGCTAACCTTGCTAAACCAGGAGTAACCACGAACCGTAAGGGGCAGCACTCCGCTCTTGCTCTAATCTTGAGTTCACGACGTGAAATGACTTAACAACGTATAGGTACGAGTCAGTTCATACTGCATCATCAGACACCGCGTGAAGTGGAGAAAAAAAAAGGAACCTAAACGAAGGGCGTCCAGTCTAGGTAATTGTCACGTCCTCCGTCTGTTTTCTTTCCGCTCATCTCGTTCGTCTGGTTTTTGGTTGCGCTTAACGGTACCTGATGACAGGGCTCCCGCCTTTTACGTCCTTCGTCTGGACTATTTTGCTGCGCTTAACGGTGGCGGATGGGGAAACGACAGAATTTTTTCACAGCGAAGAGGGCAGCAGTTTTTGTGTGCGCGAACAAAAGCCCACTCATGGATGCATACCCGCTTTTGCAACATCCACTTGGGGTTGCTCTAGAATTAATAAAGGCTCCACGCACCGTGGTGGGAATACTGTTCTCCCGTATTGTGACGCCCGAAGAACAACGTTGATGGGGCATCCCGTTCTCATTTTAGTGACGCTATGGAAAGACCAAGTATAGCTAAGACTCCCGGAAGCTGCGTGCCTATAGAAGGAGGCGGGGTCAACAGACAAGTTTATGCGATAGACGGGAGAGCCGGAAGTGGACGTGGAGGAGCCCGAATAGGGAGCAGAAAAAAATGAAAAAGACTTCATACTATGCGATAACCCTGGCGTCGTGAAGGATGGGGAAGTGCTCGGAAGGGTAAGGCGTAGTGACCACCGTATGGTAAGATCTCGAATTAGGCAAGATTTGAGGAGGGACCGTAACAAGCTAGTACGAAAGAAGCCGATTAATGAGCTAACAGTAAGACGTAAAGTAGAAGAATTCAGGATCGCGCCGCAGAACCGATATTCAGCTCTAACCGAGGAAGCAGAGTTTAAGACAGGGAGCCAGCGACAATCTTACAAGCATTATCACGGAGTGTGCAGTAAAGTCGGGGGCGCCATGGCTAGACAGGATACTGGTAAACTTTCACAGGAAACGAAATATTTAATTAGGAAACGGCAAAGCATGACGATATCCACACCAGCTGACAATAGAACTAGCGGGGCTTTCGAAGGTGATCAATAGGTGTAAGACAGCTGACATACGGAAGTGTAATATGGAGAGAGATTGAGCATGCTGTTATGAACGGAGGCAGCCTGAAAGCAGTAAAGAAGTGCCTAGCCATGGGGGAAAATCAAATGTATGTACTTAAAGACAAGCATGGTAATATCATGACCAATAGGGATAAAAGAGTTATAGTAGCCGAGGAGTAGAGATCTGTACAGTAGCCACAACACCCAGGATAATAGTAATTAAGAGGAGACAGACATCTCACCAGTAACGACAGAAGTAAAGAAGACTTTGAAAAAAAATGCAAGGGGGCAAAGCACCTAGTGAGGATCAGATAACAGCAGACCTCTTGAAGGATGGCGGACAAATTGTACTTGAAAAACTGGCAATCCTTTATACGCAATGCCTAATGACCGCGAGTGTACCGGAATCTTGGAAGAACGCGAACATCATCCTAACCCATTAAAAAGGTTACATGAAGGACTTGAAAAATTACAGGACTGTCACTCGTCTACAAGGGACGTACCAAGGCAATCTCTAACAGAATTTATGATTTCATTCAACCTAATAAACAAGCAGGGTTTCGCAAAGGCTATTCAACAATAGACCATATTCACACGATCAATTAGGTAATAGAGTAGTGCCCGGAGTATACTCAACTACTAAATATAGCCTTCATCAACGATGAGAAAGAGGGAGCGGGTACATAACTTGCGGATGATGAGCAGCCAATTCGGCCATGACGTGGGTGGGCGTGCTACGGTGGGTCCAGACGATGCAAACATGGCACGGGAACGGCTTCAGTATTCGGTGAATATAGCATGTAATGCCCAACCTGCTGTCTACACGCCGTTTATCTCGCGTAGCCTGTGTTCTGTGTAGATGATCAGGAAAGACGGTGGGGCAACACAAAGACGACGGCCTAGGGCACACAAGCCATCACGGATGACGACGAGCTCTGCCAAAATCCAAGGAAGTGGTGTCTCGGTTACATAAGTGCATGTCTGATTTACAGACGGCACAACAGGGCAAACTAGGCTCGTCTGGATGATGCCATCGTCCACCCCTGCATTTACATGGGCCTGAAGGTCATCTGGTGTGTCGATCGGGAAGGGTTGCGTTGTTCTGCTGCACTGGGCGAATACTTTTTATACGTCCGAGGGGCCGGTTGCCGGTGGCCTTTAGACGGTGCCATGTTAGTGGCTCAGCTGGACGTGGTATCAGAGGTGATGCGGGGTCATAGTAGTGCGCTAGTGCGCCGGCGGCAGGAATCGATTTAATTTTTAGAAGACGAGCCGATCGACGCTGGTGTACAAGTTCGTCCAATGTGTTAATTTGTGCCTCCGCTTGAGGGTCCGGAATGCAGGTCATGCGAGGAAGGCCAGTGATCACTCGCACTGCTTCCCTGTTTGCGGTTTCCAAACTATCCCAGTCACGAAAAGTGAGATGCTTGAACTGGGCTTGGTAGCTAGACGATACGAGGCTGAAAGACTGCCCGCACTAGTGCACGCAGGACACTGGAGCAGGCACCCCCTGACTTCTGGCCGACGCTGCGGAACAAGTGTAGCGTGCTGGCAGCTTTTCGTCGAGTGGAATTGACTCATGAAGCTGCCGAACCTGCTGCGCTTATTTCCAACCCCAATACACGCATATGGGCAGCGGTATCCAGGGATCGCCATTCAAAGACAGGCATATTGGTGTATGCGACAACCGGCGTCGGCCCCTACGATTGGTGACTGACATAAAGGTAGTCTTTGAAGGAGAGAGATTTAATCCAACAATTGAGCAACAGTCTGTAGGCCTGCTTGTTGGCGGTGCAGTTCATTGTGTACAGACCACACAGTCACATCGTCTGCATATACGAGGAAGAAAGTGTCCGGTGTTTCCACCAGCTTCCATGTCAAATGCGACGTCGAAAAAGAGTATCTTTGGCGCTCCACGCGTGCCCTTCTTCCTCCGCCTGGGACTGACCTTCCTGGCGGCTTAACCCGCCGTGAGGAGGTCATGCTCCGGAGAATTTTCCTGGGCGTTGCACTGATGCTTGCTGTTCGTGCAACATGGACTTCCAACCTTGCGTTTACCAATGCAACCTGCCCCTACTGCCCCGCTTCCGCTGAGGAAGCGACATTGAACCACATCCTGGTAACATGTCCAGGACTCCAACCAGCTCGAATCCGGCACATGGTAGCTCCAGGACACCACCCAAGACGTACGCCCGATATTCATCGGTGGACGCATGGTCCTCTCCACAAGCAGCTGTTGGACTTTATGGCTGACTGAGACTGGTCTTTACGGCATTCTGTTGTGCATGAAGCCGCTTGCATCCCGTCACTTCCTTTTTTGTCTTTCCATTCCTTTGATGCCCTGCGGCAAAATAGCGCAATAAAAAGTTATGAGAAAGCGTTTGACTCTGCGAAACCTCAGCAGTCATTAAGACATTGCGGAATCAGGGGGTAGACGGGCATTACGTAAGAATACTAAAGGATATTTACAATGGGTCCACCAATACCATGGTCCTCTATAAGGAGAGCAGTAAAATACCCATACGGAAGGGCGTCAGACAAGGAGACACAATGTTATTCACAGCATGTTTGCAAGAGGTATTCAGAAGACTGGATTGGGAACAGGTGGGCGTAAGGGTTAATGGAGAATACCTCATTAACACCAGCTTTGCTGTTGATGTTGCCTTGCTAAGTAACTAGGGGGATGAACTGCAAAGCATGCTTACCACACTGGACAAGCAGAGCAGAATCGTGGGCCTGAAAATTATTACGCAGAAAACTAGAGATAGCGGTTTGAGATAGGTAAGCGAATATATCTACTTAGGCCAAGTAGTGACGTCCCGGATCACAAAGCCCTGCTCAATCACAAAACGTTTCCCTGCAAAGTCTGCAGGAGAACTGCCGGAGTTTTAATCAAACCCGCCCCCACCCTTGCTATTCGCATTACCCAACTTTACCCATAGTTATTTTACTTCAACAATTGGGCACCCCACGCGGGGCAAGTTCCCCTCTTACCGTATACTTATACAGATCCCTCTACGCAGATACTACTATATATCATCGCCAGACTCATTAAAGGTTGTTCTCTCTATATATTTTTCATACTGACAGGGCAAGCCGCGTTATTAGTATACGGTCTGACTTTGGTTGCACGCAAATTTTTCTCCCCAGCTATCACACGATACAACATGAAGCCACTTTTGTTCACATCCGCCTACCTAAAAGCAAACCTTTTATTGCGGAATCTGCCCTATACATGCCTGTAAAAAGAAAAAAAAAAGACAGACGAAGGAATAAAACTGCGTGGAAGATGAGGACCAAGACAAGAGGGGGACAGGACGAGCGAAACCGCCAAGATTATTTTTGCATGAAACGACAATACGCGTATATACTTCCGACGAGTATCCCCCGCCTGCTAATCAACAGCCGCACCGCCTCTGTGAACCACCATCGAAACAGACTTTAAAAACCTGGAGAGCGAAATTGCTGAACAGTTTATTTCTGCTTCTGACTGATTGCATTTTACCCATGCATTGAACAGTCTGCAGCTCTGAAATTTAAATATCAGCTTCACAGATAATCACATGTGCTGGAAATATGAGCCAAGATGGAAAGAAAGACTTTTGTAATACCCCAGCGCACATTCAAAGTTGGTAAAAAGGGGTATAGTCATGAATTCTGGTCAAGCTGCTATTTTCAAGTCATGCCAGCGCAAACAGTCAGGAAGCTTCCGAGTTCAAGTGTCACGCCTTCACTTAGCAGGTTAACTTTCGTTCTTTATCAGTGGTGTATGGTAATCACTTCTGCAGAAGAGCAAGCGAGCATCGATCCCAAAATGGCGCGGCAGAAAAGTACGATTAGGAATCCTAAAGTCGTGTCATACATCTGCAGGATGACACTAAGATCACTCCCATTAACGTCTAAACAAAAAAAAAAGAATGAAAAACAGAAAAAGCGGTGCACGAATTAAGTTTCAGGCGTAGTTTACAAGATTCATTTGACTTCCAAAAAGGTACACACTGGTCAAACCGACAGCATAATATTTCTGTTAAATAAATCCATGGGGCATATGCCTATGCAGTGCAAAACCTGCGGCTGCGTTCCGAAGCTTGCAGATACCGAATTCTAACACGCGCTAAAGACCAATCAGGGAGAGAAATGATCGAAGCCTACATGATTAAAGATTATAGTGAGGATAGCGTCATCGCGCTTTACGTCAGCATGCTACCCAAAGAAGCAACATCTTTACAGGGTCACATTTAAAAGCACTTCCAGAAAAATTGTCATTTTCGGCATGTTTAGGCTTTTGTTAAGCTTTTCGAAACACCCCCTCTATTTTGTTGAGCGCTTTCTCTTTCCCACCCCTCTTATCACTTTAGTTAGGTTCTTTTACTCCTACGCTGAATCTGTTATCGGGTATCTGTTATCGGGAATCTGTTACCTGTTATCTGTTGTTTACTCCGTTTTATGGACTTGTTATGCGTGTTGTGTATGACGTGTAATTTTGGATACGTCGAAAGGTATAGCGTGGCTGTAGATTTGCGTGCGGGTGATACTGGTTGGAAGTATATATGTGCGTTGTCGTTTCATGCAAAACTAAAGTTGGAATTCGCGCTCTTTCTGTCACCCTCTTGTGTTCGCCCTCGTCTTTCGCGCAGTTTTATTCCTTCGTGTGTCATGAACAAACTGTTCGGAAAACAAGTCTTACCAATAAAAAAATGGTTGACCTATAAAAATATACATCTGGAATTGCAACGTCCCAACCCTGCAATCCTTAGATGAGACGACTTAAATGCGAAAATCAATATGTATTCGGGTTATACTTGAATACTTAAACTGTTCAGCAAACAAGCCTTCTTAATAAAAAAAAAATGGTTGTCCTGTAAATAAATACATCTGGAATTGCCATGTCCTAACCCTCCAATCCTTAGTTGAGACGACTTCAATGCCAAAATCAATACGTATTCGGGTTATACTTGAATACTTCCACATGTGCCCGCGGAGATAGGCTAGAAACTGCCAGCCGAGATGGCAGCCTCTGCCTTCTCAATGATCGCCTCTCTGAAACCCGAGATGGCCTACATCCCAGATGGAAGAACACGCCTCCAGACGTTACAATCGCCACCACAGATATTGTCCGTGAATGGATGCCATACACAACTACGTGGGGTAGCGACTTTTTCTATTCTAATCACACTCCACGGCAAACGTTTCCGAACCCACTAACGACTGCAACATTGTCAACGTTTTCGAACGTCGTATGACGTACCGCTCCAAAATGCAAAAGCACAGGCTGGAGAGATGGTGGACTGCGACGCTACCACAGTTTACTGGACTTGCACCCCGTTAACCTTTGTAAGGACGGTCAAACCGTTACAATTCGCTCTATTCGCAACGGTAAAATACATGCGAATATTCGAATGTTGCATTGGCAGTGTAAACTCATCCGGGAACATCAAGGCACGATGGCTAACGAACGATGGAATAACTTACGCGCCGACCTCAGCAAAGAACGTGGTCTGGCTGAACTTGTAATATTTTTCGTGGACTGTCCTGTAGGAGTAAACGCCTCTCTGTGCCCTTCAACGCACTGACACTGAGGGAGTCACCATTGACAGTTGATCACAATTTTATGGGTAAGTTCTTCGCGCACGGCTCGTTGACACCGGTCCCTCCGTCACCGACCACCCAGGAAGGGCACTGACGCTAATTTGGAACGACCGTTCACTCAAACAGAACTTCCAGCGGCCCTCCCCTGAGGGAAATATCGCTCGGGCTCTAGGTAACGATGGTCTTACTTGGCCGCATCAATGAAACGTGGGTGACTGTACCCAATTGGCCCTCAGACCCACGCTAGTTCACCTTGTATTAGGGGCATGTTTCCGTCCCGGTACTAAGACTCGGGGCACTCGTTTTCCAACGCGTCGTGCTAGAACGCTTCGAGCTTCAAAGAGACGAGATTTTTACAGCAAAGCTGTACACCTCTACCTCCCCCACCCCCCCCCCCCCCCAACGGTTTCATCTCCGAGAACAAAAACGCCAAGGTGCCAAGAATACACTTATACACTGCATGCTTCGCCCCTCCCCAGGTTTCACGTTATTGGAGATGGCCCCGGAATTCTTAAATTCATTTTTCAATGGTTTGTCATACTTGAAGATATTTATTTTTTATCATGCATGTAATCAATTTATGACACCTTTATGTATTTTCAATAGGAACTCGAGTAGTTGCACAACCTTTAGGTCAGTTTCAGTTACTGATTTTTGTACGTTTTTGTGGTTTTGCCTATTTTAGGTCGATTTGAGCTATTTTTGTTGAATATTTTCAACACCGTGGTTGTTTCCCCGCTGGGTGGGTTTCGGTTTACATTTTATTTAAATGTGGATGATTTTGTTCGCTTTAGGTTGGTTTCGCCTTTCCAAATAGGACAGCAAAGGTCTAGATGAGGTAGCTGCGGTAGGGATTTACGTACGTTATCTTATTTTTCAATTGCGTTGATGCATCCATTTTAGGTGCGTTTCGGCTCTTATCTGTCTCAGTTCTGGTGGTTTTGTGTCCTTTAGGTAGGTTTTCTGGTGGTTTTGTGTCCTTTAGGTGGGTTTTTGCTATAATATAACCCCCATAGCAAGTTCAGATGACGCCTGGCTGTGTTGACTAGAAAACGCATATACGCGAGCCGGACTACGTTTTGGCGTTTGATAAGAGGAAGGCCTTTAACTGTGGCAACCAATCGGGCATGCTCACGAAACTGGCGTTTGCCTATCACAGCGAGAGCCGGAAAGATTTTCTAGAAAATTGGGCCATACGCCTCAGTGGCACGCACCCGAGGTAGAGAGCTCGATGCAATTTCTTGGGTAGCAGGGTGCACCAGGGGCGTACCCTCGACCTTGTGCTTTTCAACAATGCTATGGTTAAGCGGCTCGACAGCTTGAGTTCGACACGGCCGCTGGCGTTGCACCCTACGCGGATGACATCACAGTTTGTACAGAAGCCATTTGATGGGTTGCATGTTGATGTGTTGCATGAAGAATTATAGCGGCAAGGCATAAAATTCGTTGGTTTTTGTGCCAACTAGAACTAGCTATAAAAGAGCACGAACAGGTGTCTAGAGCACACGAATAAGCTAAAATACGAGATTGCAGCAAGGGAAGACACCGTTAAGCTGAAGCCTGCACGAAAAAAAAGGAATATAAAGTTGAAAACTAGTGCCAGTAAACAAAGTAAAAGTGCGTGATGGATGTCAGGTATATTTAAGAGTTAACGATAAAAGCGTGCCCAGTAAATTCTATAATCATCGAGAGGCATCGGCAACAACAACAAAGGAAGTTCAAACTGGCATAAAGGATGATACTGATAGCGTGTTCCTGGGGGACAGCGTGTTAAGGTACCTGAAAACAGGAAAAGCTTTTCCAGCTCGGACGAGGTAGCAAAAACGGTTGCCATAAAATGTTTAGTATAGAATCTTTGGACTGACAAAAAAATACAGGAGGAAATGCGGTCCCGTTTTCGTGCTTCCTAACACGGAAACAGGACCGGACTAAATCCCAAAACAGCTTATCAAACAGTTGCGACCCACGAGAAAGGCACACTTGAACAAGGTAAGCTGCTGAGAAAGCATAGAAGTCCAGAGAAATATAGCGTGGAAGAACTACACAGCTACCCTTTAAAGGGTATATAAACTGGAGATTAGCAAAACGTGACAATTGTCCTGACGAAAAAAGCGTGGAAGGGACGGTTGCAGGGCCGTCGTAGCCATAATTAGTTTCAGCGCGAAATCCTTAAAGCGAAAAAGCAGCCGTAGCTCTTGCCGCTGGTCCTGTAGCTGTAATGATGATGTACGTAATAGGATCATTGAAGTAGAGAAAAGTGTTTGGAGTTTGTATTCCTAACAAATAGTAAGTGTGAATAATCTGTTGACGTATTTTTCTGAACGTATACAGAGTGTCCCACCTATCATGCACCAATATAAAAAAAAAAAAGAGTAATGGCGTTGCTCGAAGACAAGCTAGTGCATACTGTTTTAGTGCAGTGGAGAAGTGGACATAATGTTTTCCGTTAATTAGACTTAATTAGTTAATTGTAATTAATTATTTAACTCGAGAAGTACTGTCCTAATCACTAAAGTGTCAATGACGCACTTGCAAGTATACAAGATAAGCATCTAACTGCGGTATTTTCGGCGACGAATTGTGTACACATTTATTATGACTGATAAAGAAAACCCGCGAAATATGAAAAATACCACGTGACGGAGCTCCCGCGCGCATCGTAAAGCAATGCCCTCAGACAGGCTGCCTCTGAGGTAGCCAGAATGAAATGAACAAAAGAAAGAAAGAAGAAATCTCGACCGAGTGTGTGCCTTCTCTTCCACACCCGCCCCTTAAAACTTGCTGTTGCTGCTCCTTCCATGCATGCCATTTTCTAGGGGATGCGCTGTCTCTTCGGCGGGTGACAGGCGAAGCAGTTGCTTTCAGTCAACTTATTTGGGGGCGCTGCGCTGCGTTGCGATGCACGCGGGAGCGCCGTCACGAGGCATTTTTCACATTTCGCGAGTTTTCTTTATCAGTCAGAATAAATGTGTGCGCAATTAGTTCGTCTCTGAAAATACCGCAGTTAGATTCTTCTCGTGGGTACCTACAAGTGCCTCATCGACACGTTAGTGATTAGGACAGTAATTTTCGAGTTAGATAATAAATTACAATTAATTAGTTAAGGCTTATTAACGAAAAAAATTAATGACCACTTCTCCAGTGCACTAAAAACAGTATGCACTAAGTTTTCTTCGAGTAACGCCATTACTCTTTTTTAAGTGCGAATGCGCTTTATAAGCGACCCTGAATTCCGGCGACCGGCCGTCCGTCCACATAGCAACAGCTGCGGGTGCGCGCGCTCCTCGTCTTCCTTCGCAACGGGGGGAGATGGGCGCGCGCTGCCTGGCCGCTGACATGCCACATACCCACGTGGGGGATTGACCAGGAATCGGGCGTGAGAAGGGCTAATGCACCCGCTTAAAGGAGTACTGACACGAAATTTCCAAGCTGAGATCCGTTCTAGCAATCAAGTACAACGACAACACAAATAGGTGTCTGTGCATGGCACATACCCACGTGGGGGATTGGCCAGGAATCGGGCGTGAGAAGGGCTAATGCACCCGCTTAAAGGAGTACTGACACGAAATTTCAAAGCTGAGATCCGCTCTAGCAATCAAGTACAACGACAACACAAATAGGTGTCTGTGAATAAATGCATCTTTCTTTCTTTGTAGTTGTGTGTGTGTGTGTGATCTCTCTTTCGCGAACATTACCGAACCGCGCAAATTCAACTCGTGCATTCGCACTTTCACATTCTTCCCCTCGGGGAAATGCGGGGAAATTTTTTTTAATCTTGGCGCAGGATAGCTGGGGCACTCTGTATATGCAGGACATCCACGCGTGGATAACCACAGCACATGACGCAGAGGTCTCTCCCCGGAGGAGATACCCGAACCTTACACGGATGGGTATGCCTGTGGCTGCGCGCATCACTTCCTTGGGTAACCACCGCGCGGAATCGTCGCCTGCGCAAATCGCCACGCGTAATAAAACCTTAGGGCGTGAATAAGATGCACTCTGCCGGGTCCGCTGAACCGCCTGCATAAGCACGGCCGCCGTATACGTGCGATTTGCATTCTGGCACGGTATCGACGCGAGGGGATGTCACATTGGCTCCACGTCAGCCGTAGACACCCGTGAATCGACATCGCAATTCCCCCACGGATGTCTACGAGGACGTGAAACGGGAATATACTTGCAAGGTCGCCGGGGAGAGACGCCCACGGGGGAACGCGGCAAGAAAGCGCCGCGATCACCGGATACGACTCCGGATTTGAATATTAAGGAGGATAACCGCTTGCCTGTGCACTCGCTGTGCGCAGGAAGAATTTTAAATGCTGATGGGAGTGAGGGGGACACTTAAAACGTTGGCTACGCAGACGCGCTGAGCTGATAGCAGCGGAAACTCGAGGTGCTGAAAGGTACTAGCATATTGCAGCGAAACATACTTTCTGAATGATTTCGTTTGTGTTGTTGCCAGCTCCTGTCCAAGCAAGGTTGTCTTACACCATGCCGGAAGAGAAGTATCTGTTTGTTCCTTCTGGCGGTAGGCCGCGTCCGGCTATCTGGTTTCATAGGAAAACAGTGTAACCCGTTCACTCTTAAAGGTTGTGGCATTTACTTACAGAACACCAACCAGTTACTTGTCACAGCATGCACTAGATACTTAGTAACTGGAGGTAGTAACTACGTGCTTCTACTAATTGGCCATGCGTAACCCAGTAAAAAGCAACGCGTGACAATTTGGATATGAGCGGGCAGCACCACATCGAGCCGCATTAACGCGCACATAGCACACTTAGACTACAAATAAATTCATCAAGAAAACCACGACATGCCCGGGGAGAGCGAGTTAGTTACCTTAGAAATACATCTGAAATACATCTGATCTTCTTGCTTTTATAGCCAACAGCGGAAAGTCCTCTGATAAAGTCGGTGGGCTTGTCGCAAAAATCAAGCATTTTAGCGATAATTTTAGAATTACGCATTTTAATGCGAGCATATACATGTCAGCATGGGGATTTGCAAAAACTTTTTAATCGTGAGGTGTAGTGGGAAAATTGCTGCAGTTATTATGCTCAGTAAGTTACAGAATATTGTTAATATCAATGAATGTTTCTGTCAAACAAGCCGCAGTTGCTAAGTGCACGGTGTAGACGAACGATAGCATTTAGGGTCCATACGTAGGGGCCGCCCCTACTTACCATTCTGCGGGGTACTAAAGTTTGTAAGGAGTTAGTAAATACAACCCGTTACTACCCTTTTACTAGCCTTTTTGTTAAGTGTGTTCTGCATTAGCCTAGACTATTCTTGATTGATGAAAAATGTTCTCGATATGATCGGACGTCTATGGAAAGGATCGCGTTACTAAATAAATGCTTGCACGCCAAACGCCCTGCACTCGATTTACTGACCCTCGGCTGTGCAAATGAGTTTGCTTGACTGCTGGTTCACCTTATGTTCGTTTATTGTTAGGCGGTTCATCGCGAAGCACAAGCTCACTGTAATGAACCTTATATAATAACTACAACGACATTGCTTCGTTCGTGATTATGTGATCATGTTTATGAAAAGCGGGGTGAAGCGGATGCATGAAACTGTGGGGTGCAATCAAAGGCAGCGATAAGCTAAACCATCCACCTGTGCATATTGTCGAAACTTTCTGCCATATACCCAGACCGATGCCCATCCTACGGAGGATGCATAAACCTTTATAACCCCACGTGGTAATGCCCCAAACCCCCGACCCAAACTTTCATACCCAACATTTCCTCCTCCGGATGGGAAGCCGCTCTTTCCAGCACAACCTTGGTCGAAAAGCGAGCAAGGGCTGATCCACTGCAGAGATGGATTGCAGCAGCGAATGGGGCCCTCGACTAAGGGCACAGCCCTCTGTGAGCTGAATACGCAAACTTTAGTTTTCTGCTACTACTATTACTTCATGATTCCCAGACAAGGTTCGGAGTAATTTTAGCAATTCTTAGCCGATTACTTTAAAAATGTTTGTATGCCTGATGCAAAAAAAAAAAAAGTGATGAAGTGAGGCACTTCACTGCACTACAACAAAACTAAAAGAGGTTGTTCACGCCCTTTTGAATATTTAGTGCATAAAAACTAACCAACCGCTCCCCTAAGGATAACAGGGCTAAGTGCCCACGAAAAAAAAGGCTTGTCACCAGTCAGTATAAACTAAACCAAATCTCACAACCCCAAACAAACCCTAAACCAAACTCAAACCCACCCACAATCAACCCAAACCTATACCCAAGCAATCCCAACCCAACCCTGACACAACTCTAACAAAACCACACCCAACGCACTGACTGAGCTTGACCTGATATTAAAAGTAGTAGAAGTAACAAATGGCTGCGGCTTAGCTTGGCTAACCTTGGACATGCGAAGCAAAAGCTTGGCTTAGTCTGGTTTAGTGTTGATTTCGATTGTTTAACCTTTGATTTAGCTGTATTGACGACAACGTCTCAAAGCCGTTCGGTTCCGTGAAACGCCAACAGCAGGAGGCCAGGCGAACGCGGCGTTCATTCACGGCGTTCATTCAATTCTTCGCCCGGCGCGAGACGAGTCATGTTGTCCGAGACGACCCAGCGCCGCATGCATGGGAGGCTGCGGGGGTGGTCGGCTGCCTCGGCCGCAGCGGCGGCGGCGGCGGCCACTGCTCGTTCTGCGCAGAACGAGTGGAAACATGGCCTTATGCGCAGCGCCACAGTGGGTCCGGCGAATCACGCGATGTGCTTTGAGGCGTGTGTCACCGGGGGGTGTGTCTCCGGTCAAAAGGTCACCTTTCGCATCCTCCGCGATATCGCTGGACGAAAGTAGTAAAGCTTCGCTTTAAAACTTTATTAGTCGAAAGGGGCCGCAAGCGGCCTGGGTGGGGTTAGGGTAAATGAAGAGGGCAGGGGAAAGTAAAAACACTTCAGACATTCACAAGTTCAAACAAAAAGGTTCCTGTTCAAGTTCGTTCAGCACTGTAAGATTTCACATGGCGTCTCGTAGAGAAGCTGCAGATCTCAAAGAGGAGACCATACGCCACTCACACTAGATAAAGAATCACCTCATCACTTCACGGCCTAGCGACGGCGGCGCCGTACGTGGCAACGACGCCGCGCAAGGATCACCTCCAACGGTTTGCATGTGAATACCGTGTACGAATGGCTCAATCGGATAGACGTTGACTTCGTAACGCGAGCGACCCAAATTTGATTTCGACCATGGGAAACGTATTTTTTCTTGAACCGCTTGGTCTGTCTAAACACCATCACGAGCTTCCACGACACAAGTGAGTCAATATATGCTTCGATTGAAAAATAGGAAGACCACGAAAGGGGCTTTCGGGCTTCATGATTTCTGGAATAAACTTCATTGGTTGCCCGATTTACCGAACGCAACCGATATTTTATCGGTTGTATTCGACAATTTTAAGTAATTTGCCCTATTTAGCGTTTGACCAAGCCTCGGTAAATCCCCTTTTGTGGATATATGTATTTACTACTTTGCTCGAAGGTTGAACCTAGGGAACAGTTGGCTGACTTAAATAACGAATAGATTGCACTCGGTGTGTGCAAAACATCTATTGGATGCATACCCAGTTTTTGAAGCTTTTCGCAACGTGTCTGCGGGTATTTGTGTGTGGCGGTATTCAGGAAGAGCATGCTAAAATTGTTGCTGTGATGCTCTTTTCAAGATAAAAGGCCACGGGACGGGTGTATTTAAATGGGTAGAAGGAGGTAGCAGGCCATGCATTCGAATAGCGGTTCGGTCTCATAGCATGGAGGGGGGGGGGGGGGGGGGCATTCTCGACCACAATTACGCTGCTCATGCAGGGCCACCCTCAGAAGAATTAAGTCCTATGGAGCGTTATAGGCATTTTGTCCAATGAAGTGCAGTGTGTATGGGTCTGTTGCTGGCGCATTGGCTGGATAGAGGTTCGCTATTGTGTGAAACTTGACGAGTTTCGCACGAGATAGTGCAGATAATCTACTGTTTAGACTCGACAGTATAAGCATCTTGATGGCAGATGAGGTCAGAATTTCTTGAAAGGAGTCTCAAGAGTGTAGGCTGCGATATCGATGTACAGTCATGTACATATTAAGTGTGAACACGAGAATATGAACCAGAACACGCCCAATAAACGAATATGGATAGTGGGGATCAAATAACGGCCCGCTTGGAGTATATTTGGAGAGACATTTACAAACTTGTGTTACTGTAACAAAGCCGCGCGACAGTTTGACTTGCATAGGAAGAAATTGCGCTATTTTTGTGTTCTGATTAATACTTCTGTGTTCTGGTTTTATTTATCCATGGCTGTACTCTTTGCAAATATTCTCGAGGAAGGAGGGGGGGGGGTGGCGATGGATTGAGGCCACATAAATCTCTCGAAGGTTGGACGTCTTGTTAAAGCTGTTTTATGAATTATTTTTTATCGGAGAGTACACAAGGCTGTGTCGAGGGTGGGAAGAGCTGCTTCATTGGCGATCTCCTGCTGCAACGTGTTCTCCCAGTTCAGGTAATCTCATGTCCAGGTACCCAGTCAACAGGAACCGTTGTAACGCTGCGTCGGAGTAGGTCAGTATGGGGGATGTCCTGGTGGGAGAAAGTTTTCCTTTGTGAAGTTTTCTTTTTGTATTCTAAAGACTACATTGATCTCGTTTACACGGAGAGATAGATATTTACACTGACGCTTCTGTCAAACAAAAAACCTTCACTAGATATCAAACGTCATCTGTGACTTCTCAGAAATCCACCTGTTTAGAGAAGCTCATTCATACACCATCATTTATTAGTTTTGATATGTCTCTAGTTATCCCACAGCACGTTCGCGTCCTAACAGATACTGTCGTTGAAAGTGAAAGCCATTGTCGTCTGATTGAAAAACGCTAGCGCTAGCGGTGGCATAGACACCGCTGTCACTGGGTGTGCCGACGGCGTTCTCCGATTGGCTGGACGATAGCTAGACGCAGCGGTCGGCCATCTCAATATGCTCTCCGCGCGTCTGGTGCTCCCGTACGCATTTGAGGCCCTGAAATGGGCGATCACGTAGGCGCTGACGCAGCATCTCGAATGTCTGGGGCGCTCTCGCCTCTTTCCTCTTTCCACTTCTGTCTGGCGCCTCTCCTCCTCCTTCAGTCGTCTGGCAAAGGGGATTTGTGTTTTGCATGCGGAGAGAATGAACGCTGAAATTTTTTGGGGGATCGTACACCTGAATATTCTTCTTTTTTTATCAAGCGTTGCGAAATCCCACTGAGATAATGTTAAAGTAGATGAGAAGTCTGTCTGTTGCAGCAAAGCGGTACGGAGTCGAATGCCTTTGAATGCTTGGCAAAGAAGGGCCCGGTTAGCTGCTTCTCCAGCCTTGTGTGCTGCAAACACCACGAGGAACAGAGTTATTCCACATTTGGCGTTACGAAGCTCCCCTGAGATCTTATTGTATCAAAAAGCGCGGCCCGTGTTAGGCCCATAGGCCTCCTGCCCTGGCGGTGAACAGGGGCAACTAAGCCTCAGGGGCAACTGGGCAACAGGATTGGATTGCCATCTATCGACAGAAGGTTGAAGTAGTACTCAACTGCTAGTGGCTGCTGCCGTGTAGCTGATTTAGTGGCTCTAGCTGCCACATGAAAATGACATAGAAACGTTGCACACACTTTCCCGTTTGATGTTTCCTAACGTGAAAATCAAGTTTCAGTGAACAATTAAATAGTATTGCTATAGCAAATGTTAAGCAAATTTGAGTTTTCACCTCTTAGATGCCGCTCCAGTACGCTTCTGCAGAGCCTTTCCCTCCCTCACAGGGAGCGAAGCAACTACGACGCAAACGCACTGCCGCGACTTCAGACGAATACCGTATTGGCACCATTCTAACGTGCAGGTAAGTTTACTTATGAAGATTCGAAACAATAATATGACGCCGATTCTACTACGCAGATGTAAAATACACGAGACCACGTACCAAGCAAAAGACGTTTGATTTGACGCGCGCAACTGTAGCAGCAGTTACCCCTTGTGTTTCATAAAATTGCTTATACAGCTCCTTCTGGCATTAAAACTAAATCAAGGAACACCGGAAGCCGATTTCGGTTTTAAGACTGTAACGCGCGCGCAAATTTCAAGGCAACTGTTAGCGAAAAAAGGCGCGCGTTATAATCGTGCAGATACGGTACCTTACTGCATTGGTCGTGCTATCAAAATTTGTTTCCGAACAAGACGAATGAACACTGTAACCGCTGCGGGGCACGCTCCAGTCTTCAGCACTCCACAGAGAGAGAGAGAGAGAGAGAGAGAGAGAGAGAGGTTTTGGTGGGCTGGGGTTATGCCGCTGTCTGGCCATCGGAGAACAGCACCAATTCAACTAGCCGTACTAAGGCACGGGAGGCAGCCTTGGCCAGTCCCGCCCTCGAAGACAAGGCTATATTGATCCGCCGGGCGTGAAGCGGGGCAATTGAATCAGGGGCCCTCGATTAGTGGCTTCTTCCCATTTCTCTCTTTCTCTATTATTTCACTTACCCTTTATTCTTCAATAAAGTTTATTGTCTCGATTCCCTCTCTTCGTTTACGGTGAAACAAGGGTGCTCGAAGGGCCAGAATACTGAAGCTGAGTTCCACGACTGCAGTACTGTAGAATACTGACGACCAATACCGTAATGAAGAATGTTATTGCGCACGAACGAACCGTTACGTTAACGGCCAACCATCAGCCTGTTGAGCTTTCAGTTTGGGAAGAACATCCATGCTACGCTCCTGTCGAAGTTCCATTCAAAGTCGGCGCTGGGATTCGAGAAGAGAAAAAGTGAGCATGAAAGCATTCGCAAGAAGCGTCAAGATTCGACCCATTTGGCTTCTTGGCTGAATCAGTGTCGATAGGGATGGCAGTGACACTGAAGGAGATCATTTCGTACGTACATAATACTGTATTTGCACGACTGTAACTCGCCCGCGATTGTAACATGCTGCTAAGTAGAAATACTTGAAAAAAGAATTAGGCGCCGATCCTACAACTCAGATATGAAAGACACGTCATCACGTACCTGGCAGGGAATTTGATGCACACAATTGTGGCAGCAAAATCTCTTGTGCTTCGTAAACTTGCTTGTCTAGGCCTTGCTGGTAGTGAAACTGGAGCGGGGAACATTGAAAGTGTTTACGATTTCAAGTGCCTTGACCTTCATCAGCTGAGACATGATGGTCAATTTGTTCATTCGCTGCCAATTTATGAATTCCACCTGGGAGCCTTCAAGTCCTCGAAAACGTCCGTGCTTAGGGACGGTGAAACCTTGAAACTAAATATGGCTCTGCTTTGTTTACGTCCATCCCGTGCTCATGTTTCCGGGGCGCCCAGTGTGTGTAATGCTGGTCGGTTACCCTCGCTATGAGCCAGTAAAATCACCTTGCGCTTGACAGACGCGTCATAGTGGTATCCTCTCGGAGCCAAAACGACTGAAACGAGGCGCTTTGTAGCAGCAGAATAATCTGCCGCCAGCCACTTTCAAGGAGCCCGCACGACAGCAAGCGACACAGCCGTTCGTCCCGCCGTGCCATAAGCCTCCGGACATTGAAGTGCTGGGGCGAATGCGTCTCCTGTGCCGTTTATGTTCTGTTTCCACTGCTTAATTAAGTAAAGTCCATGTTCCCTCTTGCAACGTTCTGCGCGGTGGTGTTTTGACAGGGCTGTTGCCTGAACCCCCTCGGTAAGCAGGACTACCTGCAGTGGCGCCCAACGTGTATGTAGGGTCGCACAGAACTTCGTCAGCGAGACATTAACTGTACAATAGCAAGTTTCAAGTAAATCTTCCGGGCACCTTTTTGCGAATACCAGCGGTTCAGAATACCAGGCGTGTGGTCATAGCGATGTGTATTTGAGTGCGGTGAATGATTGCCTAAACGTTTTTGGCCGCCGTGCATAGTACGTTTATTGCACTTTCGCCCGAAAATTTTTCAGATGTGTATGTGTGCGTTGCAGCTTTCTGTTGCTTGTCTTGCTCAGCTTCGAATGGCAAGTTTCCCGGCTAGTTTATGAAGTACGTGCCACGCCCCCTCCGACGCACAGTATCTCTAATGTTCGCTGTTAGATGGCGGGAGAGGTAGCGCGCGGCAATTCGAACGGAACAACGCGACAGTTCCCAGGGGATAATCCCTGAACTCCTGCCCCCCCCCCCCCTTTTGAGGAAAAAAAAAAGAAAAAAAGTCATTCACTCCTCCCGACGCGCGCGCGCACATACACACACACACACACACACACACACACACACACACACACACACACACACACACACACACACACACGCACGCACGCACGCACGCACAAAATTCGCGCACTGCCCCACTAAATTATAGTTCTAAATTAGGTTGTTGCCTGAACCCTCCTCGGTAGGCAGGACTACTTGCAGTGGCGCCCCCTCGGTAGCCTGGACTCGCCCCACGTTGGGCGTCACCGCAGGTAGTCCTGCCTACCGAGGGGGGTTCAGGCAACAGCCTGAGTTAAAACATCACCGCACAGCAAGTTAGAACTCAAATACGGGCTCTACTCAAGCAGCGGAAATAAAACATAAACGTCACAGGAGAGGCGTTCGCCTCAACACTTCAATGTCCGGAGGCTTACGGCCCGGCGAGACGAACGGCGGTCCGCTTGCTGTCGTGCGGGCTCCTTGAAGGTGGCTGGCAGCGGCTTGTCTCTCATGGCTGGCGGCACTCCCGGCTGGCGAGTCCCCCCGGCTGACAAGCGCCGCTGCGCTTATGTAGTGTACGAAGTACGTGACACGCCCCCCTTCCACCTTAGTCTTTTCATCGTTCGTTCCTCGATGGTAGGAGAGGTAGCGCGCGTAATTCGAACGCAGCAACGCGACAGTTCACAGAGGAGAATCCCCACAGCTCCTAATCTAAATTTGGGGAGCAGGATTCCTCCGCCGTGAGAAATGAACCCCATATAGTGCAGCCACTGGGAAATCACAAACAAGTTTAAAGGGTCATTGAAGGCAGCCAGAAAGGGGGTTTCAAACGAAAGTCTGGCCTTCCAATAGCCATTTTAGCGTTGACTGGGTGCCGGAAGGTGCCTTCATTGCTGAGAAATCGCCAATCAAGCGCCGGTCAAACTTGACGCACACAGCGACTACAGCCGCTGCTGATCGTCCCCGATAAACAGGAAGCAAGCCCTGGCTCTGACGAAGGCTTAGGGACTTGCACCGCTGTCGTCTGCTACACTCCGCTTGTGAGAGGCAACAGTGCCTGTGCTATAAATCACCCTCTTTGGTGCTTTTAGTGCATTAAAAAGCGTATTTATAGTAATTCAGTTATTTTGACAGCCTCTAGCTGACACCTCAGAATAATTTCAAGCTGTATCCCGCACAAGTTTGCAACACGCGAGGAGAGAGAATACAAGTTTCTTCAGAGCATCGGTCAGAAGATCGTGTGTAACTCGTCATTTCTAGCTTATTTGCGAGGATCAGTGCTCAGAGCTCCTCGATAAGCATCGAAATGCGTAGGCTTCCCCAAAGTATTTTTGACATGCTCTTATGAAGATTCAACGGTCTAATAGCTTATGCACCAAGCAGCGGACCCTTACATGCGTATCGCGCAGCGGGAACTAAAACGGCCGTCTTTTATTTCTTTTGTTCTTGACTTGTATCAGATGAATGTTTTTTTTCTGCGCCCAACGCATTATTTTTTTTTCTGCACCGTCACAAACGTCTTATTGTGAAGTTTGGGTGTGTTTGGAAGCCCTCACAACGTTCGTGTGAATATTTTCTTCGGACTGTAAGGCATAGAGTGCCTTCGTCACAAATTGGCTTTCGTTAAGGCTGCGTGCAAGAAGGGGCATATCCGCAGTGTGCGTTGTTTATTCACATACTAATGCAATGAAAAGGTTTCTGCTACGCCACCGCGAAACGGCGCAGACAACGTTGTCCAGAGTACTTTAAGGCGGCTTTGGTGCTCCGAATTTCTATCGTAACCATGGTTATCATAACGAACTGACTCTCAACCCGCACAGGTATGACATGATCACGGTGTTGAAGGCTTGATATACTCGCTAACGAACGCAATAAGTAGTATGCCTGCCGGTTTCCAGTACACTAATAATCGAAACCGATGAGCATGTACAAGCAGGTCTTTATTATTTTCCGAGCCTTTCGGGAGGAAAGAAGAAATCCTGGCCTACTTGGGTTGGCGTTCTATAAATTAAAGAAAATTACTGCTGAGGACACCGCCCGAATGAAGGCCAGCTCGACTTCATTGTTAAATAAAGTTTTCTCCTTCTACTACTACTCCTCCGCTTGTACGCAGTTTTACTGCAACGCATATCTGAACATTGTGAAAATATGGCTATTGGAAATGTACCTAAATATGCCACCAGGTCTGAACAAACATATTGTTACTGTATTTTTACCGTACACGTCACTCGTTCTGCTCGAAAAGGCCTCGTAGTGGTTAGGAGCCTGATACAAGACCAGCACGCGCCTATACACACAGTAGGTTATTTGGAAGTCAACCTATATTTTTTTGCGGCCCATACTGTATGTAGGCATACTTTCATGCCATGACAACGTGAAGTGATCTGATGCAATACTTTCGAGCGCTCGGCGAGGTTGCAAAAACTGTTTTACCTTGCATACGATTACCGGGAATCTTAATGCCTTCTGTCAAAGCCGAAAGCCCCGAAGGCCTGGGAATTTGTTTCGGTCGTGCGTTTTCACTGTTGTCGGTTACTAGCAGCTGGCTGTTCCCTTTGTCCGAAAGATCGCTTTGTACAGAAGCATACGCCTAGTTTTCTCTTCGCGCTCCGCACAGGACCGGCTTCGCGAGGAATGGGGCGACGCCGGCAATGTTTCTTCCGGAGCAGTAACAAAAACTATACTTTAAATCACACCCTGAACCGGTGTATGCGATTTTGAGACTTCTATTGTGATAAAAAGTTACGCATAAACAAAATCTGCTGCGGAACAGCATCAGCAGTCAACCCGGCGAAAAGAAACAGCAGGGAAAGCGAGCCCGAGTGAAGCAGACGACAAATGCGAGAAACCCTAAGCCGACGTCACGGAGAAGCGCTTCGCAGCCCCGCCTGTGGTCGCGCTCAACGCCTGTAGCAGTATATAAGCAACCGAATACAATGCCCCCACGTTCTAAGCTGTTTAGCCAGTTTCGGTCAAATTAGTCGTGTTCTCCCGAACTCCCACGTCATCTGCAGCTCCGGACCATGATGTTCCTTCTCGCGACCCGTGTTCCGTATTGACGCCAAGCGAACGTTGGCGTCGAATCAACCCTTCGTGCGCAACCACTGCACGCGTCCACGCATAGCGGTACCGCCCCCCGAGTGGACTAGAAGCGACAGCCGGGGAAAACGTTGCGTGCGCCAAACAAGAGTCCTTCAATGCTCCGGCCAGACGTTGCCCACACTTGAAATACTGACCTTAGCCAAAATGAGCGTTCCGATGTTTTTAGCACAGCAAAAGCACGCAGAGGGTCGTAATAAATGTGCCACGGTACTGTACAAGGGTTGCACAATTATCTTGCCGAGCAATGCCCCAGGTATTGCACCAAAACCGAACCGAACTGTTGGCATTTGGGGTCGGCGCCTCATCTATTGGCTGGGCTCCCATGCTATTGTTTCTACCGTTCTTTTTGTTCTTCGAAGTTCAAACTGGACAAAAACTTCCATTTAATTTTTTTTAAACTTCTGAAGGCGTAATGTTAAAATATTTGTCACGCAAGTTTAAGCACTTCCGGGGCAAGTTTCGTGCGTTATAGCCACTGGCGGCGACAGCTGTGTTCACGTTTTCACTATTTTCTACTTTTTTTTAGAAAAGCTACCCGCAAGAGTGGTACATTTGTGTTTTCGGTGAGGTAATCTATTGATCTATAGCAACTTGTATTTTGTCTTAAGTGCCCCTGTAAGCATTTTTTTTGAATTTCCAGTTGGAAATTTCTGCAATTTTTGTCCAATATTGTAGAATTTCCTCTTTCCCTGATTTGCTTTATAAAAATTTACCAGAAAACAAATGTGTCTTTATGTATATATCCACCTGACTTGGTGAGAGGGCAAAGGTTGTCGTTACGGCCCCGTTTGTTGAGGAGAAAACAAACTTAGTCCAGTTACGCCAGTTACGCCGGTTACGCATGGAGTGACACTGCAGCCATAGGTTGGGAACTACCCACTCACCCAGACCAGCTCCGAGCCTTCCGATCCATGTTATCGGGTTTACAACCCCGCCAAGCTAGCCGTTACGAAGGAGCAACTCTTTACCTTCAGGGCGTCAGCTGCATAACAGAGTTGTCAGGGCTTGAACCTGTATCTGTAGAAATATGCTATTGTTATGCCATTGAGCGTATATTCGAAATTCAAAAAGATACCGTATTTGCACGAGTCTAACCCGCTCTTTGTTGCGCATTACAATCACGCTCCAAGTCAAAATCGGCTTCAAAGCGACCAGCCTTTCCATGGCCACGCACTCCTCCAAAGCTGAATTTAATCCAGTCCAAGAACAATGAGTGAATATCACGTGAGTAAATTTTGGTGCACCTATTCTTTAGCGGGCATACCATTAAGGAATAGGTGCACCAAAATTTACTCGAGAACAATTCATATCTCGTGGAAATGCCTAGTGTGATGCCATGTCTGTCGGAACAGGGTCTCCACTTGTCGACAGCCACGGCCTTGATGCAGATGTATTCCAAATGCACGAGCAGGATTCGGATATAACGAGTGTCACGCAAGCAAACGACTTGGCTGACTAGGCTCGCAAAAAGCCGGCTGCTCAAACAACCGTTGTGCCCAAACTGCGCACGACTGCAAGCGCGGGACCGGAAAAAAGACGTCATCGTCAGACGTGCGTGGCTATGACCTGTCGGCTTTTCCCAGATGGTTGCTTTAGACCCTTCGTGAACGGTGAGGCCATGCATTAAGGCGTCGGGATGGGAATACTTCTTGTGTCGACACTATATTTAGGAAAGAGTGTTCCGTGGCGTCACCTATGCCTCGAACACGTCTGGTTCTCGTACGCAGTTGGACCAATAAAAACTAGGAAGTTGTGGTTTTCTTTAGATGAGCCATCCTCGTCTAAATTACTGTTTGCGGCATATGCTCCTTTAGATATCTCAGATACTGCCTTAAGAAATGAAATCGCCATTCACAACCCGACCAGATCTTCCCCAGACCACACTTATGACCTCAGCACTCCTCGCACAGAACGCCCCAGTAAAAACGTGACTCGCGCCCACGGAAGAGCTCTCCCTTAAGCCCGTAACTCCGATGCAGTCCTCTCCTCCCCCCTCCCGGATGCCAGGGACACGGCGTCAAGCTAGCTTAACCACCATACTTCAATGGAATTGTACAGGCATTAAATAGAAAGAGCAGCTCTACAATTCATCAGTACCTTCGACCAAAAATCAGTTGTTATAGCCATTCAAGAAACGTGCATAACATTACCTGGGTACATATCGCATGGATTCATCGAGACCTACCTAACTCCAACATTTAGCTTTAATGTAACCCCATGGATGTAACCCCGGATGGATGTAACCCCACCCTTGGCATGGATGTAACCCCAAACATGGATGTAACCCCACCCTTCTGGAGCTTCTTTCCCCGTCCACCAAAACCAAGTCAAGCGTATTCATACTCAACATATATTGTCGCCCTACGCAGAAACCACCCGACATAAAAGCCATTATAAGTGATGCCATAAAAATCGCTAAAACAGACCTCTTTTTATTTTAGATTTCCATGCCGCTCATCCTAACTGGGGCTATCACTACAAAAACCAGCGGGGCTCCCTTCTGGCCAATGTTATCGACGACCTTAATCTACTGCTGCCCAACCAACCTGATTCACCAACCCGCACTGGTACAAGAGTCCCCAGGGATACTACCCCGGATCTTTCATTTCTTTTGGGCTCCCTAGACGTGTTCTGGTTTCTCGCGAAGAAACACCTCGGATTTGATCACGAGCTTATCCGAATAACAATTAAAAACCACATATATAATACTCGGCTAAGGGTGGCACGCCTTACCAACTGGGACGCCTTCAGAAAAGCAAATTCTTTCAAACCTATTGACCCCAGTCAGTCCCTATCAGCATGGATTGATGATTTACTTCAAACTGTCTACTCAACAACCAAAACCGCGGCTCTCACTTATCACACCCTCGGTGTCGACCCGAAACACTGAAGGCTTTGGGAGGCATGACATAGCCTCACCAAGCACTGGAAGCGACAGCAGCACAACCTCAAACTGCGCCTCTGAATCGCTCTTCTGAATCAAGAAGCAACAAAGTACGCCAACTACCTTTCAAAAGAAAATTGGCTACAGCTGTGTGACAGCCTCCAAGGTACCCTGACAACCAAAAGAACTTGGCACCTGCTCCGGCATCTCATCGACCCCCAAGTCAGTAAGAGCGCGTCTTATTGAGCCCTGACCGAAACTCTTCATTCTTTCAATGGCTCTTCTAAAGCCCCCATGCGTTCCTTAGAAACAAAATACCTGCACACAGCCAGAAATTTCACTCCCCCTTCCTACAGGGCAGCCGAATCCGGACCTTGATCGAGATTTTCAACTTCACGAACTCCGCACATCTCTTTCCGAATGCAACAAAAATAGCACCCCGGTCCCGGATCATGTGACCTACCGCCTCTTAGCCAACTTGGATGATGACTCAACGGAACAACTTTTGCAGCATATTAACGCCCATTGGAAATCCGAAAAACTTCCCCCACAACGGAAAACAGCAGAGATCCGCTTCAACCCGAAGCCTAACAAGTCCCGCAACCTGGACAACCTTCGTCCTATTTTTTTAACATCTTGTGTGGGTAAATTGGTGGAGCGCATGTTACTCCGACGTCTACTAGCCTACCTATAAGCCAAGAATCTCATCCCAAATACTATGTATGGCTTCAGAAAACATCTGTGCACTGAAGACATCCTCCTTCGCATAAAGAGAGAAATTCTCATGCCAGCCTCCCGAAATTCCCCTCGTGAAATTTTTGCCTTGGACTCAAAGGGCGCCTTCCATAACGTCTCTCCTTCTTCCATCCTCTTCCGTCTCAACGAAACAGGCTGCGGCTTGCGTACTTACTGCTAGGTTGCCGATTTTCTCACCAGCAGACAGGCGATCCTAAAAGCAGGTGATGTCAAACCTGATCCCATTACCCTAGGAGATCGAGGCACTCCTCAAGGTTCAGTTCTTTCACCTTTACTTTTTAATATCGCTCTCGTAGGACTCCCTCGTCAGCTTAAAGCCATTTCCCGTGTTGATCTCGCGCTGTATGCGGATATCACCATTCGGACTGACACGGGTTCTTTAGGTGAAATTCAAGATGCCCATCAAACAGCCACTGACACTGTGAAATAATATGCCTCATCAATTGGCCTTCCCAGTTATCCTAAAAAATCTGACCTCATCATTGTACGGAAAAGTACTCCTGCATCCAATAAAGAATCAGTTCAAATTATCCTCGATGGTAAGCTTATACATCCCAGCCCTTCACGCAAGGTACTTGGTGTCACTATCCAGGCAAATACACGGGACGATCAGACAGTATCCAAGCTCACCACAGTATTCACTCGTCACCCACGTGCTTCGCCGCATCTCCAATCGACATCGCGGCATGAAGGAAGAAGACTTCCGCATTATCCGCGCCTTCCTCATATCACGGGTCATTCACATCGCCCCTACCTAACTCTCAGCAAAAGTGACGCGGAAGCCATCGATCGCTTCATCCGCAAAGCTATAAAAAAGCTCTTAATCTTTCCATGCACACCGCGACAACTAAACTGCTCCAATTAGGCATGCTGGGTCTCGGAACTCATCGAAGGGCATCTTTCTAGTCAAAGTCTCCGCCTACCTTAAACACCAACAGGACTGGCACTTTTACAGCACCTCAAAATGTCAACTCCTCAGCCCACGGACAGAAAACCTCTTCCCAATAATTGGCGTCAATCCATTCGTAACCGCCCTCTTTCCAAAAATATGCATCCCACTTTGCACTCCGGTCGTCGCCACGCTAGTAGCCAAGCCCAAGAACAAATCTACAGAAACAATCCTAATGTTTCATACACAGATACCAGCCCTTACTCCAATCCGTCCCATCACTTAGCCATGGTAACCACTAAAGACAAGATCATCACCTGCGCCTCAATCAGGACCACATCTATCTTGGCCGCGTAAGAACTTTCAGTGGCCCTCGCCATCATTAAAACACCCGCAACGCTTGTAATTACGGACTGTCAAGCCGTCGGTCGCAGCTTTTTATCAGGTTACGTGGCCTCGACCACCTGGAACCTCCTGGCTCAACACGCCCCCAACAGGAAGGTGGACATTGTGTGGACCCCGGGACACTCCTCACTAATGGGAAATAATTTTGCCCATAGACAAGCTTGCGAACTTTCCTCCCAGGCCTCTGAGGAAACACCGAGTCTTGTTCCCCTGCTCACATTTCAAAACATCACCTAACATTACCGCACACCAGGACAACATTTTCCCCTTCCTCACTCGCAACTCACTAAAACAGAAGAAGTCATACTCCGGAGGCTTCAAAAAAACATCTTTCCTCCCCCAACTTGGCTACATCGGATGTACCCCATCCAATATTCTGCCACATGTAAATTTTGGCCTAACCTATGTACCCTCATACACATGATTTTGGGCTGCGCACACAACTCAGCCCTCCCACCTTTACCCACTTCCCTTCCCCTCCCTGAGCTGTGGGATAGCCTGACGACCAGCGCCGGCTTGGATGCACAGCAGCTCCTGGTGTCCAGGGCTGAGACAGCACGGTCGTCCCATGGTGTCCTGGATTGAGGAACCACTCCCACATCACCAGGCTCACATATTAAGTTTTTCCTCCTCCACTTCTTACTCCTCTCCCTCATCCTATTCCTCCTCCTTTTCCTCCTACTCCTCATCCTCCTCCTTAAGATACAATGTATGTTTTAGCAGTGTCAACCGGCACTTCAAATGTTTATGTAATAGTATCTGCTGCAATACACCGTTCTTATGTGCCTTAAAAGTACGCAATAAATAGCTTGCAGTGCCGTCAGTGTGGCTGCCATGTTGGTGCACCGCGAGCACAGTGAAGGGCCGCGAAATTATGTGCTGGCGGAACTCGCACCAGCGCGCCAGAAAGGCCGGTGTTGGCGTCATGTGCAGGGCATGCATGTGTACTTGACCTGAAGATGTCCTTTGTTCGCACGACTGCATTTTGAAAATAATTTGTATAGCAAATAGAGAATTGGCGTAGACGTTAGACTGATATCTATATGTATATAGTTTATTCGGTCTAATTACTGGGACGCCATTTCCCTTCAGCAGCAACTCTATCGAAGTCTGAGCTCCGTACAATTAGTTTTGCTAGTGGGTGGGCCGTTTACGTCCCTTAATTACCCGGGAATTATTCACTGCGAGTTGTAGCTACCATGCGTACCAACGTGAAAAAGAAGCATTAAGAAGACTTGAAAGAGAAGCCTTCGTAACTGTTTCGAGCGCCATATTCCTCTTCGACACAAATAATATTTATCTCGATGTGATAGTAATGAGCCCTTATTAGATTTTGGGTTTCGGTGCGCTAGAAATTCAGTTCTAGTCATCGGACGTCGGGAAGCAGCGCTGACTGCAGCTCTTCAGCAGTAAATGCCCAATTACAGCCCAGAAGGGCGGCGCAGTTAAATAAAACCACACCTTGAAGCTTCTACCGGTTCGACTGCTGGTATGTGTACGGGACATGGGGTACGGACGGACACACTCGTTTCCAAACATTGGTAGACATGAGGTGTATTCCTACTGCGACGTTGTCATGAATGATCTTACGATGGGTCTCAAGCACTCGTCGACGTAAGGTCGACTGTTCATAGCAACGCACATCGGCAACAAAGAAAGATGTGTCGAGGGCAGCGTGAGCTCCGCGCGAGGAAAGCAAACAGACAACTGCCGCAAAATAATGTATGATACGTTGTTCGAACTGGTACTATATATAGGCCGTGCCAGGTGCCAGGCTAGCGGAAAAATTGAAACTCTGGCAGGATGTTTCTGGTAGTGGTCGCGTACCCCTGTCGTACTAATAAAAACAGCACAGGCAGAATCAGCTCTCGCAGTGAAGCGGGCTCCTACACTGCAAAATGATTTACACCTTTTTTGTCTCTAACGCCCTATTAAAAAACAACGAAGAACACCCTTTGTCAGTGTGTTAGAAACGACGAAACACCCTAAAGAGTGTTTTCTGTTGTTTTTATGCTATCGAGTAAGAGTGTTAGTTATAGGCAGTGATGTGCACCTTTTAAGGGTGTAAATGATTTTACAGTGTACAGTGATTTGTCTGGCATTTTTCATATTAATAAAATGTCATGTCGAGCACCGCCGCAGCGGAACAGCCTCCAGAAAAGCTACATGCATAAGTTCGGCGGAAATCCTTTCACTGAGCCCTTTGAGCTTGCGCTCTGCGTGTATGTTATAGAAATGGAAGAATACGGGATTTCAACCGTAGGCATGTCGGGAATATTCTGGTGACCTCTCATTACACCCACATAATGTTTCACCTGTAATTAGAGGAACAATCAAAAGCTTTCGTACTTTACTCATTTAGATGCCATGAAAGGCTTCATGAAACGAACCGCACACCGCACTAGTCTAGACGCTGCAGGAAAAATGGCAAGCAGTGCCTCACTACCCGGCCACTTGGTTGTACGGCAAGAACTTTAGTTTTGTTCCATGCACCCGTCTAAAGGCGTGGACGGAGCGGGCACAATAAGGCGCATGTTTCAGTCATGAAGCCGCCACTTCGAAGCAAGGAAGGCTTGGAAATGACTAACCAACGCTCAATTTTATTGAACGCCTAAAAGAAACGACAAGACCGGATGCACCTGAAAAAAGAGGGAGCTGAGAGCGCTTCACATAGGAAAACTCTCCACAACTTTCTCCATGTGAACTCACGCGGCCATCTCGACCACTTCCTCTGCACGGCAGAGCTGACATAACTCAACCTAAGCTAACCTAACCTTCGGTCAGTTGGAAAGAAGTAGCCTTTGGTAACTCACTTGGCTTCCTTCCAGCACCCGAAATACATTTTTAACAGAAAGAAACGCACTAGATATGGGCAAACTTTAAAATTTCGCGTTGCAGCAAAGTAATATGAGCAGGAGTGACGTAATACGAGCCAGCACTAAAATAGTTATCAGTGAGTTATAGTAAACTGCACGTTAGCATATAAGTGGTACGATCAAATGGAACTAGAGGTACCACTACAGGCTCCCGGTTATGTATGTTGGGATTAAGGTCGGTGGCCTCCAATCTCACAAAAGAGATTCTATGACGTCTGTCGTCGCCGGAAAGGGGCTGGTGCTTCATACGGTTTCGTAGTACCCGATTATTTGTTTGAAGTTACCCATAAAATTAATAGCGTTATTGGTACAGAGTAGCCTTTTTAATGAACCAAACTTGCATTTATTATGATGGCCCTTTTAACGGGACAAATTACCTGATGTTAACATGAGGCCGCTCTACCCACCGGAACGTGGGTATGGCAGATACACCGTGGCATCATCCGTTACTGCGTCTCACTTGGTTGCTGTCTATAACGACGACACCGCTCCGCGCTCATTTCTCACAACGATGCGTAAAACCTGTCCACTGAAAGCCGAAAGGGGATCGCGAGGGATCCGCAAGGGAAAGCGAGAGCGATTTGCACCGAACTCTCGTTTCCACGTGGTGTTCGTCCTCGCCAAGCGGGGGGATATATTGGTCTCGGGGACATATACCGTGGAACCACCTATGAATGACGTCACTTGTAGGACGCCGGGTCGTGTTGTCGTCTGCTACAACACAGTTCCTGTACGTATGCGACCGCGTGTATTTTTGTTGTGGCCACCGCCTCCCCCCTTTTTGTGGATTCGATGCGAATTACCCAAAAAAGTGGTCTGCAGACCGAACAATCCGGGCCAGCAATTTGCGACACCGCCGCGTTTAGGTAGTTGCTACCGTCGCGACCCACAGCTCGTGCGCAGCCAGCTAACGCCAAGGACGATGCAATTGATGCCGAGAAAAGTACGCCGTAAATTCATTATGAAATACTTGTGACCGGACATGCACGAGACTGTGTGTGCAAGGAAACACCTTGTAACAGCGACGGAAACGCGTCGCTCACTTGCGATCTCACCGCGCGTACTGCTCCCCAGTGCCTGGTAAATGAATAACTACGCCAGAACGGTGATCGGATTGCTTCGCCGCACATGCTTAAACGTGCTGCTATGATCTGCAGTTTGGCTTAAGCAGTGCCTATTTTCCCTGCAGCATAGAGGAGATAGACATAGAGGAGAAAAAGAGGAGATAGACATCCCGCCAGTAACGACCGAAGAAGTAAGGAAGGCTTTGAAAGAAATGAAAGGGGGCAAAGCACCTGGTGAGGATCAGAATACAGCAGACCTCTTGAAGGATGGCGGAGAAATTGTACTTGAGAAAAATTCCCCGCATTTCCCCGAGGGGAAGAATGTGAAAGTGCGAATGCACGAGTTGAATTTGCGCGGTTCGGTAATGTTCGCGAAAGAGAGATCACACACAACACAACTACAAAGAAAGAAAGATGCATTTATTCACAGACACCTATTTGTGTTGTCGTTGTACTTGATTGCTAGAGCTGATCTCAGCTTTGAAATTTCGTGTCAGTACTCCTTTAGGCAGGTGCATTAGCCCTTCTCACGCCCGATTCTTGGCCAATCCCCCACGTGGGTATGTGCCATGTCAGCGGCCAGGCAGCGCGCGCCCATCTCCCCCCGTTGCCAAGGAAGACGAGGAGATTCCTGGCCAATCCCCCACGTGGGTATGTGCTATGTCAGCGGCCAGGCTGCGCGCGCCCATCTCCACGTGCGCGGACATCGCCGGTGGACGCAGGTTCAGGGTCGCTTAAGAAGTGCATTGCACTTAAAACTGGCAAACCTGTATACGCATTGCCTAATGACCCCAAGTGTACCGGAATCTTCGAAGAACGCGAAAATAATCGTAATCCATAAGAAAGGTGACATGAAGGACTTGAAAAATTACAGGCCGATCAGCTTACTGTCAGTCGTCTACAAGGTACTTACCAAGGTAGTCGCTAACAGAATTTCTGCTGCCTTAGATTTCAGTCAACCTAAAGAACAAGCAGGGTTTCGTAAAGGCTATTCAACAATGGACCATATCCACACGATCAATCAGGTGATAGAGAAGTGCGCGGGGTATACTGAACCCCTATATATAGCCTTCATAGATTATAAGAAAGCATTTGACTCGGCCGAAACCCTAGCAGTCATTCAGGCATTACGGAACCGGGGGTAGATGAGCATTATGTAAGAATACTAGATTATATCTACAATGGGTCTACAGCTACCATCACCGTCCATAAGGAGAGTAGTAAAATACCTATAAGGAAGGGCGTCAGACAAGGAGACAAAATCTCTCCAATGCTTTTCACAGTATGTTTACAAGAAGTATTCAGAACGTTGGATTGGGAACAGGTGGGAGTAAGGGTTAATGGAGAATACCTCAGTAAACTCAGATTTGCTGATGACGATGCCTTGCTAAGTAACTCGGGGGACGAATTGCAAAGCATGCTTTTCGCACCACTGGACAAACAGAGTAGAACCGTGGGCCTGAAAATGAATATGCAGAAAACCAAAGTAATGATCAATAACCCCGGGACAGCACAGCGGTTTGAGATAGGTGGCGAGGCAGTGGAAGTGGTAAGCGAATATATCTACGTAGGCCAAGTTGTGACCCCGGATGCCAACCATGAGGCAGAGATAATTAGAAGGATAAGAATGGGGTGGGGTGCATATGACAGACATTCTCAGATAATGAATAGCAGCCTACCATTGTCGCTGAAGAAGAAAGTGTATGACAGCTGCATCTTACCGGTACTCACCTACAGTGCAAAAACTTGGAGGCTCACTAAGACGATTCAACTTAAATTGAGAACAACTCAGCGGGCAATGGAGCGGAATATGATAGGGGTAGCATTAAGGGACAAGAAGAGAG